>NC_048595.1:182684483-182992608 GCF_003668045.3 Cricetulus griseus | reverse complement strand
ATTTAGAATTTAATTCTGTCATCTGTGAGGTTAACCTCTTTCTATATTTGGCTTTGCTTCTCAAGAAAACTCCATAAATTATACGCCACCATCTTCCTTTAAATTTTTAAAAAGTACTGGCGTTAGTGTACGTCCATCATATCATTTTCTCAAGTCACTGTGGTGCTAAGTCAGGGCTGGGCTTCCAGAGAACTGGGTTCTTACGGAGTAACTTGAATCAATTCCCAACCCACCCTATCAGTACGTTCCTTTAAGTAACTGTGACTTTAGATACTAGGAGTTAGATGTCGGAATACAGACATGATATCATTGGACTTGTAAGTAGAACAAAGAAGTAAATAGCATCTCATTCATTCACTGTTCTCCACATCAGTATAAGCTTCATGTGAAAAGGAACTGTATTTACTGTCCTATAATCTAGCACCAAGGACAAAAAAACTGTGCCACTAGTATGAATGAAACCACACTGAGAATTCCCTCAAGATTTGCAAGACATTTTAAGTTCAAAGTTCTGTTTTGGTGGAAAATACAGATCTTGGGAGACAGAGACACTGATAATAAATCATAGCTTCGCTCTTAATATCAGCATTAGTTATGAAAAGTCATTAGCTCCTTTAACTTACTTCCAGTGAAATTGGTGGGGATGATACACAAGACCCTCATTTTGTTAAAATTCAATGTAGTTCTGTTCATCTATCCCACAGAGAAGAATATAAATATAATTTGGAATGTATAATACAGCTAAATAACTAGACCATGGGGGGAAAATGAATCAATTACATATAAATATTTCAGGGATTTGATTCATATTAGTGAGGGATTCAGGCTGCCAGAGCTGTCCAGGTCAACTATTAAACTGAAGTTGGTACCTATATCTTAGAAGCAAATGCCAAGAGGGACATTGGGAAATAGGCCTATGAAGGGTGAAGGGAAAGCAGCAGAGCCAGCAAGAGCAGGCTCAGTATCTACTAAAGGAGTAAGGGCCAAAGGGTTAGTGTGGGAAGAGCTATAGCAGTATAGTTCCAAGAAAATCATTCAGGCTGCAGGAGAATCGCCAAGCAACAGTTGCCTAGCAGCCAGTGTTGAACAGAAACCATCCCTAATAACACCGACTGGCAATAGCCCAGGGAAAACTGGTCTGAGTGGTGAATCTAAACAGGTGGTCCCTTGATGTGTCAATCTACTAGTCAACAAAATGGCTTTTGAAAAATATCCCAGCATTGGCATAAAATATACACATATATGACAAAAGCTTCCAAAAACTTTCTTTCTTTTTTTTTTTTTTTTCTTATTTTCAAGACAGGGTTTCTCTGTGGCTTTGGAGGCTGTCCTGGAACTAGCTCTTGTAGACCAGGCTGGTCTTAACTCACAGAGATCCACCTGCCTCTGCCTCTGCCTCCCGAGTGCTGGGATTAAAGGCGTGTGCCACCACTGCCCGGCTTCCAAAAAGTTTCTTATCATTACTTCATATTATTGAGCTACATCCTGGTCTCTTCCATCTCTTATATAATTCTACCTTTTCCAGTTCCAATCTTTGTTCCAAAACATCTATATTTACCATGAGTAAGACTCTAACCCCCTTTCCCCATCTCTTTAATGAACTCTTGCCTGCAAATATGGTAATCATGTAATATGAATTTCTTACAGTCCCAACTTTTCAAGTATAAACCAAAATCCCTCCTGGAAATGCCAATTTAGTTCAATTAAATTGAACTTATTAAAATTGGCAAAAGAAAACTAAATTCAATCATTTTCTCTTCCATTTGACTACCAATGTAACTCAATATCATCGTCCCCCTCCAAAGGTGTCACACTTGGAAAAGCTGAGTCTCCCTCTTGTCTCAATGCATAGAGGACCTTCAGGATTTGTCAGTCCTCTACTCACTTCTACCCATGGCCTAACAGTCAATGTCCTCATCATCCTAATGCCACATTGTGACAGTAGTGTCCTTCCATTAATCTCACTCCTTGAAATAATGGAAGCATTCAAGCATCATTGTAGTGTCATTGTCTTAAAGAAAGTTAAAAATGGCATTAATATCCCATATCTAAGTGGCATTTTAGGGTCAGGAGCAGCTTCTCAAGCTTCTCAAATGTTTCACATTTGTGAAAACATTTTGAATGATGTCAGAAATGGAAAATAGTTTCAAACATTGTGAGAAAAGCATTGCAAAAAATCTTTATAAAATATTCTGATTTTGCTACCATATTTCATAATACAGCAATGGGGTTTTTGAATGAACTCTTATGCAATTATTTCTAGATACAAGGACGTTCTGTTTGAAATTAAACCTAAGTTTCAGCATATGGGAAAGTGGTATAATCTTTCATTCCATCCATGGAAACAATAGAATTTAAACTGTGAATTTTCACATTCAACAGAGAATTGTTAAAAATATTTTAACATACCTTCAAGGTCTTGCACAGGTGAGGATTTCAGAATACTTAATGTTAACCAGAAATTAGGTAAAGCAACAGTCCTTGTTGCCAGCAACCCTGAATTTATTGACTGGCCCTTGCCTCTCCAAATGAAACCAACCTGGTCATAGTGGATAATCTTTATGATATATGTCTGTATTCAGTTTGCAATTTTTATGAGAATTTTTTGATTCTATGTTCATCAAGCTATTAGCCTGTAGTTTTCTTTTCTGTTGAGTCTTTACCTGGCTCTGTTATTAGATTAATATTGGCTTCATAGAAAGAGTCTGGAAGTGCTTCTTCTATTTCTTTGAATAATATAAGAAAGATTGGCTATAGACCTTTGAAAGTCTGGTAAAATTCTGCTGTGCATTTATCTGGGCTATTTTTAGTTTGGATGCTTTTTATTAGTTTCAATTTCTTCATTTGTTATGAGTCTGTTTAGGTTGTTAACCTTTTTGGTTTAACTTTGATAGTTTTGATGAATCTAGAAATTTATATCTTTCTTTTAGATTTTCTAATTTAATGTGGTACAGAATTTTTAAAATATCCCTTTATAATATCATAAACTTTTATGTGTTTGCTGAAGTGTTTTCCTGTTCATGTCAAAGCCTGTTAATTTAGGTAATTTCTTTCTTTCAGTCAGCTGGGCCAGAAATCTGTCAATCTTATTTATCTTCTCAAAGAACTAGCTCTCGGATTCATTGATTCTTTGTATTTTTTTTTCTATTTCATTCATTTCTGTTCTGATTTTTTATTATTTCTTGTTGTCCACTGGATTTGGGCTTGGTTTGCTCTTGTGTTTCCAAATTCTTGAGCTGCATCATTAGGTCATTTATTTGTGCTCTTTCTGGTTTTTTAATGTAACTACAAATTTCCCTCCTTGGACTGCTTTTTTTTTCCAACTTTTTTTATTTGAATTAGAAACAGGATTGTTTTACATGGCAATCCCATTTCCATTCTCCTACTCGTCCTCCCCCACCCAACTAAAACCTTATCAGTAACATATCTTTTCTGCTCCCCTTGGATGGGGAACTCTTGCTCCCCAGTCTGATAGCTGGAATACCAGCATGGGACTGATCCAGACCCCAGGAACATGGGTTTCTGTGAGGAAACCTCAGAAATCTATGGGACCTCCTGTATTTATTCCAAGCATAGGTGTGGACTTTGGGAGCCCAGTCCATATAGAGGAATACTCCCTGGACTGCTTTTAATGTGTCCCAGATGTTTTGCTGTGTTATGTCTTCATTTTCATTTAGTCCCAGAATTTTTTTTTCCTTCTTGGTTTCTTCCTTGGTCCATTCATCACTGGGTAGTGGGTTTTTTAATTTCCATGAGTTTGGGAATCACACTCCTTTCTCTTACACATTCTCTTAATAAATCACTGCTTTAGAATTGCTACCTCAGGGATTAGTAGATTTGTTTTCATTTTTGTCAAATATCTTATGGTTCAGTCACTGTTCATGCAGGATATTTTTTGACAGGTTTTCTTGGTTTCTTCAAGTGACTTCTAACATTTAATACTGGGTTCCTTTCACTGTGAGTGGTAGGTTCTCTGCAAGTACATGAGAAAATTCGAGTTTCCTGACTCACATCAGGTAAAAATGCTTACTGACCAATCAAATGCTGTATTAAGAGTTACAACGGAAACATGGAAAAATCACTGTTTCCTTTTGTTTTTCACTCAGCCAGTTCTAGAAAATTAATACTTTTAAGGAGCTTCTTCTTTGTTATCTTACAAGAAAAAATTTTGAACAATAACTAAATTTTAAGATATTTTGTGATGTTTTATGTCTGAAAGAATGGTAAAAATGATTCAATTTAAATTTAAATAAAATTATTAATTTCAAAGCTAAAAAACCACAAGTGGTCTTATCTTTGAAGCTAAATGTATCACTTGAAAGCAGTTGGAAAATATTTAATTAAACTAAATGGACTTGCCATACTGTCTGTTGCTATTAATTTTACCTCATTTATATTAAGACAAAGGAAATCATGAAAGCAGAAGTAAAAACATAGTAGCCATTTGTTAGTTAATTTCGCTTGATGGTCTACCAATATTATAGATGCATTATTAATTACAGCTGGCATGGACTGACTTGCTGCCTAGAAGCCTCCCTTCCTAATGTAGCCCCTTAACTTTGGCTACTATCAAAAGCATGTTTCATCTTAAAAAGTTATCAAAATATTGATCTGAAACTCCCAAGCCTAATTGCTTGTTTCACAATTCCATTGTCCAGGGAACAAAGCATTGGCAACATTTGTCATTTCAAGACAATTATTCTCCTAATACCGAAGAAGATAAAGCTACAGATCAATGACCTGTTGGCAATCCTGAGTGCTGAATGATCACCTGTTCTGTCAACATTGTCTTCTCAGGAGCGGTGTAAAGTTAATTCATATGCTGTACTCACGTGATTACAAGTGATAAGGGATTCAGGATGTTAATCATAAATCAATTTTGCACTCACTATTCTAAGACCTTCTGAGAAGGAGAAACATTATTTGTAATCTATCTTCAGTACCACGGATGTAGCTAGATTGCCAGAAATCACTGGATTTACCATGTTAAAACATGGTGGGTGAACCACTTTTCTCATTCTCCTTCTCCATCTGTGTGAATGTATATACATGCATTAAATGTCTGTGTGTATTATAATATATATGGCAGGCATTTTGTTTTTAAATAAATTTCAAAAATCCTTGGAAAGTTCAAGTTACATTATACCTTATTTATAATAAGTATTAATACTTTTCTTTAAAAGCAGTTTTCTCATGAACTAGAGATGAGAAGTGAACAGTTCTACCCAAGGTGACAAAAACAACTGAAAAATACTGAATGGCAAATTGCCAAGCTCATCCAATTCAGATGGCCTGATAAAGGCCTGGTTCAGACAAGATACACAGGAGCACATAACTGATTTTCTAGAGTTAGTTGATCAAGCCTTGGTCTCTGTTGTCTCCTCTGGCAACAAGGAGAGACTGGAGGAAGATATTTGCTTTGTTATTGTTGTTTTGTGTGCACTGGAATTAGCTGTCCTAGGTTCACAGCACTTTCGCCTCAGAGGTTTGCCTTACAAGTGCACCCCCACAAAGTAACTTTTTGTTTTGGGGTTGAGGGATATTGTGTTAGGGATAGGTTTTGTTGCTTATTTTATAGATACACAAACTAAAACCAAACCAACTAGGAGTTTATTTCTCTTCCATGTGAAGAATGGGTGATATTTCTATTATAATTCTATGGGAGCTCTGTGATGTCATCATGTGCATAGGTGCTCTCCAGATCACTCCTATGCCACTCCAGAGCCTCCCTGCAAGATGCCCACTCCAGTTCCAGCTTCTCCATTTACACTTAAGGTGATAGGGTGGATGCCACTGTCAAGCAACCTGGTACACCACTCTGTCAGAAGACATTTCAATAGCCCCACAGGACAGAGCTGTCACTGTCCAGAACTTAATGATGTGTCAGGTCTTCATATAGCTACAGATGAGCTAGGAAATATAGATTTTTTTTGAGACAGGGTTTCTCTGTGTTGCTTTGGAGCCTATCCTGGCACTCGCTCTGGAGATTAGGCTGGCCTCGAACTCACAGAGATCCGCCTGCCTCTGCCTCCTGAGTACTGGGATTTTTTTACATGTGGTAATATTGACAGCTCAACACTGGGGTCCCAGTAGCAGAGGCTGGGTATTGTAAGGTCATGTTTACGGTGGCACACAACCTCATTTTTTTAAAGTCAGAGACAAAGAAATCTCAGTGAAATAGTAAAAAAAAAGAATGGAACATAGATGAAGACTGTGAAACTCATATTGAGTCTTAGACAATAAAGTAAGACTTAAAGTGCGTTATTAAGTCAGCATATGATGATGAGACAAGTTCAAATCAATCTGTTTCTTCTCCTAGTCACTGCTTGCTGCAAATCAAGAACTGAGATTGCTAGCACCTTGTGAACAGACACTGGACCTTGTTGACTCAAACTCTAAGAGTTTAACAATTATAAACGCAAAGAACATGCACTGATGTTTAAAAGAATAAAGGAAATGTTATAGTTACTTGAGAGCCAAATAAAGGCAAGTAAAAATGCAATTAAAAATGTGGGTATCAGCGACCCAAGAACACCATTCAGTACCAAGGAATGCTATGCAATCCATCTAAACTCTCAAAGACTCCATTCTTCAGTGGACACAATAAACCCACCTGTGATGGTAATAAACCACTAAGTTGTCACAATGGGTCTAAATGTAGTATATTTTGCCACCATTCTCCTACCCACCTTCATCAGGAGCTGGTCCTTGACTGATTCCTCCTCCTGTTTTCAACTCTCTCACATATGATCATTTGTTAATCCTCCCGAGAATGACCTTCTGGTTCCTACAGCATCTGCCTGAATTGTTCTACCATGATACTACTATCCTTGCTTGACTGCCATCACATCTCACTTGGTTATCACTTCTTGTGTGGAGCTTTTAAAGCTTGCTAACTGCACTCATTTCCTGCAGCCTTTTTTTCTCCCAATACATTTTTCATGTAGCAGTCATAGTAATCTTTCTGTAATGCATGCCCTGTAATGACAGTCCCCTAATTAAAGCCATTCAGTGAGTTCATTTCCCTTACAACCAAGGTTAAGTACCCTAGGATGCACATGGAGCCCTGTATTACCTGGCCCTCAGCAGCTTCAGCTTTTTCTAAGCGCCTTCCTGTCCCCTCCCTTTTATCCACTCATAGCTAACTGCTTAATGTCTTTTGAATGCATAATGTTCTCTCTGTAAAGTGGCCATTTTCCTCATTTGAAATGATGATCTTTCTCTTTCTACCCCTCCCAATCTGTTGCTGTAGCTGGCAACACTTACCCAATTGTATCCATTAGCCATTTCCTATGAGAAACCCTCTTTGAGTCTCATCCACCCCAAAGATGTAATGAGGTACTCCAGGTCTCTGCTCCCACAGTATCCTATGCTTTGGATATCGTGGACATGGTGAGTGTAGTTCTCATTTTGTTGTTCCCTACTTTGGTCACACTTGAGTGCTACTTCTATAAATACAGTAATGTCTGTTCTCTGTCATGTTCAATATACCTACACTACATGTAGTATAAAATTATATGAACAGTATAAATTTCAATAAATCTCTTTCAATAGATATAATGCAGACACTAGAACACCAGAAACAAACAAAAAAGATGAAATAGTCTATGTAATTACAGTGGCAAGTTTTATGTTCATCTTTACTTAGTTTTCTCATAAATATTTTGCTGAGAACTGAGGGCCTCCTATCTCTACCCATAAGTCTCAGTGCTAAGATACAAGCCTTGGATCATTCCCTCTTGTCTGAACCCACAGACCTGAACTATATTCAGGATTCCTGGAGCCTGCAAAGCAGAACCAAAGCCCCCACTCTCTGCCTTGTATTTATATAGGAAGGGCTGATCCCTGGAGAGCACTGTCAATGCACACAAAGTCCTTGTGGAACCTCTAACCACCGGTCTCCAGAGGGCAAACCTGCCTTCTCATTTGTGGGTTTCTATGAAGTGTGTGTGTGTTACTTCAGAAAAGCCCTTTTAGTTTTTCTCATTTGTTCTTTCTTTCCTGGGAAATAAAGGGGAAAATGTGCCAGAGGGTGATCAATGAAGTTCATCAGGATACAAGATAACATCTAGCCAATAAAAACGACTCTTGTGGTAACTGTACTTAATATCCTCTTGCTCTATTGTGCATTTCCTCTTCAATTGCTATCTTATTTAGATATGATAACCTGGCTCACATGACCTGCTAGCAGCTTTTGTTTGTACTTTAGCTGTCTGTAAAAACTATCTTTCAAAAGATGAAACTTCTCTCCTCCTCCAAAGATGGTTTCAATAACCTAAGTATTAGTTCTTGAGTTAAACTCTTATGTTATTTATCATGTAAGAGCTAACTATTTGCACTCATCCTTTTATGGAAAGAGCTCTAGAAAATTGGAGATGAAAATAAATCTGAGGAAGTAAGCACAGGTATTTTAAATGTGCAACTCAAACTAAGAGCAATAGATAATTTCACCAATAGATAATTTCATACATGCCAAACATTATACAATACATACACCAATCAAAATATCAGATCACCCCATGAAGATACATAATTTTATGTACAGGTTAAAACAAACTGCATTTAAAATAGATAACCCTCAAAAACATCTCCTTAAATGACAAAAGGCTGTCACAAATATCACAAATTTAATGATCTCATTTATAGAATGTATACAAAACGAGTCATATCCATAAGTGAAGAAAAGATATTACTGACTGTGTAGGGCTGGGCAGGAACAAATATGTGGATGGGAAGTGATTTCTTCTTCTTCTGGTTTTTTGTTTTGTTTGGTTTTGTTTGGTTTGTTTGGTTTTTTGGTTTTTTGAGACTGGGGTTCTCTGTGTAGCTTTGGAACCTATCCTGGCAGTCGCTCTGGAGACCAGGCTGGCCTCAAACTCACAGCGATCCACCTGCCTCTGCCTCCCAAGTGCTGAGATTAAAGGCGTGTGCTACCAATGCCCAGCTGGGAAGTGACTTCTAATAGATACAATTCTTAATTAAGGTATTCTAAATTGAGATTTAGATGATTGTTGCATAATTCTGAAAGTATACTAAACTGATTGAATTGTTCACTAAAGAAGTAAACCATAAACATATAAATTATATCTGAATGAAACCCATTAGAAATTAGAATATTCAAATTAAAAGGACCAAGTGATATTGAACTGTATTAATAACAATTCCAAAAGTAGACAAAGTGAGGAAATCCAGAACATACTAAGAATGTCAAAGCTCCCTGTTGTAAGAAAAGTAGACATGCCCTTCATTAAAAAAAAATAATAATAATGAGAATCAGTTGAGTTCTTACCAGAAGATTCCAAAATAAATCTGGGCAATGGAGTCTTAGTGCTGGGGTGGGTATTATTTAGAATCCAGCAACAAAATACATTTCATCATAGACATTGTTATGACTTAAATTGATGGAAGAGTCATTTTGGAGAAAGAAACCTGGGTTACTTTCTGCATGAACAACAATACAACTGAACCCCATTCCAGTTGTCACCCAGGCAAAGCCGAGTTCAGGAGAAATAAGAGCATCTAGAGATCTGTAGGCATGTGAAGGCTTGAAAAGTTTGACATTAATTCACTCTCTAGGGCAATGAAGTGTTCAGAGGAAGGCATGAAAGATTCCGGATATAGCTTGCCTCATTCATGGCTATAACCACTTGATTTTCTGTTTTCCTTGCAATTAGGACATGGGACACAATTCTGGCCACTGAACATCAGGAAGAGGTGTGTTTCTTCTTACTTTTTCCATGTAACAGAGACACAGTGTCCCCTGACCAAAAGATAAAATCTACATAATAAGAAAAGAGAAGAGACCAACAGTGGGATCTCCCATTCTCAGCATTGGCTAGCCATTCTAATTCTGATGTTTAATACAAGAGGTGATACTTACAACCAGCATTTCTCTCTCTTTGTAGATACGTAATTCATGATTGATATATTCCTGTAAATGACAAGAAATCCATGTAAAAAAGACACAATAACAATAAACAATGATAGTATTTGAAAGTTCTGACAACCCAAGGGAAGCTAGAATTAACTTCAAAAGTGTCTATGAGACCTGATTGCATAGATGGACATACTTTTCAATTTTAAAGAACTAGAATTATTGCTCCTATTGTATGGTCTAGACATAATGAAAATATGCATGCTACTTTTATTTTAAATATGAAGTATTAGTTTTAAAGATTTTTTAAAATGTTGAAATGTCTTAACATTTAAAAGTTTCGCATCATTCACAAACCGTACTTAATGTTAAGAGACTGAAGTTTATTGTTTTTTTTTTAAGGACACTAAATTTGAATATTCAAGAGTGGGTACACTTTGATTCTCTCCATTTTTCATTGAAAGAAAGCCTGGATATATAATCAACAAGTCAACATTACCATATAATGACAGGAAGCAAAGCATTCGAGGAAAATTACATAAGCAAAAAGCTGTAGAATGGGAAGAAATTGAAATTTCTTTTCTACAAGTAAAAGAATTCACATTTTTCTAAGACAGGCAAATCAAGAAAAAAGTAATAAGCATGAAGAAGGCCAAATCATATGCATCAACCGACAGTAATTACTAAGAACAAAGGGGAGAGCTGTGGTATTAATGCTCATCTCAAATGGATATTTGCATGGAGGTCATTAGCCTTCTCACTTTTTTCATTTTATTGGAAAAATACATTTTATCTTAGACATCATTACAGACTTAAACCAATGAAATACTCATTGTGGAGGAAGAAACCAGGATTCCTTTCTGAATGAACAGCCGTGTGACAGAACTCCACTCCAGTTGCCACCTAGTGTGCAAGATTCTGGCAGCAAGGGGAAGAGCACACATGGAGGATCTGACTCTCTGGCTAAGGCCAGTGTTGGTCATTACCCAAACCGACAACTGAAGCTCTCTCTGAAGCTCATGAATATCACAGAATAGGTTTTATTTTAGCTGTCTTTTCCTGCTTTCATAATATTTCCATATTTTAAAAATTCACACATTAATTCAGAGAGACATCTTTGAACATGTTTTATGCCGAGTGTCCTTGAATTAATCATTTCACAGCGTAGCTTTTGTTTGAAAAGGGCTCTTGCATCCCTTAAGTCTTTACTGTCTGAACACGTTTAAAGTTCAGTCCTGATTTTTAATGCATTTTTGTTGTACAAGAAAACTGAAAGAGGACAACAGAAATGTGAAGACTTCTGTACCACAAGTAAACACAGAAATGAAAAACTACAATGGAAAGGAAAAGCATCTAGACCTTTTGAGACATAAACATATGCATATACATTCTCCCATATGAACAGTCATTGAAAATCGAAGGAACCTGGTGTAGTGACTTTTATCTTAGAATTCTAAAGGAGAGACAAATTAAGAAACGTGTTGACAAAAGAAGGTGATTAAACAATATGCTAAAGATAAGCAGGATTTATAGCCAACTAGTGAGCCATAAAGCAAAATGTCAGCAGAAGTATTAAAACATATATTAAGGCTAAAATTTAAAAATGAAAGCTGATATTATTTTGAAAGGGAAAAGCCTTAGTATGTAGATGTGGAGCCAAAAGCTATAGAAAGATTTTTGTTTTGTTTTGTTTTGTTTTTTTGTTTTTCAAGACAGGGTTTCTCTGTGTAGCTTTGGAGCCTATCCTGGCACTTGCTCTGGAGACCAGGCTGGCCTCGAACTCACAGAGATCCGCCTGCCTCTGCCTCCCGAGTGCTGGGATTAAAGGCGTCCACCACCAACTCCCAGCTTATAGAAAGATTTTTACACTTGTGCACAGGATGGATTTGGGTAGATTTCAAGTAAAAGACACTAGTTCAGGTTAAGGACCACATGAAACACGATTTCATATAGTTTCTTCAGTCTGCATTCTACGCTCATTAACAGCATTCATTCTACAAGCACAATCTTTTTAAAAATAATTTATTTATTTTTATTTTATGCACATAGGCGTTTTGCCTGCATGGGTGTCTGTGTGAGGATGTCAGATCTTGGAGTGGCAGACAGGTGTGAGCTGCCATGTGGGTGCTGGGAATTGAACCCAGGTCCTCTGGAAAAGCAATCAGTGTTCTTAATTCCTGAGCCATCTCTCCAGCCCCCATAAGCAAAATCTTATTCTTGAGTGTGAAAAAGGTAAACTTTCCTAATTGTATTATTCCATAAACTTTATACTTAGAGTATGTTCATTGTTTTCTTTAGTATACAAGACTGCAAAACACTAAAGAACTTAGCTCAGCTTTGGAACATGTTAGCATTAGTATGAGACTAGACAATATCCTGTTCTCAAATATTGCAGTCACTGCTGTTGCAACAATCAGTTTCTTGATTTTGTGGTCCAAGAGTAAAATTGAGCTCTCTGATAATTAATTCTCTTGACAGTTTTATGCAGAAAAAGAAAGATTGCAACGATGAAGTCTAATATAAATGTTGACATTTAACAAAATGCTGTAAAAGAAAATTTTATTAGACTACAGTGGCTACTTACCAATTGATTTCTTAATAACCCAAAAGAATAAATGGACCTAGCAAAAGTCTCTAAATTATTCTTAGAGAATTGCTTCTGTGGATGGATTTTGCTTTCAGAGATGATAAAATTGCCCAGGCACTACCCTTGGCTCCCCATGGATCATGAAAAACCAAGTTTCTCAAGCCCTTTATCCTCGGGTCAGAGGAGAGTGGATGTTCTCATGAGTCACTCACTGTTCATCACAGAGTTTAGAATTCATTCAGTATACCAAGAGTAGTTAGCTCAAATCAGGAACACAAAGATGTCCACAGAGCTTACAATTTAAAAACTGCTTTAAAATCATTCAAAGATGCAACATCCAATTAAATGTTCTTTTCACACTTACAATGTAAGTTTAATTGTCCACAACTGCATTTTACTTTTGTGTTTATAATTGTAAGAGCTTCAGAAAGATTCCTCAGATGTGTTATCTACACAATTCTCTTAGCATTTGTTGCTTTTCATTAGCTACAATCATTAATGCTACAGTAAATAGTCTGTTTCTGGAGTTCTTCCATACAGACATGCTAATAGAGTCAAAGCCTGCCTACCTTGACCTGGAACAGCATGTGGAATTAAAATGACTACTAAGATGAAATCACGCTTTATGAAGATGGCTTGATAAGAAATTCAAGGCAGATGCTGGCTTAGAGGCAGATTCCATTAGCTTTAGCTAGCCCCATTTGAAGGCACCCCTGGCTCCACAGAGACAATAGATGATAGCGAGGAACAAAGAGTCTTTGCAAATATTGGCTGACCCAGAGCACTGTGTAATTCCCTTGTTCAACACTGAGCCTGTTACAGCCCTGTCAGCCCTGTCAAGTTGTAAAATCAAAGAGTCCTCCTGCTCTCGCTCTGAATTTAAGTTTTTATGCTCTTTTCACATACCGAACAGTGTGCTATTGTTTCTCCAATGTGTCCATTTTTAGTTTGTCATTTCCTATATTTATTTAAGGTTCTATGACATGGATAAGGGGGAAATGCCTGTGCTGTATAGTTTTCACATTTTCTGAAATAATTTGTAAATTTTATGTTCCTGTTTTTTAGGTGGGACTGGGATTAAAGGGTGTATTTCTGCATGCTGAGCTTGTGCCCAGTCTACCTTCTGAACTGTTAGGACTGCAATTTATGATTAGCCCTGTATTTCCTTAGAGCAAGTTAGGAAGGCAGACTTTGGCATTTTAACTTATTTCTTTTGGTTGTTTGGGTTTTGTTTTGTTTCATTCTGTTGGTAAAACAGGAGCTCATCCTGTCACCCAGGCTGGCCTGGAACTCAAATATAGCCCAGGCTGGTCTGGTACGTTAAGTAGCCACCTGCCTCATGGGCCATCATACTCAGCATTCAAACCTGTCTTTAAGGAAGCCAATTTGGTTAATATAGAGTAATCTTTTGGGAGGTCAAATGCTATGGCATTATCCCAAATATTTCTAATAATTCATATCATTTTCACATAATTTTGTTTCTGCAGGATGACCCAAGGTTTGAAGAAACCCATTCCTTCCATCTCATGCTTGGTATTAACTTTTAGTTACTGATGGTTCAGAATCCATGCTGAGGGTGACTAAGTTATTCACGACACAACTTCTAACGAAGTGTGAACATGACTTGAATATTAAATACCACAGGCCTTTAATAAGGCTCATCTCCTGCTCATATTAAAGCCCTGCACTGTTTCTATAATCCGGTGGAATTTTACCAAAGTCAAATTAAGACACATAAGAGCACATTCTCAAAGTGCATCTCCTAATCCTTAGGAAATGACTGTAATTGATTTACAGCCAGCCAGCTGCACTGAGAGAACACAGCAGCCCCGGGTGACTCTGCTGGTTGTGCTTGGGTGAGCCTGTGTGCACAACATGCTAGTCTGCAATTTTTTATTCACCACGTTGTAAAATACAAAGATAAAAATGTGTGGGTGATGGAGAACTTGTAGCAGAAAAACTACTAGGAAACCATATTGCTTAGGTAAACATTTACTTAAACACATTAATAAAAATGTCAGGAACGTCGTAAAAGCACATAATCTATAGAAGTTACTAGGTGTTTGTAAATGTTTTTCCTCCTCTCCTTTCTATGTCCTACCTAGGGCGGACTTTCTCTTTTCTGTGACACTTCAGCAGAATCAATATGCTGTGTCTCAAAATGGCAGCATGTGACTCCCTGGCTCAGTCTTGTCATTTGCCTTGTTTTGCTAGCCATGGCCAATTATTAGCCTAATTATTAGGCTATGACTTTAAATTGAGTAAGTAAAGTGGTCATTTGTAATGATTTCTCTCTAGTTATTTAAAAATTCATCAAATTATTTTTATCACACGTGAAAATACTGAAAGTCTAATAATTGAAATCTCTCACTGCTTACTAGGTAGCTGAGTAAGTATGGCTATTAAAACAGACAGAGATAGATGGCAGTGACTGCCTTCCCCCCTCCCCCCTGACAGCTTTTGCCCACAACATATGTTCAGTACTATCAAGGCTATTGCAGAGAACACAAAATAATCAGGTAGACAGGCACAAACAGTGCCTAGGACATACACTGGCCTCCCTGTGTTAATAAGGAATGTCATGCTCACTTGTAAACATGGTCAGATAATGTGAGGATTCGTCACTTTAATTATTGGTTCTTAAGATCATGGTTAAAATACTCATGTTGCCTATAGACCTGCTAGGTTGGAAGGTGAGATGCACTCACCTGACATTATTTGCTCTTGTGTCATGGAAAGGGAGAAAAATTATGAGCTCTGTAATGGCTCTGACAGTGACTCAACCATCTGTGTTTTACCTTAAAAAAAAAAAAAAAACTAATTTGGAGGTTGAGCTTTGTTCTTGACTCTAAATTTTTATGGAGAATTAATATGAAGATATTTTGTTCGAAAGGTTATTAATAGCCACCTGCTTATTCATTTCTTCCTCTTCTGGGGGAAACATGATGCCTGGATCTGATTACAAAAGGCAACTTAGGGACTCGGGAGATGTCCCTGTGGTTAAGAGTGCTTCCTGCACAGCCAGAGGATGAGATCAGATCCCAGTACCCAAACAACAAGCCACACATGGCTTTGTGTGTGTGTAGTAATGCCATTTCTGGGGGAGCCAGAGACGGGAGGATCTTTGGGGCTCTCTAACTGCCAACCTAGACAGAAATATAACTTGAGCTTCTAGTTTGGAAATAGCCTCTGCTTCAAGAGAGCAAGGCAGAGGGTCATAGCAAGGAACATATGCTTCCCTCTTCTAGCCTTTCTGCATGTGTTATGCATATGTACATATATGATACACATACCTACCACACCTATCCCTGTCATACACAGACACACACACACACACACACACACACACACACACACACACACACACACACACACACAGGCGAGATGGGGGTTGAGGGAGAGACAGAGAGACAGAGACAGAGAACAGTTCAGGAAGTAGTTTTAAGGAAATTTACAGTAATTTCGCAAGCCTTAAACTGCCACTAATCATTCATAAAATAGCACATCTCTGCCCATACGATTGATGTATGTATTCTTACAATTTTATTTTGAACATATCATATATTCTATGTACATGTGTCATTAGAATAGGTCTTAAGCAATTGGAGAATATCACTGTTGACTCGAAAAGAACATCAGGAAAAGTAAACTGGTTGAAAAGATGCACACCCATATAATCCCATGATCTCACTGTTATAACAACCAGTGAGTAGAAAACGCCATAGAACATTTCAACGACAGTTGATCAAAACAACAGAAAATCAGAACTCAGGGATCATAATTTTCTAGTGTAACAGTTTATCCTACTGATTACGTAGGTTACTGTGCTGCAGCAGTTCTCATCCTGTGGGTTGTGACCCCTTTAGAGGTTGCATATCAGATACTCTGCATATCTGATATTTACCTTACAATCCATAACAGTTGAAAAATTACAGTTATAAAGTAGCAACAAATTAATTTTATGATTGGGGGTCATCACAACATGAGGAGCTATATTAAAGGGTAACATCATTAGGGAGGTTGAGAACTGCTGTAATATTGTTCCTGGTGCTATTACAGCTGAAAATAAGGCATTGCTTTAAGGAATTGTTAGTAAAGGAATTACATTTACAAATATAATGATTTAAAATCATTGCTTAAATTACAATCTCAAAATGTCACCCACCTTTCTTGTTTCTTTGGAGGCAAGTGTATTCAAGCCCCATTGGGCTGATGGTTTAATACACCAGGAAAATTTCAGCCATGATACAGAAACACCAGTGATGGATTTAATCAAACTGAGCTCAAGCCCAAATGCCACCCAAATATTTTGTCTTTATAAAACTGGATTTCAAGGTTGTGTCTTCAAATGAGATTATAATTATGGATAACATTTCTCTTAAAATGTTGAAATAACAGTCATTTTGTTTAGATGAATGCATATCAAGTCCAAATACCAATATTAAGAAGAATATTTATTTTTTCTTTACACGAGGCCATACAAATACCTAAGACTCACAGCTAACAAATCTAAATTGTTATCATTTTCAAAATTATATATAGCTGCCTACATAGTTTTCTATTTTTACAATGACTTTAAAGTGACACATCTAATTTTTAACCCTTGGCCTTAATATAAAAACACTAGCATAACAAAAGGTCTTTCATTTTGCCCAATAAAGAAACAACATTCTTGGTTCCATTAAATACATTATAGTTTCCCCTCTCTCTCCCCATCTCTCTCTCTCTCCATCCCTCCCTCCCTCTCCTCCCCCTCCATCCTTCTCTCCATTTTCTCTCTCCTAACCATGTGAACATTGTGCAAATATACACAATTATACATAAATTTAGAGACAGCAGTAAAAATGACAATTGGCAGAAGGTACTATTTACATTCCTTTTCTTTCTTTAGAAATGAATTTTTAATTTTGTAAATGTGTTTGTGTCTGTATATGGGTTTGTGTGCATGAGTGCAATTCTCATGGATGCCACAGAGGCATCTGCTGTCCCTGGAGCTGGAGTTACAGGTGGTTGTGAAACATGGGCACTGGGAACCAAACTCAGATCCTATACAAGAGCTGGATATTCTCGTCACGGCTGATTCATCTCTCCAGCTCCTTTTCTTTTCAACTCAATGTTACCTCTAAACACTGGGTGTGCGTCTGCATCCACTCCTATTTGTCTCATTCATCAAAACATCTAGGCTTTTTAATCATCAGAAGAAATACACTGTATGAGAAAGTTTGCATTTATAGTACTGTCTAGAATGTAGAACTACAATTCTACCAGTAGTCTCTCTGCCATTGTTTATAAAGCCCTTCAAGACACTTCACCCGTGTATTGCCTACATTTTATAAGCCAAGAAAACAGTGAATTAAAGCCGACATGTTCTGATCAAGGTCAGATGGTTACAGGGCATTATGTACCATAAGACTTAATCAAACATAACTTAGCTCATTTTGTAATTTCTACTAAGATAAAAGCTAAGTGGTTTATATGCCCTTAGGAAATTTCATAAATATTGCAGCTTCAATGTCACTTTTTTTCCTAGAAGAAGTACCACACAGGCACTTGTAAAATAAACTATAATTTTAGAAATACATCTCAATTTTCAAATCATAAAGGGTAAAGGTCATACACAAGCAATTAATAAAATAATATAGCCTATTAGAATTAGAAAAATATTCAGCTTTATGAAATTAACCTGAAAATGCAAATCTAAGGACAGTATCAAAATGTTGGAAAGGTTTTGGGTGAATTGTAAAATCCTATATCAAACTGATCAAACTTAAATTGGTGATAAAGGAAAATTTCAGTGATTTATAGAAAAGCAGAAAAACTATGCACTCCCTTTGGATCATAAATCAATTTGTAAGAATTTAACAATGGCATGCATGTAAAAGAAACATTCCAGGATCCCACAATAGAAAAGTGGCATTACAATATGGCATCGAAGGCCTAAAATAACATTGTAAGAGGATTTCATGGGAGTGCTGTAAGAACGATGCTGTCTAAAACACGATAGGCAGTTAAGTCAAACAAAAAAGAATTAGAGAAGGAACATTGAAAATGCGTGAGTGATGCTGTGATGGAAGAGGTGATAGTGGTTGTCTAGGAGGTTGCTGAGTGATTTCCCTGATACTAACAAAGACTTGAATGACTGACTGGTAAAGACAAGAGAACAACAGAGATATACATTTGGAATGGGAGAAGCCTACTTAGAAGTCTCAGTTTGGATATTTTATAGCACTTGTCTCATCTCCAACACCTCACCTCCCTCACCCCTACCTCCTACCCACCATCCCCCCCACCAGGGGTCCTTCCCTTTCCCCTGTTAGTTATGTCCACATGCCTGCCTTCATGCCTTCTAGTGTTTTTCCTCACTGACTCTTCTGGGAACCTTAAGCTGCAGTTCAAGGAGGCTGCTCTGGCTTCCTCTGCCTACCTGTGTTCCTTTAACTCCTCTTCAGTTTGAACTCAGTTTGTAAGTAATAATGCTTCAATAGCTAAACACACCCCAGTTTGGATCTAGACTAATTCCTGTCTGAGGTGCAGCAGTTTCTGATTGCATGATTTTGATCTATTATTTTAACTTCTCTGAAATTCAGTTTCTTCCTCTACAAAATGGTATCCAGAAACATTTATATTTTTGAGGATTCCCAAAAGTGTCAGTGAAATAATGTATGTGACACTGATCCGATAATTATGAAATGAATATTAACTGTTGTCATAATTCTCATTACATATATATGCATGTATGTCATATTTCATAATGCCTGCTTTATATCACATGAATATATAACATTCATATTTCACAAGAAAATTCAAAAGATGGTGTTAGCGTAAATACTTTGGTAATAGGCAAACTCTGAGATTTTGATGTCTAATTATCCCTTTCTGCTAGTGGCTAGGTGGCTCTCAAAAAAGCCCTTATAGAAGTTTGTTTGTATCAAGAAGTAACAATTTCAACAACATGTGCCTTGTAGATATCCAAGTTAGAGAAGTGAACTCTGGGGCTTTTCACTGCTCCTATGCACTAGTGACATATAACCCTTCCACCCCTACATCATTAGCCAAACCAGTTATTTGACTTTTCCCAGCAACCAGGGCAAAGGAAAGGCCAAAAGATAGTGATAAGTCAGGACACATGGGTATGTAGTAATGATTATGTGTCTTTCCCATGAAAAAGTATTGACTAAAAGAAAACTTGGTAGATGTTACTCAACTTAGATGTTGATTTCATTAGTTCACTTGTCATTTTTGACTTCTCTAATCTTTCAAAGACAATTCAAGTAACAAAATCTCTTCCATATCGATCTTGGACAGGTTTTCCAAGCCGCTGTCACTAAAGAAAACTGAGCTAAATGGGCTCTGAGACAGCCTTGTGGTGTAGCTTGTGGTGTGGCTCCAAAATACAAGTTAATAAACATGTCTCTGCTGGCTTCCATATTTGCAAAATAGATGGATCAAATTCAAAGTTTGCTAAGTTCCCATGTAGCTGGGAGTGTGTCACCTTAATTCAAGGTGTTCTGCGAGCCTCCAGCTCTGCTTTATTTCTGATTTCAACTTATTCAAACAATCATGATTTTTATTAGTAACCTTGGATTTATAACCCTAACAATGTCACCTGACACCCCATTTATTTGCAGCTTTCTCATGTAATTCTTGACAAAATAAAGACAGATATATTCACAGAATAAATTATGACTCTCTGTCAGCTTCTTGTTTTTAACAGATCAGCCCTCTGTCAATATGGGTGTGACCAGAGTAGGGTAGACTGTGTACATTTTAGATGTTGGTTGATACAACAGTTGGGATATAAGTGGTGGTACTCACAGAGATCTGCCTATCTATGCCTCCTGGGTGCTGTGACTAAAGGCATGTGCCACTACACTCAGCCTGCAGTGTACGCAACAAATCACATGTGAGACTTAGGTTCTTAAGGGTCAAACTGGATTTGAACCACCCCAGATACTCAGGACAGAACTAAGGCATTTTTAAACAGTACAACTAAGTTGAAGGTCTAGACAGGAACGAAATTGTACTGCTTTGGCTGAAAGAAAAACATTTTGGGGAAACCTTAACCTCATTACACTGGTCCATCTTCACAGGTCCAGAAGTGGAGCAAAGTGTTGCATGAAATTAACTGTAGCAGCTATTAGCAATGACAGTTACCTCCATTTATTTTCAGTCTAAGGAAATAGTTTCTCCATTAAAAAATATGCTTCATTGGCTGTGGTTTTCTGGAGTGGTCTTTGTCTATTGCAAAGAGAAGTTTCCTTAATGACTACACATGAGATGGACAAAGACAACACCAATAGACATGCCAAAGTGGATAGGGAAAGCCCAATGAGATCTCGACCCTACAGAAAGATCTAGAGGCAACAAAGGATACTGACAATAGGAGAAATAGTCTTCCCAGGGGAAGAGCACATCAATTGGCTATCCAATACCAAATGTTCAGGCCTAAAAACAAACATACAAGTAACACTATATATATATATATATAATATATATATATATATGTGTGTGTGTGTGTGTGTGTGTGTGTGTGTGTGTGTGTGTGTGTACACAAATGCATGCAATAATAATTTTAAAAGAGGTCATGAAATTGAAAGTGAGTAAAGAGGGTATATGAGAAGATTTGAAGGGAGAAAGGGGAAGGAAGAAATGTAATCATATCTTTTTTTAAATTTTAAGTACTTGGTTTTATTTAATGTCACATTACTCATAAATGAAATAAGTAATTGTTTATTGGATACAGGTAAATGAGATACGCTCTGAAAAGGATGTCAATGTAATCTCAGAATACGTATCTGGTTCACCAATACAAAGAGCATCGTTTTTTTAGCAATTCTATGTTGAAAGGCCCATGTCCATTCTATGTCAGATATGATTTTCCTTGGTTTATATGCCTCTCTGTCCCTCATGGTGACCGTAAATGCCCTTTATGCCTGGTATATAGAATAAATTTCTGGGCAGTCAAGGCTATCTAGAGAAAGCCTGTTTCAAAAAATCAAAACCCAAACAGAACAATCCAAAGCAAAAAAGCAAACAAAAAACAACTTAAAACAAAATAAACACCACCCTCCCCCACAAAAACCCTGTATGGAATCCTTTATTTAATAAATAACTTTTTTTCGTATTACATAACAACCCCAGTTCCCCCTCCATCCCCTTCACCCACCCCCATCACCTCCTCCTCCATTCTCATCCCAAATCCACTCCTCAGAGGGAATAAGGCCTTCCTTGAGGAGTCAACAAAGTCTTGTATACCAACTTGAAGCAGGACCAAGCCCCTCCCCCTGTATCAAGGCTGAGCAATGTATCTCACCATAGGGAATGGGCTCTAAAAAGCTAGTTCATGCACTCAGGATTGGTACAGGTCCCAATGCTAGCTCCCCCAAACAGATAAAGTCACATAACTATCACACACATTCAGAAGGCCTAGTTAAGTCACATGCACGTTCCCGAGCTGTCAGTCCAGAGTCCATGAGCTCTCACTAGCTCTGGTCAGCTGACTCTGTGGTTTTCTATCATTATCTTCTATCATATGATCCCTCCTCCCTGTTTTCAACAACACTCCAGGAGCTCAGCTCAGTGCTTGTCTGTGGATGACTGTATCTGCTTCCATCAGTTAAATGGATAATGACAATTAGGATTGTCACTAATCTGATTAAAGGAGAAGGCCCATTCAGACACCCTCACCATTATTGCTAGGAATCTTAGCTGGGGTCATCTGATGGGGGAGGTCCTTCTGTGTATATGATTGTCTTATTGGTTGATAAATAAAGTACTGTTGGCCAATAGGAAAACAAGATAGGTGGGACTAGGAGTCAAGGAGGATTCTGGGAAAGGTAGGAGAAAGGCAGAGTCACCATGTGAGCCCAGGAAGAGAGGATGCTTACTGCTGGCATCCAATAAAATAAGTCTTATAAAATATATAGATTTATGATAATTAAGACTGAGCTAGCAGATGAGAAATCCTAGTCTTCAGCCAAGCAGCATTTGTAACCTAATATAAGTCTCTGGGTGTTACTTGGGACCTTAATGTGGCAACAGGCAGAATTCAGGCAGCCTGGTAATCATATCTTTAAAAAGTAAAAAACAAAACAAAACAAAACAAAAACAAAAACACTGCATTGGAAAAATTTAAATTCATCATCAGCCTGTCTTATGTTTAAATACTGACTTTGCAACCAGGTAACTATGCATTCTTAAGAAAAATACCTAATTTCTCAAGCTCATTGTCATTATCAAAAGATGAAACGATAATTATTATAAATCTACATGATAAAGAATATTAAACATGTTGGATAAAGTTTAAAAGGGTTCCACAGGACCCCACTACTTTGGGTCCACTGATGGGCAGATGCCCTTCAGACCGATAATGATAAAAGTAGACAAGAATCTATCATAGATTCAAGATAGAGGGGAACCCAGGAGAGGCCTGATATTGAGGGAGGGAATCTAAGAGGAACTACAGAATTGAGGCTTTCCCACCTTAGGTAGAGAAGGCTCTTGCCCACCTCATGAGACCAGCAGAAAATATGGGGACCAAACTGTCCTCTTCTTGCTATAATAGTCTCTACTAAGTAGTAAATATGAACATATAACAAAGCAAGTGAATGGCAACTTCTGTGAAGAGTCCAGATGCACTAGACATCACAGCTTGATCTGCAGATAATAGGAATGTGAAAACTCCAAAGAACATGCTAATAACCATAGTTCTTAATGAAGAGGGTACATTTACAGGGAATCTAAACAACAGCCTAAGGAGATAACAAGAACTGCTAATCTTGGATTCCGAATACACATACACAAATTTTGTGCTTAGGAGTCTCTATCTTTCCCTGCATCAGTTGAAGCGAGCGATGCCTTACTCTGTCCAAACAGACTGTGAGTACAGACATAACACACACAAATAATGGTAAATACAAATGTTTTAATCACCTACATGCAAACACCCAGTATTAACAATTTTTTCTATCTATTAGTGAAAGAATGACTTAAGGCAATATGCAAACTACCTTCAGCAGAGGAAAAAAATATTAAGTTGTCTATAGATGAGGAGTACATAGAAAATGTACCTGCTGCCATTTTACAGATTAATAGCGAACATTCACATCTGTGTGTTTGTTTCCTGTGGTTTAGAGAACCGTTCTATAATGGCAGGTTAACGTTTACTCTAAAATATGCAGCATTGCCCTGTGGAGAAACGCTGCACTTAGTGGCAGTCTCAGTGCTCCGTAAAAGTGAATTATACTTTTCCAGCCTAAAGAAAGGAGGAAAAATGGAACATGTGAATATGGGTTTGACCTGAGCTATACATCATGGGGCAGAAATAAGGGTATCAGTGAAAGGTTGCAGACTGTGTCATCCTTCTTAATAATAGATTACCTAAAGATGGTAGTTCATTTTACAACATTATAATAAACCCTGGTTTTTCTCTGAACTCGTGTAAAATTGGTATCTCTAAGATATATATATATCGAGATATATATATATATATCGAGAGAGAGAGAGAGAGAGAGAGAGAGAGAGAGAGAGAGAGAGAGAGAGAGAAGTGTAGGCTGTGCTGAAACATGACCGTGATACTTTAAGGCTTGGAAAGTGTCCATTTTTAGCAGAATGTTGTTAACTGTTCTTCATGCATTGTTCTGGTGACTGACTTTTCAGGTTTCATGTGGTTACTCAATTCCCCAGACTCAAGATTACAAACTCTCTTAGCCTCTTCTAGAAACTTCCACTCACCTTCTGACAGACTGAGGACAATCATCAGAATCTAATTAATGTTTCCCCACAGGGAAAAGCAGGAGAGCCTGAGGAGCTGTTCCACTGGTTTGAAAAGAAGAGAAAACAAGACAATCTGTATTTCTGCTCCACAAAGTAATTCGTCCTTGTTAATTAGCCCAAAGTATGTCCAACTTAATATCTTAAAGATGTGTTGGCAATTGAATCCTTTTAATGGCAAAGACTACAAACAAACCATTTCCAATTTAGTAAACAAGCATCCATAGGAAACTGGTTTTATCTAATCAAATAAACCTCACATTACCTAATGCCCCAAAGGCACAGCTTGGCCATCTCATCATTAACAAAGTTAATCAAAGGGCTCTTTAGGCTGCTGCCCAAATGTTGTTGTTTTTTTTTTTTTTTTTTAACTCCAGCTTCCATTTCTTTTTCCCATGCCTGATTTGGCTGCTTATGGGCAGGTGTCACAGAAGTGCTGACTCTTCCCAATATTCCCTTTATTCTTGGGCCTTACCCACCTACAGTGCCAGGGATGATCTGCAAAGGAAAGGCTTTTCCAGCTGAAGCATCTTATGAGGATTAGTTGGGAAACATCTTCATCTGTGTTGCTACCACAAACTGTGATGGACCAGAAAGCACACCAAGAATGGACAGGTGTTGTCTTGTGGTTCTGTAGTTTGGGGAGTCCAAGATGAAAACGTTGGTAGGTTTGGTTGAGTGAAACCTGTGCTACCATATGGCACAAAATGGAAGGACTTAAGAGAGAACAGTCCTCAGCCATGTTCTTTCTAATCCAGTGGTTCTACACTTTCCTAATTCTGAGGCTCTTTAATAAAGTTCCTCATGTTGTGGTGACCTCCAACCATGCTACTTCATAATTTTGATACTGTTATGAATCATAATATAAATATCTATGTTTTCCAATGGTCTTAGGGGATGCTATGAAAGGGCTGTTTGATCCCAAAGAGGTCACAGCCCACAGGTTGAGAACCACTGATCCAATCCCATTAGAAGAGAGGCTTTTTCTGTGATACTCAGCAGTTTAGAATCCATCTTTAATACCACCCCCTTGCTGCTAAGTTTCAATTCCTGAAGGAGACAGACACACACACTCACACAAACACACCCGCACAATCATACTGAAACACAAGCACACATGAAAACTCATACACATATACACTCATACACACTCACATAAACACAAACACACTCATACAAAAACATACACACACTCCACACATGTACACCTACTAACACACATAAAAATACTCATATATACATTCATGAATACTCTTATGCACATAAACATACATAAGCACACACTCACACAAACACACTTACACAGACACTCTCTCCCACTCACAAACACATACACATACATACTCACATACACATTCATATGTACAAACATACTTACATAGTCACACAGACACAAAAAATAAAGAACCAACTAAAATGGGCCAGCAGAAATGCCCATGCCTTGTAAGAAAATGTTACCATTTAAATTGAACAGTGAAACAGGCTTTTAGAGGTCAAATATATTTAACTTTCTTCTCCATCAAGATAAAAGACTCTTTTTTCCAGAAGAAATGATGGGGGGGGAGTAAAAAAGAAGAGGAAGCTAAAGCCAAATTCAGTGTGTGTGTGTGTGTGTGTGTGTGTGTGTGTGTGTTTGGCTTTCTTCATTTCTTCCAATAATCATAACAAAGCTCAAAGCTTTTCTATTATGATATGATTGCTTATTGTTCCCAAAACTTGTGGAGATTTTTTTGCTCTGATTTTTGTTTTGTTGATTTGTTTTTTAGGACACTGGCTCTGGGAACCTTTCTGGTGTTGGTAGTTATGCTCGGGCCATGACCTACACAGACCCCATTTGGCCAGCAGGCTGGACAGGGGCCACTCCTCCTCCAGACAGACTGTATTTCCTACTGCTGCACACAGCCCAGCCCACTGACTCTCCTGGCTACATTCTTCCAGATGAACATCATTTATATGTCTCTGGGATTTTTCCTGTTCTCATGGCTTTTGTGTGCCATGACCTTCATTTATTGCCCCCCTTTTTGTTCTGAATCCACACTCAGAAAAGATGGCAATTGATTCTGCCCAAATTCTAGAAGGTAAAGATTGCAGAGAAGGAAATGAAGCAAGCCAGGGTACTCCTGGGGTAGCCACTCTCCCCTAACAGTGTGTGCAGAGCTTACAATGCAAAGCAAGTACAAGGTCTTGCTATTGTTAACCCTGGATGAGTTCAGTCCAAAAGGGGGGAGGAGAAGATAAAAGGAGGGCAGGAAGTAAGTATGCACAAAAAATAGAAAAGCAATAAGACTGAAGAACTGGTGTACCTTGGTGGAAGGGCAGGAAGAAAGCCCGTTTTGCATTGAGTTATCCACATGCTTCATGGCAATTGTTTGGGCTTCCTCCCTGGAAAAGCTTTCAATGTAGCAGACAACACGAAGCTTTTAGTGTTCTCTTTGTTCAAGGTTAACTTTTTACAAGTCTTATTTCCTCCCACTCTCCCAGCTCTGAACAGAGCTTTGGCATATAAAGCATTCCTGAGCAAAACAAAATGAAATGAAATAAAGCCCCTATTGTCTGCTTCCGAGCTGACTGGCATTTCAGAGTCATATCCAGCTCTCCTGGAGTTGTAATTTCCCATCAGTTATTCTGCCTCAGGGTAGAAAACAAAATGCAGACAGACGGGGGAAAGAACCTTTCTGCCATTGCCTCTGCACTATAATATCTGCCAAGGTTCACTTGCCAGCATCCCTTCATCTCCATACTGCAAGGACTTTTTATTTCGTTCTCTTTTTCAAACCTGGTATGAAGCCAAACTCCCAGTGAGGCAATAGCTTCATTTGACTGTGTAAAGGTCACACAAAAATGTGATAAGGGCATCTTATTTTTTTAGTGCATATTAATCTTGACTCTCCTCCCTTCTAGGGCTTCTTAGCTGACTGAGGAAGTCTGCTGAGGACCTCAGTGCAGGTCTGTGATGGAAACCATACAAGGCTCCATAGGCTGCAGAGATCCAGGTGGCCAAGGGTGGGATGGCGCAGCCTAGAATCAGGAGCCTCTTCCTTGCTTCAGCTGCTCTCTTTTCAACTGTGTCTTCTTGAGTTTTGGAAGGACTTACAGGTCCCTTGTTTTAAATGAGACCTACCTATTGTCTTGGCCCCACAATGGATACGTCAATACAATTTTACATTTTGCACAATGACTAGAAACAATATTAACAAATACAGGAATGATTGATGCCATGTTGAGAGAAGGATTTGTTCTTCCTTTTTGTCACTTAGATTTTTAAAAGTGCATTTCCTAACTCCATGCTCTCTTTCTTTGTGTAAGACTCAGTCTGTGCCTTAATCATTTTGACATTTTGCTATTGTGATTTCTTCTAGTTTTTCTGCTTGCTTCAGACACATTTTACTAAAGACTTTCTAGATATGCTATATTTTCCCAAATTTACTTTCAGTTTACTAAAAACTATTACTATGCCTTCCTTAGGTTTTATCCAATGTTATTTAAAGAGCTCTTTTACTTAGAATTGACTATTTCTCTCATTATAGACGAAGGAATTGTCCATGCATTCCTCTGGCTAACCTGCTAAAGCAGTCATTCCAAAGAGAAAATTCTAGTCACTATTGGTTGAGAATGAGTCCTGGAAAATAAATATCCAATAAGGTTAAATGTTGCGAAGAAGTTCAGCCTATAAAAGCGTTATGAAAATATATGACAAGGAAAGACCCAGTTCAATGCACTGCAGGAAAAAGCATGTTCCTGATGTATTATTAACTAAACACTCTTCCTCTGTCCCACGCCTTCAAGCAACTGCAGCCCCTCAGTAGGGGGACTGAAATGTGAGCAGAGACCCATGTTAAAGATGCACACACTCCACTATGTAGCTGCTGAAGACAGACATTGTATTCATACAAAAACTCTCCTCCTGGGGGTTACATTCTCATGGGGGAAAATAAGCACTTTCAGAGATATGAAGTCTTGCTATTTTTCATAGCACATGGGATATTGCTTTTAAAACCTTTAGATTAGCAGCTACTGTGTGCAGGTTTACCCTAAGGCAAAAAGAATAGATAGATTAGGGTTTCTCTTTGTTTAAATCTTGCTCTTAAATCAGGTGAGCCAGTTAAGCTTTTAGGGAGAAAGACAGGAAGTATAGGATCAAGAGAGGTAAGCTCTTTAAAATGATACCTCTTGCTACGTTTCCTAAGCCTGCTTTTATTTTAGACATTAAAAGACATTGGATTACATTAAGTAAATTGGTTTCCTTCCACTGTTTGGCATGTATTGCAACTTTTCAAATGGTAGTTAAATCAAACATACTTTTAGTTGCCACAGTATATTTTATTAAAAAAATAATAAAGACCTCTGTGTTGGGTTAAGTGATGTTTAATGAGTATATATCATTTCTCTTTTATCTTAAAATATTTTAAATTCATAGCTCAGTTTTGTCTCTAGCACGAAAATATGTAAAAATGTGACCTTTTTGTTTCTATTTCTCCTAGAGGGAGATTTGAATTTGATTATTACTATAATTATCAGTTATGATAATGAGTATATTGAGAAGTAGAATTTGTAAATTCTATTCTGTTCATGTAAGAACTAATATAGAAAGGAAAAGATACAGAAGTGAGACTAGTCTTTCATACTAAGAGTGCATTCTTTTCTCTTCCTTTCTTTTTTCCTTTCACTTTTTTTAACGTGGTTGCTCTATGCAGCCCAGGATGACCTTGGACTCATTGAGATCCACTTGCTTCTGCCTCCCAAGTGCTGGGATTAAAGGTCTGCATCACCACGATGAGCATTAAAATGCATTCTTAAGCATGTGGTATTATTTAGAAGAGTTCTTTTCTATTCCCTAGTCCTCACAAATGGAGAGCACTTAGTACAAGAGGTAGACTTGAAGTCAGTGGTTCTCTTACAATGACTCCCTTTCTTC
Source organism: Cricetulus griseus (assembly GCF_003668045.3). NCBI lineage: Eukaryota > Metazoa > Chordata > Mammalia > Rodentia > Cricetidae > Cricetulus > Cricetulus griseus. The sequence continues at coordinate 182,963,460 of NC_048595.1, read as the reverse complement.
TCATGGCATTTAAAATAAAAAGAAGGGTCATGCTGGCTGTCATAGACTGCCTGGTATCTTTAAAATATTCATTTCTTGTAAAAGAGAATTGTGATGACTCGTGATTTTCAAAACTTCTTTATACCTGTGCACGAAAAATTAAGAATAATATGCAAAATGTAAGAAAGTAAGTGCCACCTATACTTCTGACAAAGGGCTAATACCCATTATCTGATGCCTATAATATTTATGCAGGTTGCATAATAACAGCGAGGTTAAACTGGGGTATGTTGTCACATTTCTATAACTTACTCTATGAACTTCCCATCTGAATGAGAGTCAATAGGTAAAAATCAACACACAGTTAGCATTCTTCAGAAAGCTATAAAAGGAGATCAGCAAGTATGGTGGCTTGAATAAGAATGGCCCCCATAGACTCATAGATTTGAATGCTTGGTCACCAGGGAGTGGTAATATTAGGAAGTGTGGCCTTTTTGGAGTAGATGTGGCCTTGTTTAAAGAAACTAAGGTCCCAAAACTCTTGTCTTGTTCTCTTGGAGGTTTTTTTACAGGCACTCAGAAGTCCTCTTTCAAGACTCCATTCTTGGACTGTGTTCTGACAACCAGATATCTAGCTGCTGTGCTGACCATAGTAATTCCTTTCTTTGTCTTATTACACTATTAGGAACCGAACCTAGCAACTTACACATTCCAGGCAACTGTCCTACCACTGAGTTATAGCCCCAGGTCTGCATTCTTACTTTTTGTTTTGAGACACAATCTTACTAAGTTTTCCAGGCTAAGTTGAACTTGCTTTGTAACGAGGTTAGCTCAAATTTGAAATTCTCTTACCTCAGTGTACTAATTAGCAGTGGCTATAAGCCTGCTGTCACCAGGCTGTCTTTGTCTGGTTGTTAGGTTTTGTTGTCACACTCTGTAACCCAGGCTGGCCTACAGTTCACTAAATAGACCAGGCTTACCTCAGACTTATTGCAATATTCCTAAGAGTCTCATAAATGCTAGGACTACAGGCATGAGCCATTACACCTAGAGCTTAGCAAGAATTCTAAACTTATTTTTGATATTCCATGGAGATAAAATGGTCTAATTTAATTTTTACTGCTATGCATGCATGATATGTTGCAAAACTAAGCATGCTGCATATCTCTCTGGTGTGGCAATACCTGCTATGCCTCTTTCCTTCCATTTCTCTGATAATAGTGTATACTTTATCTTTATCACTCATGCCAAAAACAACAAATATGTTATACTGTTGAAAGCCAAACACACACACACACACACACACACACACACACACACACACACAGACCCCACTATTCATGCTTTGTTGTGCTACAACACTATGGCCAAAGAAACTTACAGAAGAAAGAAGGTATTTGAGCTTATGGTTCCATGATGGCAGCAGAAAAAAGCTGGAACTGCAGCTGAGGGCTCACATCCTGAACCAAAAGCACCAAGCAGAGAAAGAACACTGCAGTTGGCACAAGTCTGTTTATTCTCAAAGCCCAGTGATGTACTTCCACAAACAAGGCCACACCTCCTAATCCTCCCCCTAACCAAATATTTAAATACCAGAGCCTATGGAGACATCCTATTCCATTGAAATCCTTTTGGTCATATCTTCTAGTATCCTTTATATTGATATGCTCTCTACTAAATTCCCAGTGTTGTTTTTTGATTTTTGAAATCTTTAGTTCCCATCTGCCTGGATCATTACCATGAAATCATGTCACCACCATGAGGTAGTCAGGGCCTGATTCTTTGCTACAGTCACCAAAGCAGCGAAAATTCGTAGGGGGGGGGTTGTTCTTTTTTGTTTGTTTGTTTTAATGTTACAGCTCAGATATGGAATTTCAAACAGGAGAAGTTCTGAGTCTTCTCAGTAAGCACAATTAGCCTCAAACTGCAAACCAATCCCAGGTAGAGAGGCAGTGGCCAAAGAACACAGAGAGCATCCAGCCATCTGGCAGCACTGTGGCAGTCCCAACACACCACTGCAATAACAGGTTGTCTTCATACTCCTGAGCCCAATTGGAAGGTAACAAGGCAGAGAGTAGCAGTGAACCAGAAAATGAGGAAGGGACAAGTTGACATGGTAAGTACAGATGCCGACCATTTTTCCTACATCTTAAGATCTCAATGATGCTCTGGAGATGAGGTCAGGCAGGGATTGCTAGAGAATCCTATTAGACAGTAGCTCTTACTAATGAGTGAGGAAATGATATTATCTTCTTAAGAGTCATAGTTCAAAGTAAAGAAATGGACAAAAGACAGACTACAAATGCTCACAGAGACACTCACGCATGCCACTTCAGTGAAGTCTTAGGACAGAACGGCATATAAAGTCCAGTGCTAGCAAATATGCTAGGGTTTAAATTTTGCGGGACCAAATACTACCTCAGTTGATAGAGTGTTTACCTCAGGCTTGATAGCCAGAACTGAATAAATGGAGCATGGTGTTGCACATGTAATCCTAGCATATAGAAAGTAGAGGCAGGAGAATTAGAAGTTCTGGATCTTTCTCAGTTGCCTTAGAAATTTCTAAGTCAGCCTTGGGCTACATTAGACCTTGTCTCAAAAAAAATCTATGTTTAAAGGTTATTCTGTATTTTTTCTACTTAGAAGGAATTATTAAACAATAAGGAAAAGATAAGACTTCATATAATTTAGTAAGATTCATATAAAGTAGATGTATCATCTATAAGAAAGACTTGGTATCAGTGACTGGGATTGATACATACAACACTATGACAACCATTTTCTTCACCCAACAAGCAGTCCAGCAGAAGCACCAGTTGAAACAGTAGCATGCTGAGACAGACCAGTGACTATCTTGAGAACTGTCACCAGGGGTGGAAAGTTTGCCAACCTCAAAGATCACCTGGATGAGGTGAGGTGATTTCAAGTTCAAACTGGTTGGTGACCACGGGACTATCTATACTTTACAACTTTGCTTCTTTGTTCATTGTTCAGAAAACAAAACAAGAGACCTCTATTTGGACCACCTGGTCCCAGTGTCTAAATGGAACCCTAAGAGCATCCACATGCCAGGCATATTTTTCTTTCCTCAAGATCCATTTCACTTATTCTTTAAAAAAAAATCTCATTAGCCTGTGCACCTGAGTGTATGTATATAAGTGTACCACATGCATGCATGATCCCACAGAGACCAGAAGGGGTCATTGAATCTACTGTATCTTAGGTGGTGGTGAGACACCTTGTAAGGGCTGAGAATTGGACCTGGGACCTCTGAGAGAGCAACAAGAACTCTTAACCACTGAGCCAACTCTGCAGGCCCTAACTTGGTTATGTTCAATTCTACCTCCAACTCTCTATAGTCCATTGAATTCATCTTTGGGACAGGGGAAAAGCCTGTCCCAAGCCATCACATGTTGTCACAGCTTTGAGTCCTCTTAGGTGCCAGGTTCTCCAAACCCAAACACTTGTTTTTCCTTTCACTTGTAATGATCTTTTCTTCAGGCACAACAGTAGTCAGTCCTGGCTCCAGTACAAATGGATATTGGCCAGGTTTATAAGCCATACTAATGAAAAAGCTATTCTTATGTCCAAAGTATTATGTGCTGTGAAACATTATTTTAAGATGTATTACATTTGTTTATGCTGTAGAACATTTGTCTTAATGATGATAAGATGTGTTATATTCTTTTATGTTGCACTTGCCTATCTATCTGTGTGTGTGTGTGTGTGTGTGTGTGTGTGTGTGTGTGTGTGTGTGTGTGTGTGTGTTTAGTGGCAGCATCCCTTCAACCCTTTTGTCTTTCTTTTTGCTTTTAACTCACCTAACCAGTTATTAACCTACTACTACCCACTGCTTAAGGACCAGTGAGCATCATTCATGTCCAGATGCAATGAATGCTAAGAGGGATGGCCCAGTTTTCTCATATCTTTTTATATAGAAGAATTGTTCTTGTATGTATATTGATTCTGATATCCAGGTAACTTTCATGTGGGATTGGTTTAAAAGTCTCTTTCCTGAAGGCATATATATGAGTAAGATCAAAGTGAAGGAAGGGGCTGAAGAGTCAGATTTGTCCATGTAGTTAGCAGTTCACTAGCAAATTGGAAAACAACAGCATTCATGGCAATCAAGTGTTGACGAGAAAGCACTGTGCTAGGGATAATTGACTACCTAACATGTAAGTTTATGCTTCAGGAAAGTGGGCTTTCTATGGAAGACACATAGGCCACAGATCCCATTTTGACCTTTTAGTTCCTTCTACTAATCCTCAGTCATTTTCAATGAAAAGTTCCTGTGTGCCTTTTGTTAAACTGATTGAAAACTTCATTATTAATGCAAATAGAATGTTTCAACTGTTCATAGTGAGGTTTTGTGATTATTGTATGGGATAATGCAATGGATCTGTTTATCTGTTTATATCCAGTAACATCACTAATCTTACGTATTCCCTCATAGACCAGCAGTCCCGCAGTCTTAGTTACCGTTCTGTTGCTATAAAAAGACAACATGACCAAGGCAAATTTTACAAAAGAAAGCATTAAAAGGCTTGCTTACAAGTTTAGAGGGTTAATTCATGATCATCATAGCGGGAAGCAGACAGGTATGGTGCTGTAGCAGTAGTTGAGAGCTTTATATCTTGATCTGCAGAGACAGAGAGAGAGAGAGAGAGAGAGAGAGAGAGAGAGAGAGAGAGAGAGGTGGGCTGTTTGAAACTTCAAAGCCGACTCCCAGGGATAGAGATCCTCCCACAAGGCCATATCTTTCTGGTCCTTCCCAAATAATTCACCAACTAGGGACCAAGCATCCAAACATATAATCAATCCTATGGGAGCCATTCCCATTCAAGCCACCACATTCCATTCCCTCCCCCCCACCATAGGCTTATAGCCATATCCATATCATAATGCAAAATGCATTTAGTCCAACTTAAAAAGTACTCATAGTCTTTGGCAGTCTCACCACTGTCTGATATTCAAGGCAATCTGTTAACTGTAACCCTTTGTAAAATCAAAATATAACCAAATCGCATACTTCCAACATATAATAGCATAGAATATGTCTTGCCATTCCAGAAGGGAGATAAGGAGTGGGCATAGTGATTAAAACCAAGACTCTAAATCCCATATCTCTTCATCTGATATCAAAGGGTTCTTCGGATCTCCAACTCCTTTCAGCTTTGGTGACTGAAACACACTTCTTTCTCTTGGGCTGGTTCCATGCCCTGTTAGCAGCTCTCCTTGGTGGGTATCCCATGGTTGTGGCATCTCCAGTTTCATCCATGTTTCACCTTTACAGCTTTACCCGATGGCCTCTCCAGGCCTCCACACAGAGACTTCCCTGCCACATGCCTGGTCTCAGTGGTTTTCCTTAACCACAGAAGAAGATTCCACAATGCCTTTACATCTGTATTTTCTTTGACTCCAAATCTAGTACCACATGGACAGAGCTGTCAAGTTCTTGTACTTGCTGGAGCTGGAATCTGGCCTTGCATTGGCATAAGCTTTTCATTATTGGTGGTTCCCTTTGTTGCTTAAGTTTTCATTTAATTCCTTTTCACAAGTTAAAGGCTTAGCTAAGAGGGGTCTTGCCCTGTGGGCACCAGTACCAGTACCTTTATTCCATTTTGAATCAAGGCTTTATTTATTTAAAAAAATATTTTTCATTTTACATACAAACCCCAGGTCCCCCTTCCATCCCTTCTCCTGCGCTCCCACCTTTCCCCTTCCCATCCCTTATCCACTCCTCAGAGGCAGTAAGGCCTTCCTTGGGGAGTTAATGAATCAAGCCTTTCTTTAAAGCACATTTCTTTGAGGACAAGCCTTGCTTCCAATAGTACATTTCCTGGTTCTCTTTTTCCTCTCAAACTACATTTTTGTATTTCTCTTTGCCCAGCTTGCTCATTTTCATTGTAGATCTGTATAAGAGTGATAATGCCACACTGTCAACATTACACTGTCTTGAAATTTCTTCTTCCAATATTAATGAAAAACTCTTCAATATGTAGCCTCAGGCAGATTTTTAAGACAAAAAAAAAAAAAAAAAAAAAAAACAGCCAAAATTTTCTTCAACAAAATATGCCAAGAATGGTCTCTAGACCACTTCCTAATATTGTTCTCCACAGGAAGCTGAGCCTTCCTATATCATTCATCAGTCAAGCAAACACATACACTGGCTTGCTTGTGATGGAGGCAGTTTCTCAACTGAGGGTCCTCTTCCTATATGCGGTGGTTTGAATAGAAATGTAACCCATAGGCTCATATATTTGAATGCTTGGTCATCAGGGAGTGGCACTATTTGAAAGGATTAGGAAGTGTGGCCGTGTTGGAGGAAGGGTGTCAATGGGGGTGGGCTTTGAGTTTTCAAATACTCACACCAGGCCCAGAGTCTCTCTCTTTCTGCCTACTGCAGATCCAGATGTAGAACTCTCAACTCCTTCTCCAGCATCATCTGCATGCATGCTTCCATACTTCTTGTCAGGATGATAATGGACTAAATCTCTGAAACTGTAACCCAGCCCCAAGTAAGTAAGTGTTTTCCTTTATGAGTTGCCATGGTCATGACATCTCTTCATAGCAATAGAATACTAACTAAGACATCCTATGACTCTACCTCATGTTCAGTTGACGAAAAATGCTAACCAGAATATGGATAATACCAGGAACTCTCAGAAAACAACAAAAAAGGTCACTTTCCAAATTCTTCCCTTTATTGCTATTTCTGGAAAATTTTCATAAATATATTAATTAACACAATACAGACATGTATACAAGTGATAACCTACTCATAAAATGCTTTAGGTAGCACATCAATATTACAGGACTATATCTGGGAATTATCTTAAATCAAACAATTTGAAAACTGAACTGTGATCTATGCATGTTAACCACATTTTTCTGAATATTATTGCTAAGTGGAGCTCACAGCATTTCTTGACTAAAACAAAACAGACAGAGAAGTTAAAGTCATTTACTTCTATCAAAAAGCCCACATGGGGCCTGAAGTGATGAAGCAGGAAGTATAAATATGGACATCACATCTAAAATGTCAAATTCTGGCCGGGCGTTGGTGGCACACGCCTTTAATCCCAGCACTCGGGAGGCAGAGGCAGGAGGATCTCTGTGAGTTCGAGGCCAGCCCGGTCTCCAGAGCGAGTGCCAGGATAGGCTCCAAAGCTACACAGAGAAACCCTGTCTGGAAAAACCAAAAAAAAAAAAAAAAAAAGAAAAGAAAAAAAAGAAAAGAAAAAGAAAAAAATACCAAATTCTGACTGCACCTTCTGTGTGGAGCAGATTCATTCATTATTGATGCAAAGTTGCTGCAGCAATTCCTGGTGTATATGATATGAATGTAATGTATTTGAGGAACATATATTTCCTTTGGAGATATTTTAAACATGATCTATCTGCCATTTCCACTGTACTTTTGACATGAGTCAGTTAATCTCAAAACAAAATGAAGAGCATTGATGTTTTTTTCACATCAGTTTGCTTTTCTGTCTTGAATAACATGGAGAAGTTAAGTATATCACATGACCTTTGTGCATTGGACCCAATGTTGCTTGGAGCCAGCATATTCATCAGTTATTTCCAGTCATCTGCTTACCCATCTCAGGTCAAAACACAGTTTTGTTGGTGTTGCTGTTCATTAGTTTGTTCGTTTTCTGAGTTTTGCAGACTTCTTGGAACTGAACGAAGCTAATTTCCTAATCTTCTTATTTAAATTGTTGATCAAAAGCCTATACAAAAGATCCAAAACTGGTCAGAATGTAGAGAACAAATGATCATGAGCATCCAGCCTCAAACGATACATTGCAGTGTAACGCCTACATCTAATGATCAGAAAATATCACAGACGTAGTGGCGGAAAGATTGTAAGAGCCAAATGACCAGGATGTCTGCTGCTACACAGTGTCTTGCAGACATGACAGGAAAGTTGTTCCCCATGAAATTTCAACAATATGGTCACCTAAATAAGATCGGAATGGTGACACCACCCATTGAAATGCAAGTGTAGATGGGGGAAATCTCACAAGGTCCTACCCCTAAGTAAAGAACTGCAGGCAGTCAGTGGCTGCTGAGAGAGGGGGATCAGTTTTCTCCAGTGACAAACCCCGAGAGGTACTATGTGGTCCATCTAAACACATGTTCATATGAGTAACAACAGATGGATTCAGCAGGGTATGGTGTGTGTGTGTGTGTGTGTAAAATGATAATTAAAGAAGGTCATGAATTTGGGAAGAAATTGGGGGCAGGATGTGGAAGAGTTGGAGCAAGGAGAAGCAGGAGTAGAAATGCTATAAACATGGTATCCATGTATGAAATTCTTAGAAAAATCTTTAATTAATTTAAAAATAAAAACCTATAAAAGAGAAACCAAGCATGTAAACTATGAAAAGCTTGGACAACAAAGGTTTCAAATTAAAGCCTTCAAGGTTTGTTATTATCATTGCTGTTTTAAGGTAAAACTCTATCAACAACAAGATTTTTCATATGGTGGTTACACAGGCAACTTTGCCATGAATGGTTCTTAACATCATTTTCAGCTTTCTGAGTGTATTTCCATTGTTCTGCAGACTGGCAAAAGTTCACTTGAAACACACGGTCCTTAAAGTTATAGGATATGGTGCTGTCCATGTGACTAGTGTCTTGCTGACATCATGAGTACTGGTGGATTTCACACCATACGGATTTTCCTGAGAAAACAAATTCATTGCTTTGGTCTGGACTTCCCCTTTGCAGTCTTTTCCTGGGTTTTATTTTTTCTTCTCTACTGCCCCAGTACTGATCAGAGGCACAAAGGTAGAAAATGTATTTTAAAATAATCCCATAGATCCCAACCACCGTACAAACTGTATTTGAAGAAATAGAATGTATTTGAAGAAAATAACATTTAAAATCCACTCCTGTAACCGTAGCATAGGACTCACGTTAAAATAGGATTTTTCCCCCTCTAAATCTCTCTTTAAGACGTTATCCTTTCAAATTTGATTTATGTAGCTGCTGGTTGAAGAAGCTCTTTTTAAATAATTGCCAAGAGAACAAAATAGGAATCAAAGTGTCAAATTCCCTAACATTATTTTGTACGTAGCCTTAAATACTTCTTTAATACCTGGGAGAAATCAAATATTGGTAATCTGTCTCTGTCCATTTCTCTCTTCTCAGATAGCTAATGGCATGCATTATACTTGCCTGGCTCTGTGTAACTTTCGTTTCATGCAAAGCCTTTAATCCTTCTCTTTTTAGATAAAATGCCATAACCACGGTGTAGTAGGTTAAGATTGATTGACAAGTGCATATAATTATGGCTTCAATGGAGGAGTATGTTTTACAGCTGAAAAAAAAATCTGCACAACCTTGAAAATAAAGAAGTTGTGCCCTTTCTCGGAGATGAAAGAATCATATCAAATTGATTCATTTCTTTGCTGCAATGAAAGGAAAGATTTCTGGTAACAAAGAACACCACCCAAAAGGCCACTGGAGGCCATCTGTCCTCGCTTGATAGGGCTCTGCCAATAAGGAAATCAAAGGAGATAAAAGGAGGCCCTTCTGGAGTTTGTCTCCTTTAACTCGGTTTCCTACTCAGAGTTCAAGCACAGTTGGGAGCTGAAAGAGATAATAGCTGAGAAATACAACATTCAAAAATATAAATCTATGAAATACACAAATGTATGGTGCATGTGAATAAAAGCAAAGCAAGAATACTCTACTTCACCCAGCCTTAGATTTTAGCACAACCGACCATAATCCATGCTATGTTTCCCTAGTGTTAATACTTGTTTCACTCAGTGAAGTACAAAATATCACAGATGTTGGCTTTTGTATAAAACCTGAAGTCAGCATACCATTTGAGGACCTGGCTCAGGCAGTAAGTGGGGAAAGAGTGGTTTCACCAGTGCCATGTGAGGAAAGTACATGTGGGTAGATATGTTTGCATGTAAGCAAGTCTTCCTTCATTTATTGAGGCATTTGAACACTTACTACAGTCCAGGTATGGTTCTAGGTTTGGGGGAAAATAGTGAATAATCCATCACTGGCCTTGTAGAATATGTTAATGATAGAGGCATTGTGTTGGTTATTTTGTTTTGTTTTGTTTTGTTTTGTTTATTCTAGTTTGACGCAATCCAAAAGTCATCTGGAAAGAGGGAACTTCACTCATGAAAGCATTTCCATCACATTGGCCTGCAGGCAGCCTGTGGGTCATTTCTTGATTAATGATGGATGTGGGAGGACCCAGGCTACTGTGGGTGCTGGTGCCCCTCAGTAGATAGTTCTGGGGTATATAAGAAAGCAGGTTCATCAAGTCATGGGGAGCAAGACTTTAAGCACTATTCCTCTATGGCCTCTGCATCAGTCACTGCCATGACTTCCTGCCTTGACTTTTCCTTCAAGATGTAGCATGAAATGAATCCTTTTCTCCCCAAGTTGCTTTTGGTCATGGTTCTTGTCAAGCGATAGAAAGCAAGCTGTAGCAGGTATATAATAGATATGCTAATAAATGAATCTTGTGTTAATTAGTGCTGAGCGCTGTATTATAGACCACTATATTGGAAAGAGGATAGATACTCCAAAAAGAGGGTACTGTTCCAAATAAGGTGGTATGGAAGATCCCTGTGGAGAAATGAATTGTGAGTAGGTACCTGATGAGAACAGGCAGGTCTAATGTGGCTTTTCCAGAATAAAATGTTGAAATCAGAGGGCATTTAAAGTCTCCAGAGTTCGACCATATTTGAAATGTTCTAAGAAGCAAAATGGGATAATTAATAGAATGTAAATCCAAGTAGTGACAACTGGTGAGCAATGAAATTTCTTAGGAAAGGAGGACAGTGAGGAGGACCCCATCTGAGTAATATGTAGGAGAACAGCATCACTCTGAGAAAGCTTAAACTGTGACTGACATTAAAGGGGATACAGAGCAGAGTAAACCATTTCCAAATGGTCTTTAGGGAAACTGAAGTAGAGCCTGGCCACATGAAGGAAGGCAGGTAAGAGTGCAAGGACCTCCACAGTTTTGAGGTATCATATTACTCTCATGGTAATGGAGCATATGAGTCTTTCTCTGTCCCAAAAGCCAGCTCCCAAATAATGACACAGAGACTTCTTACTAATTATGAAATCTCAGCTTAGCTTAGGCTTGTTTCTAACTAGCTCTTATAACTTAAATTAATCCACTTCTATTCATCTATGAGCTGCCATGTGACTCATGGCTTTCACCTCTCCTGCGTGTCCTGCTGCCTCTGCATCCAGCTGGTAACGCCACTACATCTAGATTCATCTCCTCTCCTTTTCTCTGTCTGCCTGGAAGTCCCACCTAACATCTTTCTGTCTAGCTATTGGCCCTGCAGCTCTTTACTAAATGAATCAGAAGGTGCCTTGACAAGGACACATCTTCCACAGTGTAAAAATAAAATTATTCCACAACATTTCCCCTTTTTGTCTAAATAAAAAGATTTTAACTCTAACACAGTAAAACTATATATAATAAGAACAATAATCTAAATAAAAAGAGAAGGTTTTAATTCTAACAGAGTGAAACTACACACAACAAGAACAACTACCAAGTAAGGATTATATTTACAATATCCAGTCTATCTGTATTTGGCAAATTTGGAGAAAGTACTATATTAGCTAGCCTATCTCAGTACAAAATTTTATACCTAAACCATTTTTGTCATAACTTGTATTACCAACCTATGTGGCAGCATGTAGATTAATAGAAATTAGCTAATTTAAGTTATGAAAGCTAGTTAAAAATAAGCCTAAGATAAGGCCAAGCTTTCATAATTAATAAGAAGTCTCTGTGTTATGATTTGGGGCTGGTGGTCCAAGAAAGCCTCATGCAAGAGGATTCATTGCTGGCTGGGTTAAGGATGTCTTAAAACCAGGAGGAAAATGTTTCTGCTCACATCCATCTCTCATGCAGTTCAGAGCCTTACACACATGCCTAAAATGAATGTCTGATGAAACAGGAAGAGTTAAGTACGATAGCCAAAATGACAGGAGATGAAACTTCAGACTCTGAGGATGTCAAGAAAAGAGTCCTTAAAGCTGAAGTTTTTAAAAAGGCCCTTTTCTGCTCCTCAGTGAGTTCTCTGGAACATGAAAAAGATGCCTTGTGTCAAGATACCACAAACATTGGCAGTTCACAATACTCTCATTAAGAGGGAATAATTCTCTTTGTCTTCAGAAAAAAAAATCTGCCTCTTTAGTCTTTTTTCTCAAAGGCATAACAAATTAGATGCCTATTAAATTGATTCTATTCTTGAAATACAGAGCCATAGCCAACAAGACCCACTCTGCCTTTCCTCATCTTTATGTTACTCTAAGATGCCTCTTCAATGTAAACATCCAATATATTCCCAGCACAGTCTCCCAATCCGCCCATCCTCTTCCTTTCCCCCTCCCGCTAGTCCTCTTTATTCTCAATTAATCTTCTGTTTTCATGTCATCCATACAGATATGCTGCTATGTATTTATTACATTTAATATACACAGTGAGAGAAACATGGAACAGGAACATTTGTCTTTCTGATGTGGACTTAATTCATTTAATGTGATTATCTACAGTTGTGTACATTTTCTTTCACTTTTTGGAACTTCACTCTTTATGACTGAAACAAAATTTTGGTAGTATAGGCAACCCATGTTTTCCTTATCCATTCTTCTGTCTAAAGAGCACCCAAGTTGGTCCCCTAATGTAGCTATTGTGAGCAATGTTGCAATAAACATGAATGTATTGTTGATACTGTCATGTATACAAGGGATTGACTGACAGAAAAAAAAATGAATACGAAAAGATTTAGTTTCACTCAGACCCAGGTGTGTTCCATTTAAATTAAAAATGATAAAGCAGAAGGGCGTTGGTGGCGCACGCCTTTAATCCCAGCACTAGGGAGGCAGAGGCAAGCAGATCTCTGTGAGTTCGAGGCCAGCCTGGTCTCCAGAGCGAGTGCCAGGATAGGCTCCAAAGCTACACAGAGAAACCCCGTCTCGAAAAACCAAAAAAAAAAAAAAAAAAAAAAAAAAAAAAAAAAAAAAAAAAAAAGAGCTTACATATCATCCAATCACTGATAATTTTCAATGCATAAAACACAACTCTCACAAAAGCACCTCCACAGGAAAATAAGAGATGGTTTATTGTGGAGCCATTTTGAATGACCAAGTCTCAGGAAGACAGATTTAGGCTGCCCCACATTCCATGTTCCAATGTAGAAGCAGATTTTTTTTTTAATTAGAAACAAGATTGTTTTACATGACAATCCCAGTTCCCTTCTCCCTCCCATCTTCCCCTACACCCCCCACAACTAAAACCCTACCTATCACATATCCTTTCTGCTCCCCCTGGATGGTGAAGCCTTCCATAGGGTGTCATCAGAGTCTATTGTATCCTTTGGGATTGGGCCTAGGCCCACCCTCATGTGTCTTGGCTCACAGAATATTCCTCTATGTGGAATGGGCTCCCTAAGTCCACACCTATGCTAGAGATAAGTACTGAACAGGTTCCGTAGATTTCCGAGGTTTCCTCACTGAAACCCATTTTCCTGGGGTCTGGATCAGTCCCATGCTGGTATCCCAGCTATCAGTCTGGGGAGCAAGAGTTCCCTGATGTTCAGCTCAGCTGTTTCTGTGGGTTTCACCAGCCTGGTCTGGACCCCTTTGCTCTTCACTCGTCCTTCTCTGCATCTGGATTCCAATTCAGTTCAGTGATTAGTTGTGGTTGTCTGCTTCTACTTCCACCAGCTGCTGGATGAGGGCTATCATATCAGGTGGCATATAAGTCAGTCATCAATCTCATTCTCAGGGGAGGGCATTTAAGGTAGCCTCTCCTCTGTTGCTTAGATTGTTAGTTGGTGTCATCTTTGTAGATCTCCAGACATTTACCTAGTGCCTGATTTCTCTGTAAACCTAAAATGTCTCCCTCTATTATGGTATCTCCATTCTTGTTATCTTCTATTCTTCCCCTTATAGAAGCAATTTTAATGGAGATTTATAGTTTTACAGAACAAAGAAAGTCATAAATTGAGGCAAGTTTAAGATACATGGGAGAGGGCATTTCAGCAAGATAGGCCAAGTTTCCCTATAGGCCTCAGATGCTATCTGATAACATTCTCTGGTGTTTAGGCTGGTGGATGCTAGTGGTCTGCTAACAAAACCCAGAAGGTTTTTGTTGACTAGTCACAGGATGTTAGTTCCAACACAGAGGTGGGTAAAGCTAGCCCAAGCTAAAGTAATTAATCTCTGGACTTGCAACATTCCAACCTCTCCACACCACTGAAGTTGTAATTAGTCAATCAGTGATTGCAGACTCAGTTACTTTTCAGAATTTCTCATTCACATGAATGTGAAAATGTGCTGCTGTTATTGCCATGGGTACCAGAGCTTGACAGTAAAGACAGGTAGCCATTTCAACTAAGGATGATAAAGCTCGTGTATCATCTAATCAGTAGGTAATACTTTATAGAAAAGAAACTAGACAGTAGTAACTAATGGGGTTGGACTCCTAATGGTGCCACACTGTGAGAAAGCGAATACCTGAAAAGCTAATGCAGCCAGGACACTTCACTTGGGCTGGCTGGTGCAGACTCATCTTGGTGCTGACTTTCTGCCTTTGTCATGGTGTGAAATTCCCCAAAGAGAAGATTTACAATACTTTTTTAAAAGGAGTTTCTACTTTAGTCAGAGGGTCTGCTTCTGATTCTCTGGTGGCTTCAGTTCAATATACCTACCATACCTAGCAAATATGCCTAAGCAGTATGTTAGGGGGTGTCACAATTTGATCCTCTTACTGTAAATGACTTTACTTTTGACATTTTAAATATTTAATAAAGGAATCTTCCCGAAAGAGAGTGGTCCTAGGCTGCTCTGGAGCTCTGTAGTTAGTCACTTGCTAGAAGACAGGTAGTTTGGATGAAAATAGCCCCCATAGACTCATAGGGAGTGGCATTATTAGAGGTGTGGCCTTGTTGGAGTAGATGTGGCTTTGTTGGATGAAGTGTGTCACTGGGGATGGGCTTTCAAGTTTCAGAAGTTCAAGCCAGGCCCAGTGTCTGTCTGTCTGTCTGTCTGTCTGTCTGTCTCTCTCTCTCTCTCTCTCTCTCTCTCTCTCTCTCTCTCTCTCTCTCTCTATTCCTGCTGACTGCAGTTCCAGATGTAGAACTCTTACCTCAGTTTCTAGTACCATGTCCACCTGAAGACCTCCATACTTCATGCCATGATGATAATGGAATGAACCTGTAAGCCAGCCCCCAATTAGATGTTTTATAAGAGTTGCCATAGACTTGTGTCTCTTCACAACAACAAATTATGACTAAGACAAAGACTATACTTCCACTTCTCTGTATTCATCAAGCTACCACCTAGTGATGGGTTCAGCTCTTGTTTTACATTTATAGTGACCTAAGATCTCAAAAGATGCCCAGGCAGGCCTTGAATTTGCCGTTCTCATACCTCAGCCTCTAGAGGAGCTGAGAGTACAGCTTGTACCCTGAGGTGGGTTTGGCACTTTCTGGGCCCTTCCAAGCATAAGTCCTGCCTCTGGGCTGGCTGTTTAAACTGAAAGTAACAGCACTCCAGTCCATTCCCTGTCCTGGAGGTTTTTTTCTTCTTAGGGATGGCCTCCTGTGTGTCTCACATATTTGGTGAGTGAGCCTTTGTGGAATGTTCTCACCAGAAGTGTTTTTGTCCACCTCCTCCAACCGAGCCTATGGCAAGATCAGTTTCCTTCGCTGATTCACCATAACCAGTTAGCCTCAAAATAGCCAATACCTTTTGTGAAAGTGGCCAAAGTACATTGTTTAGCAGGCATGTGTGTTTCAGGATCACCAAATATGGTAAAATGATTGCGTAATAGATATACATGTGATATCTTATAAATTATATCTATACACATATATTTTAGTTTGTATAATTACATATTTTGTGCTTGAAATCCAGATGATTTGGCCTTTTTTATTGATGTTTTCTCATAAAGCATATCTATACCCTGAACTTGTACTGAAATCTGAAGTAAAAAATTTTATAAGCTATATGAAAGTGGAAAGCATACACTTAAAGTAGATAACCAATAATAACATGCAACAATCAAAGTTCAGTAACAATTTAGGCAATTCTTATCTTTTATGATATTCCTAAACCTCAAATAAGTGTTTTAAATAATTAATTTTACTCTAATTAATACACATAACTCTTTTAATAAATTTAATTTAAATGCCTATTTAAGATTTAATTTAAAGTGCCACTCCTTAATACATACAGCCTCACCATACAAATGTTCTTAATGCCAGAGATGATTTACACTCTAAAATCCTCAGGGGGAAAAGTAGATAAAAAGCAAAAAGGATCAGCACATCTTGAGTAGCTAAACCATTATTTACTGACTAGGTTAAGTACACGAGAGGGATATTGTCAAAATGCTCGCCACTGCAATAAAATTTAATCATGTCAGCATTTTTCACAGCCAACCAAAGAAATGTGTGATATGTAGAGAACTGTACTTCCTTTTAAAGGGAAAAAAATTCATCTACTCAGCTCGATAGCCTACCTTTATCTAGTGATTAAATCCTAAGGATGTGAGATCCCAAGCTTCCATAAAAATATAAAGTGTATCTATATACTGGATTCTATTAATCTCTTGATTTGGATCCCCTTGGTTTTATTCTTGGACTATAGCAGGAAGTCTCTTTGTGCTTGCATTCTAAGGCATAATTACTATGATTTAAAAGTTGCGGTAACTTATGAGCTGTAAAACTAGTAAATTATATCCAGCCTGTAAGTAGAACTAATTATAAAGCTGTTGCTTGATTAAGGTGTTTATACTAAAGAGTATTAAAGGGATTAGTTCAAAGCTTTACATCCTGCAGCACAGAATTAATATGCAGGATTTAAACACTCAAATTAATTCAGGTACAGCAAACAATTATATGAAATAGGAACACTCGACCCAGCTAATGACCACACTAGTCCACCAAGCTAATTTATAATCATGTACTTATTGACCTCTCGGCATGTTCACAAAGGACTGTGCTCTAGCTAATTCCTGCCTTCGAGTCACTGTCTGCCATAGCTCTGCATTGCTGTTGAAGCCAGACATGAAGCACACACCCCCTGCTTCCCCCACACCACTGCCTGTTTTGTCAGGGAAACACCTTATCTTGCAAGTAGTTGCCCAAGAATAATAAACTATATATCATCATTGGAAAAATGCATTTACTAAGAACTTGCTATAAGCATTCCTAGTTTCTTCAACAAACAGTCTTATTACACTCTAAAGTTGACCTTTCGGGAGCCTCTCAGCTAATTGGAATAAATAAATTAGAAGCAGAAGGACTAGGTTAAAATAATAGCCAAGCAAATGTAAAAGGCTTAATGCTCCCTTTTCTAACAGAGACTCATGCCCTGCTGCATGAGCCTTTTTCCAGAATTTAGTGATAGAAACTCAGGTCAAAGCCCCGGCAATGATATTTACCCAGCAATCACAGTTGTATCTTGTCCAGTGTATAACCTTTGAAAAAGGAAATTGATAGTGTGCCCTTGTTTCATTGAACAAATAAACATGCAATTTAATAGGAAGGAAAGGCAAGCACACTCTTAATGATACACAGATTTCAGGGTGCACTGGCACCATCGAGCCACAAAGATTAGGTGAGTCAAATGCAGGATGACCCTATAGGTAATGTGGATATATAATACAGGAAGCATTAGACCTGAAGGCTGGGGTCAGACTTCAGACTTGCTTGTGTTACTATATCTTTAAATTTAGACAATTGCTTCAAGATATCTAAGACTCATTGATTAAAAAAAATTATTTTACACATATCTAACAATTTTCTTTCTTCCTTCTTTCCCTCCCTTTCTCTTTTCTTCCCTCCCTCCTTCCTTCCTTTCTTTTTCCTTTGGTTTATCTGAAACAAGGTTTCTCTGTGTAGTTCTGGCTATCCTGGAACTTGGTTTGTAGACCAGGTTGGCCTCAAACTCAGAAATCTGCCTGCCACTGCCTCTTGCATTCTGGGGTTAAAGTCATGCATTACAAAGCCTAGCTCAATATCTAACAACTTTTATCTTACAGTCACTGGTTAGCCTATGACTATATGAATGGTAATGTGCTCCCCTTCCTGTTTTATATATCCCAGGCTGGCCTTGATCTCTTACTCTTCCATCTCAGCCTTCTGAGTCTGGGATTATAGACGTGTACTACCATGGCACACTTTATTTTCTTAAACTTAAGAATTGATTCATTCAGTATCTTTGACAATACAGTCTTCTGTTTGGAGAGATAATAGCACAGCAAACAGGAACGAAACATTTCTCTTCTCCCAATGACTATTGTATAATAATTGTCTTTATCCAAAAGGAAGCTTGTTTTTTTTTTTTAAGTGCTTTCATGAGCCGTAAAAAGTTCTATATGATGGACCATCTAAAAACAGCAGCCCAAGGACATTAGAAATGGAGTCCTGAAAGAAGGATTTTCAGTCCAGGCTCCAGACTACCAGGTCGGGATGTGGCCCTCAGCTGCTGTATGATGACTGAAATACTGAAAATGCTATTGTGCTGTCAGACTAGAAAATGGACTCCAACTCCCCATAGACACTTCCAACCACCAGAGTCAAGCAAAAGCAAGCTGAAAATGACACATATGAGGCTGATGTGTCAGAAACTTAGCCTTACCAACGATTCTCTAAGAAGTTAAGACATCTGGCTCTCTTCAATACTTGTTTCCTGACATGCTCCCTCTGCAGCCTTTAGAAATATTAGAATCTAAGAGAAACCGAATATGCTGACATCTAATTTATCCCCCATTAGGACTAAAAGTATTGATATTAATACCAAAAGCCATATCTCATATGTAGGACTCTCAGGTACTTCTCCAGCACCATGTCTGTCTGCATGTTGCAATGCTCTCTGCTGTAATGATAATGGACTGGACCTCTGAAACTATAATGAGCATCTCAATTAAATGTATTCTTTATAAGAGTTGCCATGGTCATGGTGTCTCTTCGAAGCAACAAAATCCCTAACTAAGACTCCAGGTATGGGGACATTTGTATATGAACCAGTGAAATGCATCCTGCAGTTCAGAAATAAGATCAGTGACTCTGGGTAATACAGCCATATTGAAAGAAACACACCCATTCCAAAATAGGCCCAGAACCACAATTTAGTAATTATAGTACAAACAAAAGTCGGACTTTTCTTGTATTAGGGATTCAAACAAGAACTCTGTATAACACATAACCAGTGAGGTTGTTTTAAAAAAGATAGTGTGTGTGTGTGTGTGTGTGTGTGTGTGTGTGTGTGTGTGTGTGTGTGTGTGTGTGTCTGTGTGTCTGTGTGTCTGTGTGTCTGTGTGTCTGTGTGTCTGTGTGTATGGGAACCTTTAGCCAGTCCCTAAGCAGGAGTGACTACAGGTTCCCCTACATCTGTGGATGCTGTTCATTGAAGTCAAGGTGGGCATTGGGTTCCATGTTACAGGCATTTGTGAGTTTCTCAGTGTGGATGCTGGGATCTGAACTCTGGTTCTCTGATAAAGCAAAAAGTGATCTTACCTCTGAGCCACCTCTCCAACATGAGGGTTGCTTTCAGTTTATTCCTTTCTTGTTTTTCTTTTTGTTTGCAATGGCAGACCTTTCCCCACCTTGAGTCATAACTGTACCCTCATCCTGACTGGTACATGGTGTTGTATAGAAGGGAATGTTAGAATGCTGGGCAATAAAGATCTGGGTTTGAATTAGAAATTACCATGAAGGGACCAGAGAAGAAGCACAGTTGCCAGGGCTCTTGCTTAGTATGTGCTATGTTCCTGACTCTGGGGCCTAGCTCCATGGAAGGCCTGAGTGATTTTGCATATCTTTAATTGTAGACCTGGAAGGTTACAGCCATGACATGTTGTACTCTAAGCAAACCAGTCCATGTGTTCTTCTTTTTGTGTTGTTATTTTAGTTGCTGGTTTTTGATAGATATGTTTAATATCCATAATGTGTCTTTGGAATGTCCATTTCATTCATTTGTATTCAATTGTTATTGGCTTTTCACTTATATAGAATGAATGATGCAATGGCATTTAAATTTTGTTTCATATTAACTTTAATCTGTGTGCATGTTTATATACACATGTATGTGCATATGCATACACATACACACACACACACACACACACACACACACACACACAACATATATATATATATATATATATATATATAGTAAGCTTGTAAAAGACGACGTTGTTGAGTCACAGTCAGTCAAAACATCTAAAATGAGATGTTTAGATAGAATAAGTGTGGGAAATGTTGGTGAAATGCAGAGATAACTGTGTATGGATCACTTCCAGGCAAAAATGTCATTTGAAAAGATTCCAAAACAAAAGGAAAACAACAAACTCTTTTGTTATATTGCACTTCACTTTTGTAATATTTCAGCCTCAGGTAATGCAGATGACTCTGCACTGAAAGCCCAGAACACTGATCCTCAATATTTGTTATACAGACAACTCTCAGTATTGGTTAAAGTATGTTTCTGTCTTAAAAGTATTGGGGGAAATCGTGGCACACATGATAGATCATGCATGATAAAATGAACATTGCAAAATGTTTTATTCTAGCCATCTGTCAACATTTTCTCATAGACTATAGGATTTTTCCAGTGTTAAGATGAAATGGGGAAGCTTCATAAAATGGTTAAGATTTTAAAGAATTTTATTTAGCTAGTTACTGCACAGAACAGATGCAATTATGAAGCCTAAGTAAAAGTTATGTTTTCTGTGAGTTAATACTTCAATGGAATGACTATTTCATGTGTAAGTAAACTACATAATTAAATTGTACTAACATCATTCAAATTCTGGTTTTACGTGTATTTGCTTTCTTGTGATAAAATATGCCAAGTACTACACTGGTGTGTGTGTGTGTGTGTGTGTGTGTGTGTGTGTGTGTGTGTGTGCACGCCTATGTGTGTTTTAAAGTATTGCTTTTTAAGATGTATCATCAAGCAAAAAGACCTTTTAAATGAAAGGCATGTAATATTTGGCATGAAATAGTTCCAAGAAAAGAGGGGAAAGAATAAAAAAGAAGGAAAATGATAAAGGAAGAGAACAAATGATAAAGAAAGAAATGCAGTTAAGTATAGATTTATTTCTTTCCCAAAGATAGCACTCAAGACTCTGTAACTCCAGGTTCTAGAAATGAAGATATCCTGTGCATAGGTGAGCAGTTACCCTCTACAAAGCTTGCCTTCTTAGACCCATCTCTCAGCCTCAGAGGAATTCAGGTATCAGGAGCAGAGACCACATGTTTAGACTTTCAGACTCTTCACTCTTAATAATCTGCAGTCTATGAAGGGCTAAAGTCACCTGTACCCAACTTTACTCAGGCTACTTTCCGATGAATTACCAATGTAGAAATTCCTTGTTTAACTCTCCAACAGTGTGCTCATGTTATATACTTTAGTTCATCAATAGAAAAAAAATACACTATACAAGATTAGAAGAAAAACACTAGTCCAAATATATAGTTTATATATTACCATGCTATAATAATTCTTAACAATAATTTTATTCTCCTCTCTCCCTCCCTCCCTCCCTCCCCCCCTCTCTCTCCCCTATATTTCTAGCACCCTACTCTCTGGCTGATATCATCGACCTCAGTTCTCACAGGTCCCATGTGTTCCATTGAGTTCATATCCGAGGAGTCTGCCCTGACTGAACTGTAGGAGTGCTCCCCTCTCACCAAGGTTCTCTCTAGTTTTCCTTATGTGAAGAGATTTCTTTTTGGCACCTTGGGCTATACAAGTATTCAAGGCTTTATTAGGAGTCAATAGAATATAGGGAACAATATGAAGTCTTAGATAGGCTTTCTACTGCTGTGATGAAATACTGACAAAAAGCAACTCAGGGAGAAAAGGGTTTATTTCATCTTATACTTCCAGGTCAACCTCCATCACTGAGGGAAGTCAGGGTAGGAACTCAAGGCAGGAACCTAGAGTCAGAAACTGATGCAGAAGTCACAGAGAACTGCTGCTTATTGTTTTATCCCCCCATGGCTTTCTCAATCTACTTTATTAAATAGCCTAGAATCACTTGCCCAAGGGTAGCTTCATCTGTAGTGGGCTGGGCCTTTACACATTAATCCAGAAAAAGTAATAATGTAAAATAACATAAAAGTATGTGAAAATAAATACATTCTGTTTCCATACATGAGCCACAACCAGGTTTAGGTTCTTTGTATCCGAGCTAGAAGCAGCTTGTTTAAAGTAGAAATGAACAGTTCTTGAAGGGTACCATCACTAATTCCTTTTCACAGTGTAGAGTTTGAAATGAGCAGCCCTCAATTTTTAATACATTCTTGCAATGTTACTTAGCAAAAATTTCTACCAACAAAAGAGTTTTCTGGCAAGAGATTCCTTTGCCAAAATTTTGTTTCAATTTGAGAAAAAGGCTCTGGGCTGAGCTTCTCAACAGAGACATCCATGAACTTACGGTAGTGTATGGAAGCTGCAACTGAGGCACGAGACAAAACTGAGATCCTTTGTCAGACCCTAGGTGTTTCATTAAAATAAAATAAGTGATTATTCTGTCATGTTTTCTGCATGGTGAGCTGACAAGAGCTAATTCAGGATTCATTTCTACTTACAAACAAGGACAGTGCATGTACACATAGACACACAGATACACACACGAACAGGAGTTGGCAGTGACAGGGCAGCACAGGATGGGGCCTGGAAATGACACTGATAAGGACTTACAGGTGTACAGTCCTCCCATTCCAGAGGTCTGAGAGCAGGAAGAGCTCACAGCGGGAGCTCATCAAAGTCTACATCTGCTGGGCATCTCATGCAAAATTGAGCATCTCTCCCACTTTGTGTGTGCTAGTTGCTGCTCTTTTCCCTGAGGTTGGCCAGTTTCCTTCTGTTTGAGATGCTCTTTTGAGGTCTGTACTGACAGCTAATGCTGTAGACAGAGGGGGACTTGTAAACAAAACACATCTGCAGATGGCAGGTGTTCAGTTGCCAAAGATTATTTCCTGACTCCAGTTCCACCCGTCCCTGCAGTTAGGCTACATTCTGGTGGAAGATTCAGGTTTGTTACAAGTTTGATCACCATGGCTTTATCTTCCAGGCCATGCAGTAATTTCAGAGAGCATGGTGCTTAAAGCTCCATCCAGGAGTCAATCTTCAAAAACAAGTTGTCTGGGGACTTCTCTGAAGTCACACAATAGACCCCAAGAACCCCAGCCTCTTAAGATTAATCCTGATTATACTGGATGACTTGTGACTCCCTGCCCATGTTTCCTTCCGTAAGGACACTGTGTGAACAGAACTCAGCTCCCAGACAGGCCTCCACACCACTCCCATCTGCCCCTTTAAGTATGTAGTGCCAGTCTTTATTTATTTTTTTTTACACAAAATGAAAATTGGCACCATCTTCAGTATCAAGTTATGCCATCCTACTTCAGTGTTTATCAGATTGGTTTTGAGACATCCAAACTATCTGAATGGTGTCCCTTTCATTGAGTTACTTCCTTGCAGAGATTTTTGACAATATTGGAGTTCCTCTGAGGGATCAGTAATGATTGCCAAGCAAGGGTGCTTTGAATTGAGCATCAGTTATCCTAGTTAGCTATTTTATCCATTTCTCCCAAGGTCACTGACTATCCATCAAAAGGCAAGCTAAGCTCTTGATTCATCATCTAAGGAAGGGTGAGTATGTATATTATATCAAATGTCATTTGTGTTACCAATGGGGAGGTTTTCCATCAAATAATTTCATCTTTCAAAAATCACTGTTTTGTCTACTGGGAAATGTATGGAGATAATTAACATGTTCTATATAAATGCAGAATAAGTCAAGCTCAAGAGGAAGTTGAACAGCAATATTTACTTTTGGTCAGACTTAGATCTGAACCTTGAGAAGTTTCAGATTTAGATCTGTTACTAATTTTGGCTGGTAAATTGGGATATGAGCTATTCTTTATGTTTTGAAATCATTGTTGTATGCAGTTAGCTGGAAAAGTAGCTAATGTGAATTAAAAACTAAAAGGTTTTAGATTTTGGTTATTTCCTGAAACAAATTATATACCTTGCAAAAGCAGCAACAGTCATATGATCATTAAAGTCAAAAGCAAAACTGTGAGACATTCCAGAGCAAGAATATGAGTGTCCTTATGAACAGTGTGGGACAATAGACCTAGAAATAGAAAGCATTTTTGAAGTGTGTGATCTTAGATAGCCAGTTTACATTAAACACTGAAAGCCCAAAGGTAAAGAATACCAGCCTCTTCAGATACCCTCTCTCTTCTCTTTCAATAGACTTTTTTCATCCCCTCAGGTAATTTCCCCATCTGCCCTGGGAATTAAGAAATCTTTATTGTTATAGTGTTAAACACTATAACAATATTAGGCCCTATATTTTTATCTTTGTTAGGCCAATTTTGATATCTGTAATTCCAGTTAACACTTTCTAAAATACATTGACTGATATATTCACATTTTTTGTGTTGAGATTTAATATAATTACATTTTCTCCTTCCCATTCCTTCCTCCAAAACTTCCCATATACCCCACCACCTTCCCCATCAAATTTATGATCTTTTGTTTCATTAACTGTCATGGTATGCGTATATACATATACGTATACATATATGTCCCTAAATAAAATATGTTAAGTCCAGAAAACACTACTTGCATGAAAGTTTTCGGGGATGACCATTTTGCACTGGACAACCAGTTGGTGTGGTCTTCCCTGGTGTGGTACTTCCCAGTTCTCAGCTTTGCTCAGTTGCATGTAGCTCTTTTCATAGGGTTGAGTTCTTGGGGGCTTTCCCCATATAGTTTAGCATATCCATTGGTGTTATCTTTGTTCAGTTAACATTTGGGCAGAGTTAAACTGTGCCTTATATCATTTGAACTTAAAAAATATCTTGCGGGGCATGGTGGCGCATGCCTTTAATCCCAGCACTCGGGAGGCAGAGGCAGGCAGATCTTTGTGAGTTCAAGGCCAGCCTGGTCTACAGTGCAAGTGCCAGGATAGACTCCAAAGCTACACAAAGAAACCCTGTCTCAAAAAACCAAAAATAAATAAATAAATAAATAAATAAATAAATGAGTATCTTAAACATTCTCTCCAACAGGAAAACAATACATATTCAATAAGCCAAACTTACTCTCCTGGTAAAACCAGACATGGACACAACCAAAAGAGAAAACAGTAGGGCCTTAATCTTGGTAAACATAAATGTGAGATTTCTTCAACAGAAGACCCTAATAAACCAAAACAATTAGCATATTAAAATATTATTTACCAGTTTCCGGTTCCGGTTCTGCGGCCCTGCTTGGAGACATCTGACATCAGGTGTCTGCTCACCTATCTAAACTCGGCAGCAGGATCCAACATAGCTGGTAAAGGTCCGGCCTCCATCTGCCAGCCCAGGTAGGCCAGGGGCTGCTTCCAGTTCCGGCTCTGCTGTCCTGCTCAGAAACATCTGGTGCCAGGGGTCTGCTCACCAGATAGATCCAAACATAGTGGTGGGAACCAACACACCCAGACACTGCCAAGGCCCCAGTAACAGTATCACCTCTATCCATGACAAGAGGACAGATATCAGAGTATTGGAACTGTTTTCATCTACCAGAAGGGAACCTTGGTCCCATACCCACCAGGAGAGGTAGAGACTCCCACTACATCCACCAGAAGAAAGAATGAGAAAAGGACAATGTAAAAGCACATTCAAGAACAGAAAACCCAATATTACACCACTAGAGACTAGGATCCATACACCAGCAAGACCTGATCATCACAATGTAGATGAACCAGAAGAGAATGCCCTTAAAAACATCTTCAGGAAAATGATAGAGGACCTCAAAGAGGACATGAGAAAATCCCTTAAATAAGTGGAAGAAAAAACAAACCAAAAATACAAGATATCAACAAATCTTTCAAGGAAACAGTTCAAGACCTAAAAACTGAAATAGAGACAATAAAGAAAGCACAATCTGAGGGAATGCTTAGAAAAGCAAGGAAACAGAGTTCAAGACCTAAAAACTGAAATAGAGACAATAAAGAAAGCACAATCTGAGGGAATGCTGAAAATAGAAAAGCTGGGTAAATGATTAGGAACTACAGATGTAAGCATAACCAACAGAATACAAGAGATGGAAGAGAGAATCTCAGGAGTTGCAGATACACTAGGAGAAATAGACTCATCAACCAAAGAAAATCTTAAGTCCAACAAATCACTAACACAAAATATCCAGGAAATATGGGATACTGTGAAAAGACCAAACCTAACAATAATAGGTATAGAAGAAGGTGAAGAAATCCAACTCAAAGGTGCAGAAAACATATTCAACAAAATCATAGAAGAAAACTTTCCCAACCTAAAGAAAGATATGCCAATGAAAATACAAGAAACCAAATAGAATGAACAACAACAAAAAAAAGGTCTCCTAGCCGGGCGGTGGTAGCGCACGCCTTTAATCCCAGCACTCGGGAGGCAGAGGCAGGCAGATCTCTGTGAGTTCAAGACCAGCCTGGTCTACAAGAGCTAGTTCCAGGACAGCCTCCAAAGCCACAGAGAAACCCTGTCTCAAAAAACAAAAAAAAAAAAAAAAAAGGTCTCCTCAACACATAATAATCAAAACACCAAACATACAGAATAATGAGAAAATATTAAGAGCAGCAAAGGAAAAAAGGTCAGCAAACCTATCAGAGTTACACCTGACTTTTCCATGGAACCTCAGAAAGCCAGAAGGTCCTGGATAGATATTCTGCCTACAGTAAGAGAGCACGGATGCCAGCCCAGACCACTTTACCCAGCAAAGCTTTCAATCAATATAGATGGAGAAAACGATATTCCATGACAAAACCAGATTCAAACAATACATATCCACTAATCCAGCCCTACAGAAAGTTCTGGAAGGAAAACTGCAACCCAAGGAAGTTAACTACAACCAGAAAAATATAGGCAATAGATAATCTCACTTTACCAACAGCCAAAAGGAAAAGGGATAGAATCCCACACATAATTTCGCCAACACCACCAATCAAAACCAAACAAGAATGAACAATAAATGTTCACTAATATCTCCCAACATTAATGGTCTTAACTCCCCTATAAAAAGACACAGATTAGCAGAATGGATAAGAAGACAGAATCCATCCTTCTGCTGCATACAAGAAACACACCTCAACTTCAAAGACAGACAGTACCTAAGAATTAAAGGTTGGGGAAAGATTTTCCAATCAAATGGACCCAAGAAACAAGGGGGTAGCAATCCTAATATCCAACAAATTGGACTTTAAACTAAAATTAATCAAAAGAGATGAAGGAGGTCACTTCCTACTCATCACAGGAGAAATCTAGTAGAATTAAGTCTCAATTCTGAACATTTATGCCCCAAATACAAAGACATCCACATTTGTAAAAGAAACATTACTAAAACTCACAGCACTCATAAAACTACACACACTTATAGTGGGAGACTTCAACACCCCCCTCTCACCACTGGACAGGAACACCAGACAGAAACTTAACAAAGAAACAAAGGAACTAATAGAAGTTATGGCGCAATTAGGCATAACAGATATCTATAGAACATTCCATCCAAATACAAAACAATTTACCTTCTCAGCACCATGTGGAACCTTCTCTAAAATCGACCACATACTTGGCAACATAGCTAATCTCAACAGGGACAAAAAAATTGAAATAACCCCCAGAATCTTATCAGAACACCATGCTTTAAAGTTAGAATTCAACAACAACACGAATTGCAGAAAACCTAAAATTCATGGAAATTAAGTAACACACAATTGCACAATTCATGGGTCAAGGAAGAAATAAAAAAAAAAGAAATTAAAGATTTCCTAGAATTCAATGAGGATGGGAACACAAAATACCCAAACACATGGGACACTTTGAAAGCTGTGCGAAGAGGAAAGTTCATAGCAATAAGTGCCCACATGAAGAAACAGGAGAATAATCACACTAGAGAATTAACAGCACAGCTGAAAGCTTTAGAAAACAAAGAATCCAGAGGAGCAGATGCCCAGAAATAATCAAATTGAGGACTGAAATCAATAAAATGGAAACTAGGTGAACAATACAAACAATATAACAAACAGTTGGTTCTTTGAGAAAATCAACAAGATAGACAAACCTTTATCCAAACTTACCAAACAGCAGAGAGTGAACATGCAAATCAATAAATTCAGGAATGAAAAGGGGGACATAACAACAGACACAGAGGAAATCCAGAGAATCACCAGGTCATACTTCGAAAACTTATTTTCCTCAAAATTCGAAAATCTAAAGGAAATGGACAATTTTCTGGAAAGATTTCACTTACCAAAATTAAATCAAGAACAGATAAGCAACTGAATTATACCTATAAACCCTAATGATATAGAAGCAGTCATCAGAAATATCCCAACCAAAAAAAGCCCGGGGCCAGAGGGCTTCAGTGCAGAATTCGACCAGAAATTCAAGGAACAGCTAATAGCAATTCTCCTCAAAGTATTCCACACAATAGAAGCAGAAGGGTCATTGCCAAACTCTTTTTACGAGCCTTCAATAACCTTGATACCCAAGACACACAAGACACAACTAAGAAAGAGAACTACAGACCAATATCCCTCATGAATATCAATGTAAAGATACTCAATAAAATACAGGTAAATCAAATCCAAGAACACATCAGAGAAATCATCCACCATGATCAAGTAGGCTTCATCTTAGGAATGCAAGGATGGTTCAACATATGAAAATCCATCAATGTAACCCACCATATAAACAGACTTAGGGAAAAAACCCACATGATCATCTCACTAGATGCCAAAAAAAGCCTTTGACAAAATCCAACACCCCTTCATAATAAAGGTCTTGGAGAAATCGGGGATAACAGGAACATACCTCAACATAATAAAAGCAATACACAGCAAGCTGACAGCTAATATCAAATTAAATGGAGAGAAACTCAATGCAATTCCTCTAAAATCAGGGACAAGAAAAGGCTATCCATTCTCTCCATACCTCTTCAATATTGTCCTTGAAGTGCTAGCTAGAGCAATAAGACAACAAAAGGAGATCAAGGGAATACAAATCCGAAAGGAAAAAGTCAAACTCTCACTATTTGCAGATGATGTGATAGTCTACATAAATGACCAGAAAAACTCAACCAGGGAACTCCTACATCTGATAAACACCTTCAGCAAAGTGACAGGATACAAGATTAACTAAAAAAAACAAAAAAAAAAAAACCCCAAAAAAAACCAAACAAACAAACAAAATAACTCTTTAGCCCTACTATATACTTATCACACATTAGTGGAGAAAGAAATCAGAGAAGCATCACCCTTTACAATTGCCACAAACAACATAAAATACCTTAGGGTAACACTAACCAAAAAAGTGAAAGACCTGTACCATAGGAATTTTGACTCTCTAAAGAAAGAAATTTAAGAAGATACCAGAAAATGGAAAGATCTCCCATGCTCTTGGATAGGTAGGATCAACATAGTAAAAATGGCAATCTTGCCAAAAGCATTCTACAGATTCAATGCAATCCCTATCAAAATCCCAACACAATTCTTCAAAGGCCTTCAAAGAACAATTCTCAGCTTTACATGGAGACTCAAAAGACCCAGGATAGCCCAAACAACCCTGTACAATAAAGTAACCACTGGAGGCATCACCATCCCTGACTTAAAGCGCTATTACAGAGCTATTACTGAAAACAGCTTGATATTGGCCCCAAAAATAGATACATAGACAATGGAATAGAGTTGAAAACCCTGATATTAACCCACACACCTACAAACACATGATTTTTGACAGACAATCCAAGTTTATATGATGGAATATAGAGAACATCTCCAACAAACAGTGCTGGCATAACTGGATATAGACATATTGAAGACTGCAGATAGATCCAAGTCTATCGCCATGCACAAAACTTAAGTCAAAATGGATCAAAGACCTCAACATAAATCCAGCCACACTGAACCTTTTAGAAGACAAAGTGGGAAATACCCTTGAGTTAATTGATACAGGAGACCGATTACTGAACATTACATCAGTAACACAGACACTGAGATCAAAAATTGGTAAATGGGACCTCCTGAAACTGAGAAGCTTCTGTAAGGCAAAGGACACAGTGAACAAGACAAAAGAGCAGCCCACACACAGACTGGGAAAAGATATTCACCAACCCCACATCTGAGATAGGGCTGATCTCCAAAATGTAGAGAGAACTCAAGAAACTAGTCTCCAAAACACCAAACAATCCAATTAAAAAGTGGGGTACAGAACTAAATAGACAATTCTCAATAGAGGAATCTAAAATGGCTGAAAGACACATAAGAAAGTGTTCAACATCCTTAGCCATCAGGGAAATGCAAATCAAAACAACTCTGAGAAAACATCTTACTCCTGTCAGAATGGCCAAAACCAAAAACATCAATGACAGTTCATGCTGGAGAGAATGTGGAGAAAGGGGAACACTTCTCCACTGCTGGTGGTATGCCAACTTGGACAGCCATTTTGGAAATCTGTATGCCAACTCCTCAAGAAAATGGGAATCAGTCTACCACAAGTTCCAGCAACTCCACTCTTAGGCATATACCCAAAAGAAGCATATTCATACAAGGGCATCTGTTCAACGATGTTCATAGCAGCACTATTTTTAATAGCCAGAAACTGGAAGCAGCCTAGATGCCCCTCAACCGAACAATGGATAGAGAAAAGGTGGTACATTTACACAATGGAGTACTACTCAGCGGGAAAAAACAATGGAATCTTGAAATTTGCAGGAAAATGGATGGAACTAGAAGAAAACATTCTCAGCGAGGTAACCCAATCACAAAATGACAAACATGGAATGTACTCACTCATATGTCGATTTTAGACATAGAGTAAAGGATTACCAGCCTACAATCCATACCACCAGAGAAGCTAGTAAACAAGGAGTACCCTAAGAGAGACATACATGCTCCCCTGGAGAAGGGGAAAGGGTCAAGATCCCCTGAGCAAATTGGGAGCACGGGAAGAGGGGAGGGGGAGCTAGGTGAATGAGAAGGGGAGAAGAGGAGGGATGCAGAGGACATGAGGGAGCAGAAAGGTTGAGTCAGGGGAAGAATAGAAGATAACAAGAATGGAGATACTATAACAGAGGGAGACATTTTAGGTTTACAAAGAAATCAGGCAACAGGGAAATGTCTGGAGATCTACAAAGATGACACCAGCTAACAATATAAATTCCCTCCCCTGAGAATGAGATTGACGACTGACTTATATGCCACCTGATAGATAGTCCTCATCCAGCAGCTGGTGGAAGTAGAAGCAGATACCAACAACTAATCATTGAACTGAACTGTAATCCAGATGCAGAGAAGTACGACTGAAGAGCAAAGGGGTCCAGACCAGGTTGGTGAAACCCACAAAAACAGCTGACCTGAACATCGGGGATCTCTTGCTCCCCAGACTGATAGCTGGAATACCAGCATGGGACTGATTCAGACCCCAGGAACATGGGTTCCAGTGAGGAAACCTCGGAAATCTACAGGACCTCCTGTAGTAGTTCAGTACTTATCCCTAGCATAGGTGTGGACTTTGGGAGCCCAGTCCATATAGAGGAATACTCCCTGAGCCAAGACACATGGGGGTGGGCCTAGTCCCTATGCCAAAGGATACAATAGACTCTGATGAC
Organism: Cricetulus griseus; assembly: GCF_003668045.3. NCBI lineage: Eukaryota > Metazoa > Chordata > Mammalia > Rodentia > Cricetidae > Cricetulus > Cricetulus griseus. The sequence continues at coordinate 182,931,792 of NC_048595.1, read as the reverse complement.
ACCCTATGGAAGGCCTCACCATCTAGGGGGAGCAGAAAGGATATGTGATAGGTAGAGTTTTAGTTGCGGGGGCAGAGGTTGTAAGGGAAGACAGGAGGGAGAAGGGAACTGGGATTGTCATGTAAAACAATCTTGTTTCTAACTCAAATAAAAAAAAGTTAAAAAAAAAGTTTTGGCAAAAGAAAGCAATAAAAACTATCTGACTAGAAAAGGAAACAAAATTGGTATTTCTTGATGCCTTGATCTAATGTAGGAAAAACTCCAAAGGTAGAACCAAAGAAACTTTAGAATGATTGAATGATTTTGGTTAAGTTACAAAATGCAAACATTAATGTGCAGAAATCAGTATTGTCATAATATACCAATAATAAATTATCATGAAAATAACCCCATTTACAAATTTCACATAATAAAAGCATATCTGTGTATAAATTTAAGAAAAGGGCAAAGAAACTCTATAAGGAAAACAAAACAAACCAAAAAGTTGGTGAACGATACTGAGCAAGAAATAGAAAAAAATGGAGAGACACTCAATGTTTCCAGATCAGGATAAACAATATTATTAAAATAGCTGTGCTGTGAAAAGTGAACTACATACTCAGTGTACTTCCTAACAAAATGCCAAGATACCCACTATGGAAAAGAAAATTACAGTCCTAAAGTTTCTATTAGGAATATCAAAAACACAGAGAGACTGAGACATGCAGGTAACCAAGGCAAGTCTGAGCAAAAAAAGTAACAATTAGAAGTCATTATACTACCTGACTTAATGTATTGTTTTGTACTTACTGGATTTAATTTTTTCATATCATGCATTTTAATCATGTTATTTCCCCTCTCACAATCCCTTGCAGATTTTCCCCACCTACTTACACTTATTAATTTATGTTACATATGACTACATTTTCCCTTTCCCTTCCATTCCCATCTAGTTCTCTCCAATCCACTCTCCTGTGTTTCTGTTAAAAAAGGGGCAGTCTTCCCATGTATGGCAACAAAATATAGCATATCAAGTTGAGGTAGGACTAAACTCCTCCCCTTGTATTAAGGCTGGCCAAGCCAACCCAGTATGAGGAATAGGTCCATGGAAACCAGCAGGGACTGGCCCCACTGCTAGGAGTCCCACAAGTAAATCAAGCTATACAATAATCGCACATATGTAGAGGGTCTAGGTCAGTCCCATGCAGGCTCCCTAGCTGTTGGTCCAGAGTTTGTGAGCTCCTATGAGCCAAGAATAATGGTTTCTGTGGGTTGCCTAGTGATGACCTTCACACCCCTGGCCAGGAAATAATCAAATTGAGGGATGAAATCAATAAAGTAGAAAGTAAGAAAACAATAGAAAGAATCAATGTAACAAAGAGTTGGTTCTTCCAGAAAATCAACAAGATAGACAAACCTATGTCCAAACTTACTAAACAGCAGAGAGTAAACATGCAAATTAACAGAATCAGAAATGCATTTCCATTTTGGGACATAACAACTCACACTGAAGAAATCCAGAGAATCATCAGGTTGTACATTGAGAACCTGTATTCCACAAAATTCAAAAATCTAAAGGAAATGGACACGTTTCTGCATAGATATCACATACCAATATTAAATCAAGAATAGATAACCAATTTACATAGACCTTTAACCCCTAATGAAATAGAAGAAGTCATCAAAATTCTCCCAACAACAACAACAAAAAAAAACCCAGGGCCAGATGGCTTTAGTGCTGAATTCTACCAGAAATTCAAAGAACAGCTAATACCAATTCTCCTAAAAGTATTCCACACATTAGAAGCAGAAAGATAATTGCCAAACTCCTTTTACGAGGCTTCAATAACCATCGTACCCAAGACACAACTAAGAAAGAGAAGTACAGACCAATATCCCTCATGAACACTGATGCAAAAATACTCAATAAAATACTGGCAAATCGAATCCAAGAATACATCAGAAAATCATCAACATGATCAAGTAGGCTTCATCCCAAAGATGCTGGGATGGTTCAACATACAAAAATCCATCAATGTAATTCACCATATAAACAAACTGAGAAAGAAGAATCACAAGATCATCTCACTAGATGCTGAAAAAGCCTTTGACAAAATCCAAACCCCTTCATGACAAAGGTCTTGGAGAGATCAGGGATAGCGTGAACATACCTAAACACAATAAAAACAATATACAGCAAGCCAACAGCCAACATCAAACTAAATGGAGAGAATCTCAATGCGATTCCTCTAAAATCAGGAACAAGACAAGGCTGTCCACTCTCTCCATACCTCTTCAATATTGTCCTTGAAGTTGTAGCTAGAGCAATAAGACAACAAAAGGAGATCAAAGGGATACAAATTGGAAAAGAATTCAAACATTCACTATTTGCAGATGATATGATAGCTTACATAAGTGATCTGAAAAACTCTACCAGGGAACTCCTACAGTTGATAAGAACCTTCAACAAAGTAGCAGGATACTATTACTCAAAAAAAAAAAAAAATCAGTAGCCCTACTATACACAGAAGACAAATGGGCTGAGAAAGAAATCAGAGAGACATTACCCTTTACAATAGCCACAAACAACATAATATATCTTGGAGTAATACTAACCAAACAATTGAAATGCATGTATAACAAGAACTTTGAGTCTTTAAGGAGAGAAATTAAAGAAAATACCAGAAAATGGAAAGATCTCCCATGTTCTTGGATAGATAGGATCAACATAGTAAAAACGGCAATCTTGCCAAAAGCAATCTACAGATTCAATGCAATCCCCATTAAAATGCCAACACAATTCTTCACTGACATTGAAAGAACAATTCTCAACTTTATATGGAGAAACAAAAGACCCAGGATAGCCAAAACAACTCTGCACAATAAAGGAACATCCAGGGGCTATAATCCTGAAAACAGCTTGGCATTGGCACAAAAATAGACAGTGGTATGGAATTGAAAACCCTGATATGGACTCACATACCTATGATTTTGAAAAGAAGCTAAAATTATACAATGGAAAAAAAAAGAAAGCATCTTCAACAAATGGTGCACACATAACTAGATGCTGGCATGTAGAAGACTGCAGATAGAGCCATATCTATAACCATGCACAAAACTTAAGTCCAATTGGATCAAAGACCTCAACATAAATCCAGACACATTGAACCTCTTAAAAGAGAAAGTAGGTGGTACTTTCAAACAAATTGGTACAGGAAACCATTTCCTGAACAGAACACCAGTAGCACAGATACTGAGATCAGCAATTAATAAATGGGACCTCCTGAAACTGAGAAGCTTCTGTAAGGCAAAAGACATAGTCAACAAAACAATATGGCAGCCCACAAAATGAGAAAAGATATTCACCAACCCCATATCTGACAGAGGGCTGATCTCCAAAATGTAGAGAGAACTCAAGAAGCTAGTCTCCAAAACACCAAACAATCCAATTAAAAAGTAGGGCACAGAACTAAATAAACAATTCTCAATAGAGGAATCCAAAATGGCTGAAAGACACATAAGAAAGTGCACTCAACATTCTTAGCCATTAGGGAAATGCAAATCAAACAACTCTGAGATACCATCTTACTCTTGTTAAAATAGCTAAAATCAAAAACACCAAATGACAGTTTATGCTGGAGAAGATGTGGAGAAAGGGGAACACTCCTCCACTGCTGGTGCGAATGCTGGCCTTTGCAGCCACTTTGGAAATCAGTATGGTGGTTCCTCAGGAAAATGGGAATCAGTCTACCACAAGATCAAGCAATTCCACTCTTAGGCATATACCCAAAAGATGCACATTCATACAACAAGGATATCTGTTTATCCATGCTCATAGCAGCATTATTTGTAATAGCCAGAACCTGGAAGCAACCTAGATGCCCCTCAACCAAACAATGGATAGAGAAAATGTGGTACATTTACATAGTGGGGAAAAAAAAAACAATGGAATCTTGAAATTCACAGGCAAATGGATGGAACTAGAAGAAACCATCCTGAGTGAGGTAACCCAGTCATAAAAAGACAAACGTGGTCTGTACTCACTCATATGGATTTTAGCCATAGAGCAAAGGATTACCAGCCTACAATCTATACCACCAGAGAAGCTAGGAAACAAGGAGGACCCTAGCAGAGACATACATGTTCCCCCGGAGATGGGGAAAGGGACAAGATCTCCTGAGCTAATTGGGAGCATGGGGGAGGGGAGAGGGAGTTAGGAGAAACAGAAGTGGAGAAGAGGAGGGGGGAGGAGGACATGAGAGAACAAGAAGATCAAGTCAGAGGAAGAATAGAGAACAAGAAAAGTGATACCATAACAGAGGCAGTCATTATAGGTTTTTAAAAGAGAAATCTGGCACTAGGGAAATGTCCAGAGATCTACAAGGTTGACCCCAACTAACAATCTAAGCAATAGTAGAGAGGCTACCTTAAATGCCCTTTTCTGATAATGAGATTGATGACTACCTTATATGCCAAATTAGAGTCTTCATTCAGTAGCTGATGGAAGCAGAAGCAGACACCCACAGCTAAACACTAAGCTGAACTCTGGAATCCAGTTGCAGAGAGGGAGTAGTGATGAGAAAAGGTGTCAAGACTAGGCTGGAGAAACCCACAGAAACAGCTGACCTAAACAAGGGTGAGCTCATGGACCCCAGACTGATTGCTGGGAAACCAGCATAGGACTGTTCCAGACCCCCTGAACGAGGATGTCAGTTTGGAGATCTGGTTAACCTATGGGACCTCTGGTAGTGGATCAGTATTTATCTCTAGTATAGGAATGGACTTTGGGAGCCCACTCCACATAGAGAGATGCTCTCTCATCCTAGACATATGGGGGAGGTTCTAGGCCCTGCTCTGTATGACATGACAGACTTTGAAGATCCACCATGGAAGCCCTCACCCTCCCTGGGGAGAAGAAAAGGAATGGGATAGGGGGTTGGTAGGGGTCAGGGGAGGAGAGGAGGGAGACAGAACTGGTATTGACATGTAAAACAAGCTTGTTTTGAATTTAAATTAAAAATTTTACTTAAAAAACCATCAGTTTATTTTTTAAGTTTATTCTTCAGCTGACCTGCATCTACATTGTTTCCAGGTTCTGGCTATTACAAATAAAGCTGCTATGAACATGATTGAGCATCCTTTGCCTATATGCCCAAGAGTGGTATAGCTGAGTCTTGAGGTAGATTGATTCCCAATTTCCTGAGAAATCTTCATATTGATTTCCAAAGTAGCTGTACAAGTTTCACTCCCACCTGCAGTGGAGGAGTTTTCCCTGTGCTCTACATCCTCTCCAGCATAAGCTGTCACTAGTGTTTTGATCTTAACCATTCTGACATGTGTAAGATAAAATCTGAGTCATTTTTGATTTGCATTTACATGATGTCTAAGGATCTTACACAATTCTTTAAGTGTCTTTCAGCCATTTGAGATTCTGCTGTTCAGAATTATCTGTATAGATCTGTACCCCATTTTTAAATTGGATTATTTGTTTTTTGATGCTTTTTGTTTCTTGAGTTCTTTATATATTTTGGAGATTTATATATTCCATCAAATGTGGTGTTGGTGAAGAAGTTTTCCCATTCTCTAAGCTGCTGTTTTGTCTTGACAGTGTCCTTTGCTTTAAAGAAAATTGTCAGTTTCATGAAGTCCCATTTATTAATTGTTGATCACATATTCAGGAAGTTATCTCCTGTACCAATGCAGTCAAGGTTCATTCCCACTTTCTCTTCTATTAGTTTCAGTCTAACTAGATTTATGTTGAAGTCTTTGATCAACATGGACTTGCGTTTTATGCAAGGCAATAGATATGGATCTATTTGCATTCTTCTACATGCCTATATTCAATTATGTCAACACCATTTGTTGAAGATGCTTTCTTTTTTCCATTGTGTAATTTTTGCTTCTTTGTAAAACATCACATTTCCATAGGTGTGTGGATTTACGTCAGTGTCTTTGATTTTATTCCATTGATCAATCTCTGATTTATGCCAATACTATACCTTTTTTATTATTACCCTAGCTCTGGAATAGAGTTTGAAATCATGGATAGTGATACCTCTGGGAGTTCCTTTATTGTACCATATTGTTTTAGTCATCTTAGGTTTTTTGTTTTCCCATATGAGGTTGAGTATTGTTCTTTCAGGGTCTGTAAAGAATTTTTCTGGAATTTTGATTTGCATTGAATCTGTTGATTGCTTTTGGTAAGATGACCACTTTTACTGTTAATCTTACTAATCCATAAGCATGGGAGATCTTTCCATCTTCTGATATCTTCTCAAATTTATTTATACCAAAACTTGAAGCTCTTGCCATATAGGTCTTTCACTTGTTTGCTTAGAATTACCCCAAGACAGTTTATATTATTTGTGGCTGTTGTGAAGAGTCTTCTTTCCCTGATTTCTTTCTTGGCCCATTTATGATTTTTATATAGGAGGACTACTGAGTTTTTTCAGTTATTCTTGCATCCTGCCACATTTCTGAAGGTGTTTATCAGCTGTGGGAGTTCCCTGGTAGATTTTGGGGGTCACACATGTATGCTCTCATGTCACCTGAAAATTGCAATACTTCAACATCTTCCTTTCTAATTTGTATCCCCTTGATCACCTTTTGACGTTTTATTGCTCTAACTAGAACTTGAAGTACTATATTAAATAGACTTAGAGAGAGTGAGCAGCCTTTTCCTGTTCCTCATTTTGTGGAATTGCTAAACCTCCTGGTCCTGGACTCTTTTTTTGGCTGGGAGAATTTTAATGACTGTTTTGATTTCCTTAGAGATTATAGGTCTATTTAAATTGTTGATTTGGTGTTGATTTAATTTTGGTATGTGGTACCCATCAAGAAATTTAAATTGTTTATCTGGTCTTGATTTATATTAGTTTGTGATACCTATTTAGAAAATTGTCCTTTTCTTTTAAATTTTCCAATTTTGTGAAGTACAGGTTTTTTGAAGTATGACCTAATGATCCTCTGGATTTCCATGGAGTTTGTTGTTATGTCTCCTTTTTCATTTCTGATTTTTCTAATTTGGGCATTCTCTCTCTGCTTTTTAGTTAGCTTGGATAAGGGTTTGTCTATCTTGTGGATTATCTGAAAGAACCAGCTCTTTGTTTCATTGATTCTTTTTATTGTTTTCTTTGTTTCTATTTTATGTTTTCAGCCCTTACTTTGATTATTTCCTGACATCTACTCCTCTTGGGTGTGTTTGCTTCTTTTTGTTCTAGAGCCTTCAGGTGGGCTGTTAATTTGCTAGTGTGAGATTTCACCAAATTCTTTTAGTGCATTTAGTGCTATGAACTATCCTCTTGGCACTGCTTTCATTGTGTCCCATAAGTTTGAGTATGTTGTGCATTCATTTTCATTGAGTTTTAGGAAGTCTTTATTCCTTCTTCCAGTGGTAATTCAGTGGAGACTTGTACAGTTTCCACAGGTTTGTGCTTTCTGTAGTTTGTGTTGTTGCTTGACTCTAAATTTAACCTATGGTGATCAAATAAGATACAGGGATTTATTACAATTTTTTTATTTGTTGAAATTTGCTTTATGACCAAGTATGTGGTCAGTTTTAAAGAAGGTTCCATGAGGCACATGGAAGGTATATTCTTTTGTGTTTGGGTGAAATGTTCTGTAGATGTCTGTTAGGTCCATTTGAGTCATAGTATCTGTTACTTCCCTTATTTCTCTGTTTAGTTTCTGTCTGGAATACAATTTTATTGGTAAGAGTGAGCATGAGAGATCTTTCCATTTTCTGCTATGTTCCTCAATTTCTTTGTTCAATGTCTTAATTTTTTAAATTATACAAGTCCTTCACTAGCTTTATCAGTGCTATCCCAAGATTGTTTTTTTTTTTGAGGGGGGGTTATTGTAAAAGGTGCTATTTACTTTATTTTCTTGAATCTTTCTAGTATTCTTTTCACTTGTACATAAAAAGGCTACTTTTTGTACTAATTTTGTATCCTGTTACTTTATTGAGAATGCTCATCAGCCATAGAAGCTGCCATAGGATGGGTCTTTACGATCTTATATATAAAATCACATCATCTGCAAATAATGATGTTCTGATTTCTTCCTTTCATACTTGTATCCCCTTGATATCCTTCAATTGTCTTATTGCTCTGACAGTGAGAATACAAGTTCTGTATTGAATGGGTATGCATAGGGTAGACATCTTTGTGTTGTTCCTGATTTGATGAGGAATGCTTTGTGTTTATCTACATTTAGTTTGATGTTCGCTAGGACCTTGCTATATTGCCTTTATTTATTTATTTTTTATTAGTTCTAGTTAGGGAACAAGCTTGTTTCACATGTAAGTCCCTTCTCCCTCTCCCTCCCCTCACCCCCATCCCTCCTCCCCCACCCCATCCACCCACCACTCCCCAGGCAGGGTAGGGCCCTCAACGGGGGCTCTGCAACATCCACCAAATCTTCCTGTGCTGGTCCTGGGCCCTTCCCCATGTGTCCAGGGCCAGAGTGTAACCCTGGGATGGGCTCTCAAAGTCCCTTCTTGCACCAGGCAAAAATACTAATCTACCACCAGAGGCTCCCTGGAGTGCAGAGGCCTCCTTATTGACATCCATGTCCAGGGGTCTGGATCAGTCTTGTACTGGCCTCCCAGACAGCATCTGGGGTCGATGTGCTCTCCCTTGTTCAGGCCAACTGTTCCTGTGGCTTTCTCCAACCTGGTACAGACCCCTTCGATCTTCATTCCTCCCTCTCTCAACTAAATTCCAGATTTCATTTCAGTGTATATCTGTGGATGTCTGTCTCTGCTTCCATCAGCCACTGGATGAAGGCTCTAGGATGGCATAAAGAGTAGTCTTCAATCTCATTTTAGGGGAAGGGCTTTTAGGTTATCCTCTCCACCATTGCCTGGATTGTCAGATCGTGTCATCCTTGTAGGTCTCTGGAGATCTCCCTAGTTCCAGATCTCTTCTCAGACCTATAGTGGCTCCCTCTGATATGGTATCTCTCATCCTGCTCTCTCTCCTCTATTCTTCCCCCAACTCAATATTTCTGCTCCTCCATTTCCTCTCCTCTGCTCCTCTTCTCTTGCTCTTATTGTGGCAGCTCCCTGTCCCCTACCCTCATACTCCGAATTAGCTCAGGAGTTCATGCCACTTCCCATTCCTGGGATCCATTTATCCCTTAGGGTCCTTCATGTTACCTAGTTTCTTTGGTGAAAAGGATTATAGGCTGGTAATCCTTTGCTGTATGTGTAAAATCCATGTATGAGTGAGTACATACCATGTTTGTCCTTTTGTGACTGGATTACCTTGCTTAGAATGGTTTCTTCTAGTTCCATCCATTTGCCTGCGAATTTCAAGATTCCATTGCTTTTTTCTGCTGAGTAGTACTCCATTGTATAAGTAATTATATTGAGATATGTCATCCGTATCCCTAATCTCTCTAGGACTTTTATCAAGAAGGAATGTTAGATTTTGTCAAAGGCCTTTTCTGTGTTGAATGAGATAGATACATGTCTTTCTTTTTTAGTCTGTTTGTGTGATGGGTTATGTTTATTGATTTACATATTTTAAGGTATATTTGTATCTCTAGGATTAAGTCAATTTGCTCATGGTGGATGATCTTTTTGATGTGGTCTTGGATTTAGTTTGCAAGTACTTTACTGACAATTTTGCATCGACATTTATAAGAAATATTGGTCTAGTTTTCTTTCTTTTTGTTAGATGTTTTGGTATTGCTCTCAGGGCTATTGTGGTTGCATGCAAAGAATTAGTAAATGTTCCTTTGGTTTCTGTATTGAAGAATACTAAGAGGTGTATTGGCATTAGTTCCTCTTTGAAAGTCCACAAGATATACATCTGACAAGGATTTAACAACAGGAATATAAGAAAAAAATTAAAATTGTGTAGAAGGAAACATCCAGTTTTAAAAACAGACAATTCATATAAACATTTGTCTGAGGAAGACATACAAATACCTAACAGGTTCATGAAAATGACTCAGTATCTTTTATTATCAGATAAAACCACGAAGAGAATGCTGGAGATGTAGCTCAGCAATATATCAGTTTCCTTTCCTTTTCTAAATTGCCTGATAAAGGCAACTTAAAGAATGAAAGGTTTTATTCTGCCTCAAACTTCCGAGGTATGCGATGCTGAGAGCAGGTTTTGTTTATCTACTTATTTTTAGCTTATTTGCTCCAATTTCATTGTGTTGTCATCTAACTTAAAACCCACCAAGAAATTAATGCTGAGACATTTGTATTTTTAAGATCAGAAGCTTAGGACATTGCTCTAGCTATAACTTTTCTTGTTCATTCTAAATAAAGACTTAAAAAGAAAAAAAGACATCTTGTATCTACAGCCAGGAAGCAGAGGAGATAAATGTTCAGTGCTCATGCTCAGTCCCCCTTCTCCTTTCCTTGAAGTATGGGACCCCAGCCCATGGAATACTACTGTACCCAGCCTGCAGAATGATAGTATCTCCTCTACCTCAGTTAACACAATCAATAACATTCTCTACAGGCATGTCCCCTCTCGGGTTAATCACAGTAAAAAGTTTTGGTGTTCTACTGCACATAAAGGAAGTATAGATTATGACAATGTACTGCTTGCTTAAAAAAATCACTACAAGAAGGGATTTTAAATTTTTCTCCAAGAAGAAAAGCTTTTTGAGGTAATAAATGTATCCTTATATGAATGACACAATATATACATATATCAAAATAGTGCATTTCCTCCAAATGAATACATTTTTGTGTATCAATTTAAAAACAAAACCGATCCTTATTGTAAATATATATCAGAACACTGAATTATACCAGCCTAACTAATTTAATATTGTGTCAAAAAAGCTCATAAATAACTGGTTCTCTGAATTCAGTTAAGTGAACAGCCATTCTGTGTTATCTACAAAAACAATTCAGAGATGACTCATCTTTAACTGTTGTCCTTCTGTAGCATATGGTTTGAAGACAGGCTTAGCCTGGCTTTGAGGTTCTTAGGGCAGTTGTAGTTTCATAACACATTAGAGCCAATAATAATGGTGGTTGTATATTTTGCCTTGATCTAGTGTTCATTTTCAGTTGCTGTTGTCTTTGGCTCAATCTAGTTTCTGCCAGTATTGTGGTCCAATTATATTGAAGGTATCTGACTAGCTACCCTGGTATCCAGACTGTAAGTATTTTGGAGCCAGGTACCACCTTATTAACCTCTTCCTCGGTGCAAACCCTTAAGGACTTGGTCCCTTGGGCACCAGCACAAAGGTAATATAAGTATCCAATAAGTATTTGCAAGTTTAGTTTCCTAAAAAATGGACAAACTGTTTTCTAGAGTATCTGCACTATTTGCAGTTACCACCGCCAAAGTGAGTAACCCAGTTATTCCGTATGCTCAGCAGGGTCTGGGATTGCTGCTATTTTTCATTTTAATTATTTCTGTGACTACATAGTGATATTTCACTGTGGTTTTAATTTTCTTGTCCCTCTTGACTAATGATGTTAAAATCTTTTCATGGGCTTATTTGTCATTCATGTCATTTCACAGGCTTGTTTGTATATCTTCTTTGTTGACATATTTTCTCAAGTCTTTTGATAATCTGATCATTTGTTTCACCATTGAAGGATTTGAATATTCTTTATATATCCTAGATAATACTCCTTTGAGGGATTTGCAATTTAAATTTTTTAATAAGACCTTTCAGAGGGGAAACCATTAAAGTTGAAGAAGTTTGACATATCAGTTTTTCCTTTTACAAATTATCCTTTGTTTTCAAGACTAAGAATATTTTATCTAGCTCTAGATCCTAAGTGTGTCCCTGGTTTTTACTGAAATGTTTTATAGTTTATATATTTAACTTTTATGGAAAGTATTATTAGGCCAATTCTTCTTAATTCTCTTTGGTATATGACCATCACTTCCCCCAGAAGCATGTGTTGAGCATGTCTTTCCTCCATGAAATTATGTTTGTATTCTACACTATATACCAACCACAAATGAGCTTGGCAGGGGCTGGAGAGATGTGGCCCAGAGGTTAAGGGTTCATACTGCTCTTGCAAAAGACCTGAGTTTGGCTCCCAGCACTCACATCAGTTAGCTCATAACTGTCTGTATGTCCAGCTCCAGGGCTATCTATACTTTTGTTTTGTTTTGTTTTGTTTTTCGAGACAGGGTTTCTCTTTGTAGCTTTGGAGCCTATCCTGACACTCGCTCTGGAGACCAGGCTGGCCTCGAACTCACAGAGATCCGCCTGCCTCTGCCTCCCGAGTACTGGGATTAAAGGCGTGCGCCACCAATGCCCGGCTATCTATACTTTTTAAAAAAGAAAAAGAATTGGGCATATTTGAATGGATCTATTTCTGTGTTTTCTATTCCACTTCATTGATCTAGATGTCTATCTTTCTGCCTCATCGTTTGGTCATGAGTGCTGTCTAAATAGTAGATTTCCTTGCTTTGTCCTTGTTCAGGCATTATGTACATCTATCTATATGCACATGTGCATGAGCTCATGCATGTATGTGTGTGCATGTGCACACATGCACATTCATGCACACAGATTTGAGCATGCTAATCAACTACCCTAATGTTGAGATATACCCCCAATCCCTGACTATTTTAATTATATGTGTTTTTTTTTCCTTCAGAGGAAAATATTTTCCACCTTTATTAAGAGACCTGCTGGAATTGTTGCACAAATAAGTGTATCATTCTGGATAGAACAGAAATGCTACCATGTTTACTCTTCCAAGCCAAGCTGTATCTGTCTGTTTAGATCTTTGATTTCTGTCATCAGAGTTCTGTAGTGTTCATGATACAAATACCATCCATGACTTATTAGAGTTTTCCAAGTTTGTCTTTTGGTGTGATTGTAAGCCATGTTGCACTTTTAATTTTGATGTCTAAATATTTTGAAGAATTATTCAAGTTCACTGTCATTTCACTGAGAAAACTCAACTTGCTCTGATTCTGTGTCCCTGGCAACATTCACTGCTACCAGGAAAATTTTGGCTTTACCTGGGTTTAACATCTTCTATTTCCATGGACCTTGGAATCAACACCAAGATGAGAAACGTATTGTGGAGTGGCTACCCAAGTGGAGATTCAAAAGCTGTCTGCAGTCATGCAAGTGGTGAAGTATCAGAAGGTTCAGGAACTATCCATTGAGAAATGTTGACACAGAAAATTAGGAGGAGCAGAAAGGGGGTGAGAAGGAAAGGAGGGGCTGACAGTGACAATGATGACAAGGAAAGAAAGATAGAGTGAAACACAGACTCTGCTCCATAGACCCAACGGACTCCCTGAAGGTCCTTTCTCCAATTATACTTGCTACCCCTGGAAGTGGGACTCAGAGCTCAGACATATGAATTCTGGAAGAAAGGAATTAGAAATCTGCCACTGACTGAAACCAACACACACACACACACACACACACACACACACACACACACACACACCACTCCCACCCCCCCCACACTACACACATACATACTACACATACACATACTACACACACACACACACACACACACACACATCATTCCCCACTCCCCCCACACTACACACATACATACTACACATACACATACCACACACACACACACACACACACACACACACACACACACGTATCACTCCCCACCCCCTCACACTACACACATACATACTACACACACATACATACTATACAAACACACACACACACATCACTCCCCACTCCCCCCACACACTACACACATACATACTACACATACACACATACTACACACACACACACACACACACACACACACACACACACACACACACACCTTCATAATGCATTCCCTGTGCTTTCCTCTAAAATCACATCCCAATCAACGTATGGCCAGGGTAAAACTGGATATCTACCTGCAAAGGAATGCAGTTTGATCTATTATCTTACCATGCAGAAAGATCAATTCAAAGTGGGTCAAAGACCTTAATCTAAAACCTGAAATGCAAAAAGCTGTAAATATAGGGAATGCATTATAGAGGAAAGCACAGGGAATGCATTATGAAGGGGTGTGTGCATGTGTGTGTGTGTGTAGTATGTGTGTGTGCAGTATGTATGTGTGAAGTTTGTGTGGAGGTGGGAAGTGATATGTGTGTGTGTGTGTGTGTGTGTGTGTGTGTGTGTGTGTGTGTGTGTTGGTTTCAGTCAGTGTCAGATTTCTAATTCCTTCCTTCCAGAATTCGTATGTCTGAGCTCTAAGTCCCACTTCCTGGGACAGCAAGTATAATTGGAGAAAGGACCTTCAGGGAGTCCGTTGGGTCTATGGAGCAGAGTCTGTGTTTCACTTTATGGATGTTTGTCATTGCTTAGGTGTATTGGATACAAAATGTTGTTGGTTAAGGTCAGGAAGAAACTTGAACAAAGATGATTAGATACAAGGTTTTGTTCTGAAAAACAGAATACCGATATGATAGGATAAACGGGTAGATTATTGAATCTACTTTTAAAGTGCAACAATTAGTTTTAAATATTTCACATTGGATCAAACTTTTTATATTATATACAAATAGTGTATATTGATACAAATTTGAAATTAATTGGTCAAATTATACTGTATGTACATTTCTAATATTGTTTAAGATATTGTTTGTATGCTGCTCATTAACAATGTAAAAAAAAGTTTTTGGCAACTTTGTCAAAAATTAGGTTACTGTAGGTGTATAGGCTTGTTTTGAATCCTCTAGTTTATCCTACTGTGTAAATGTCTGTTTCAGGGCCAATACCATTGTATTTGTCACTACATCTCCAATACAATATATATATATATATATATATATATAATATATATATTATATATATTGTTATTGTGTATATATGTATATATATAATTGTATATATATATATATATATATATATATATATATACATATGTGTGTGTGTGTGTGTGTAGATATAGCTAGCTAGATAGATTTGCTTTAACATGGTCTTTTCTCTTTACTATAAGATTCACTTTGGAATTAGACCCAAGACTGAGAAAACACAGGAGATTCGTGTTCTATGTGACAGACCAATTCAAACTATTATGAGATCCTTATACTCCTTTTCGTAAATGATAGGCATTCTCACTGCTAACTAAATGTAGTTCTTCTGTGGTTTCCAAAAATAATTAGCCTCTTATGATCAGTTCTAAGTTCTCAGAGGAATTGAGCAACCAGCATGGAGCCCCTGAAGCTCACTTCCTCCATTCCCAGGTTTCCCAGTTATTAACATCACCACTGACAAGGCCAGACTAAAATATTACCACTAGATCCCACAGCTTACATTACTATTTTTGCCCTGTGTCCTACACAGTCTGTGGGTTTTGCTAAATATGCAGACATTAATTCACTGTTAATAATACTATGCAGAATAATTTTGATGGGAAGCATTTTAAAGGGGCTTATGCAAAATATTTTGTTCTACTTTAATCCTAGTGGTTTATATGAACCCAAAGTAAAGAATTATATAGTCCATACTTATCATACTTCAATGTGTGGTTGCCATAGCAATACGTGAAAACAATCTTTTTATATAAAATATCTGAAGATAATTGTCTTAGTTGATATTCTATTACTATGAAGAGAAACCATGACCATGGAAACTCTTACAAAGGAAAGCATTTAAATGAGGCTTGCTTATAGTTTCAGAGTTTTAGTCTATTGTTATCATGGCAGGGAGCATGGTGGCATGCAGGTAGACAAGGTGCTAGAGAAATAGCTGAGAGTTCTTTATCTTTATCCACAGGTAGAAGGAAGAGGAAAAACTCTAGGCTTGGAATGGGATTTCTGAAACCTCAAGGCCCACCCCAGTGACACCCTTCCTCCACAAGGTTACACCTCCTAATCCTTTCAGATAGTGCCACTCCCTTCTGACCAAGTATTCAAATCTATGAGCCTATGGGAACCAGTCTCATTCAAACCACCATAGTAATTTTAAATGTTCCCCATGATGAACCATTACTCTACGAACTGTTAGATGTGCTCATGCAAATAAAGTCACCTAAGTCCTAGAAGTTAAAATCACTGTCACAGTCATGTTGGTAATATTTTATCTAATTATAAATGAAGGCTGCAAAAAGCACATAACTCAGTATTATTCTTTGTTAGAATTCATGTGCGTAATACAATGACTTTCAATGAAACATTTTGAAAGTGTATAGAGAAGTACGCTCAGCAAATTTCATTTCCATGTAATTAGGCTGTTGGCTAAGTCCTTAGGAGAACTCTAATAAACTTTGCAGTGAACTTAGAGTTATATATATTGTGCCTGTAATCAATGTTAGTAAGATACAGCTTTGATAAGCTATCACAGATATTACCAGCTGTGAACCAAATATGTTTTACTGCTTGGAATGGGGAATACTTATAACAGTATAATATTATGTTGACTTTTGCCATGATGTCATGGACACATGCAATATTATTCCTCCTAGCACTGAACAACAGCCACAGGAATAAAACAATAATGCATTTAACTAATTGTTTATTATGTGTGAAATGCTATACATACCTGTAGATACATGCTCATATATCCAAAGACCTTTTCTTCTATTTAGGTTGGAAAGACCTGATATTTTATGGTATTTGTGATGGGAACAAAGGATGCAGGGTCAGTATTAGGAGACTAAGAAGGCCTCCCGGATGAACAACAACATAAGTAAGTGGAATCCTTCAAGGCAGGCAACGAAAGAGCATCTGAGACATAGGTACCTGTATGTGTAGAGGATTTCGGGCAGACTGTAAACACCCTCACCAATGTTCAGTTTACTACAATACTAAAGGCTGAGACACAAGAAATAAGAATGATATCATAAGTGGAAATAAGAACAAGGATGGCACATTCTTAACCTGTTTGAATGGATTTGGAGAGAGAAACGGGTTTATTTTAAAGGGGAAAATCTTCATGACAGTTTATTTCTGGAAGGCACAAAGAGAAGAGAGAAGGGAAGCACCCCAGGGAAGTGTTGTGATCAAACAGACCAGTGAGTCAATAAGATGTGGCCAGATATGATAACAATGCATTGTATTCACTTGTGGAATTATCACAGAATACAAAGACTAAATGAAAATATGTTTAAAAAGAACAATCACGAGGGGAGGAGAGAAGAAGAATCAAATGCTGCCATTAACAAAGGGAGTGGGAGATGAGGAAAGTCAGGGGAAACCCGTGAAGGCAAAGGGTAACATTTGGCTTTGGACAAGCTTGCTGATGTGGAAATGCCTAACAGATAACTAGCAGTCAGATCAACTCATTTTGCATCTTAGCAGAGACTTCTCTAGTAATATTTATCTTTAAATAATTAGATTCTAGACTTAATCCATGCAACAACAGAAAGGAGAGTCATGATGATCCGTAGGTATTAAATTAGCAAGCTCTGGCTTGGGAGTCACAATGATTCAACTTAATAGGAAAATATCTGTAAGTATTGAAAGTCAGAAAGAATTAATACGTAAGTAGCCATATATGTATATATAGAGATGCATACATGTACATATATGTTTATATGAATTTAAATTGTTTATATAAGAGAGAGAGAGAGAGTATGAAGTTTAACAAAAATAAAATTTAGTGAAAGTTTCTGGCCACCATCATCCTGCAAGGAACTGTGAATTCACCATACTGATGATATAGGCTGATATAGGAATTTCCCCCCTTTTCTTCTGAAATAAATAAAATAGTGACAAAGAACAAGAAAATTAAATGTACAGCCAAACTTCTAAGAAAGGAAAATATTTGCCAAGATTGAAGTCAAAACTGAAAGCTGAAGTGAAGACTGGAAATGAAACATGATTTACCTGTAGGGGTACTGTCACCAAGACTGGGAAAAAACACTGACACTTAGATGTTCTATGGAGAAAGTGAGATCATACTCATTCATAGCAAGCTGTTATGAACAGAGCTTTCTGCATGAACTTAGTACCACCCACCACAAAAGGCAGAATTACAAATATTTACTCAACAGTTATTATCCTAAATGACTCATAAGTAATTATAATCACAAACCTATAATGTATGCAAATGAGAGCTCCATATACAAACTACCAGAGAAGCCCTGGAGCTCAAAGTGAGAAATCAGTATGCAAATAGGTCTTGCTTCTTAAAAATGTGTATGTTCCCAGGATGAAGGCAACTCTACCTCTAAAGACACTTCCAAAGCTCATTGTACATGAGACTTACAAAGAAAACGCCCTTCATGGCAAAGTATCCCTGAAAGACGACAGAAACACAGGGAGGCAGTATCCACTGTGGTGGAATCGGGAAAATAAAATCATGAGATTATTTTTAGTAGCAAGTCAGAAGTAAATTATTCATTGTTTCTGGAAGCTGGACTGTGAAAACAAAGAAGGCATGAGGTTAATTCAGTGTGCATTTAAGAGGGAGATATATCTAATTATACTTACAGGCTAATAAGAACAAAAAATTATGAGGAAGGTGAAAATTCATTTGAAAAGTGGGGGTCACTGTCCAAATATCTCTGTGGAAATAATGTGTAAGTAGAGAAATTAGCTTCAAGAGCAAGAGAACTTTTGCAAAGAGATGAATGCAAATAAGGAAAAGTTGACAGGGTTATGAAGAGAAATAGAGCTCTCCAATATCATAACATCGTCACACCTAATCCCTGCCCCACTGGTGACACATAATATATTTTCTACATTTAGAGAGCTAAAAATTATCAAGCATACAAAGAAGCATTGAGACACAATCTCTAAAGAGAAAATTAACCAATAGAAACAGATCCAGAAGTGGAAGCAGTAAACATTAGGAGGAGTCAGATTTAAAAATGTAGGGAATGAAGTTCCTATACTTGAAAAATTGAGAAGAGTGAACACAATAAGAAGAAACATGAGGGACTAAGTAACAAAATATAACATGTCACTTACATGGTTTTGACAGTAGATGAAGGAGACAAAAATCAATGATCCTAAAGATATAGTAATAGCAATTATTCAAAATAAAAGAGGAAGTAATAGAAAAGTCATGAGATACCATCAGAGTCTGACATGTGTGCAGCTAGGAAATAGTGGTAGACAATATTCAAACTTGGTGCAAAGAATAAACCTACATATAGGACACCAAGCAGTAAATGATCCTAGCAACCAAATGCTGGGCATAACATAGAGAAAAATAGTTATACCCAAGTGTGTTATAATCAAGTTGCTTAAAACCAGAGATAAAGATGAAACATTGCCTGTGGCTGCAGGAAGGATGAGAGCAGTGGGGGATGAGAGACTTACTATATAGAAGCTAAAGATGGAAATGGTGCTTCACTTCTCCATATAAATAATGCCAGCCAGAAGACAGTGAATCCTCCTACATTATTTACAGAAAAAAAAAAAAACCCACCATCAGTCAACTTGGAATATTAGCAAGTGGAAATCATGTTTTAAAATCAGGACAAAATAAAGAATGTATTTAGGTATGCTAAAGACCAAAAATTTGTTAGCAGAATATTTGTCAAAAGAAGGCAGTGAATGCTGAAGTCCTTGGAGCCCAACAAAAATGTTACAAGATGAAAACCTGAAAGTACAAAAAGGATAAGGTGGGATGGAAATGGAAGTCACACAATCACAATGTTTTTGCCTTCCATTGAAACTTTCTAGATAATGACTGGCCACCAAAAACAGAAATAACACTAGCTATATTATTAAGTACAGAGTGTGTGTGAAATTAACTTAGTGAAACAGTGACACAGGGTAGAGGGTGAGAGGCTCACAGACTGCTGTTGTATTCTTGAATGACAGTGCCTTCATCATGCTGGAAACACGCACTTCTGGTGACTGTAAAGTTTGAAATACTATTCTTTATCAAGTTTTATAAAAATACAGAACTTTATTTTATCTTTTCAAAGGCTATGTTGCTAGCACAGAGAGCACTTGATTATTTTGTGGGGAAGGAACACATGTCACTAACAAAGTGTCTCCCAAGCTGGATTGATGAGAAAACATCTTTCCCTGATAATTTTGAAAAAAATCCTCTTGACTCTCAGGATAGACTTCCTGGTGTTGCCATACATAGTCACCATAGCACAAAATGCCTTGTGGTATGGAAAAATTCTGAATTCATTTTTATATCCTCCTTCCCCTCTGCAATCAACCTATCTCCTGAGCAAACTGGGAGCATGGGGGGAGGGGAGAGGGAGCTAGGAGAATGAGAAGGGGAGAAGAAAGAGGTGGGGTGAGGAGAACATGAGAGAGCAGGGAGGTTGAGTTGGGGGAAGAAGAGAGGAGAGCAAGATAAGAGATACCATAAGAGAGGGAGCCACTATAGGTTTAAAAAGAAATCAGGCACTAGGGAAATGTCCAGAAATCTACAACGATGACACCAACTAACAATCTAAGCAACAGAGGAGAGGTTACCCTAATGCCCTCCCCTGATAATGAGATTGGTGACTAACTCATATGCCATCCTAGAGCCTTCATGCAGCAGCTGATGGAAGTAGAAGCAGATACCCACAGCTAAAGACTGAACTGAACTGGAATCCAGTTGAGGAGGAATGATGAGCAAAGGGGTCAAGACCAGGCTGGTGAAACCCACAGAAACAGCTCACCTGAACAAGGGGGAGCTCTTGGTCCACAGACATGGGACTGATCCAGACCCCATGAACGTGGGTGTCAGTGAGGAGGCCTCCTAAGTCTATAGGGCCTCTTGTAGTAAATCAGTACTTATCCCTAGCATAGGAGTGGACTTTGGGAGCCCATTCCACATAGAGGGCTCCTAGACGCATAGGGAAGGACTTAGGCCCTATCCCAAAGATATGACAGACTCTGAAGGCCCCCTATGGAAGGCCTCACCCTCCCTGGGGAGCAGAAAGGGTATGGGATAGGTAAGGTGTTAGTGGGGAGGGGGGCAGGGGAGGCAGGAAGGGAGAGGGAACTGGGATTGACATGTAAAACAATCTTGTTTCTAATTTAAATGAAAAAAATGGAGAAAAAAAGGGAATGAATTAGATTCTCAATAATATGAAGAACCAAGAAATACCCTTGAAACAAAGCAACCACAAAGATCTTGAAAATATTAGTTCTCCCATAAAGGAAAAGCAAAATTCATTATTAAAGTTAAGGCATGCTTAAGAAAGTGATTATTTAAACAGCAACAACAAAACCACCCTAAATATAGCAGGATTTGGAGCGAGTGTGTGGGAGTAGAAGACAATTCAGTGTAAATAACTGCTGTTCTTAATGGCTTGCAGGCCAGAGTATTAGAATCATAAAGAAAATAAACACTTAGTAAATTTCCAGTTTTATTAGAAATGAGCATTTTCATGATAATAATTTAAATACTGCATATTGGTTTTCAAGCCTTGGGTTATTTGCAGCAGTAATAGATTTAAATTTAGTTAAACAGAAGATAGATTTTTCTTTAACATTGATAA
The DNA here is from genome assembly GCF_003668045.3 of Cricetulus griseus. Lineage (NCBI taxonomy): Eukaryota > Metazoa > Chordata > Mammalia > Rodentia > Cricetidae > Cricetulus > Cricetulus griseus. The sequence goes on along the minus strand of NC_048595.1, from coordinate 182,910,476 downwards.
TGTCAGAAGGGATACAAAGAGAAAACAACATGCTAATCATAACAAGCCATAGAATTTTATATCTATAACAGCAGAAGTACACTATAGAGAAAACAAGTCATCCATATGTCTATAATTAATAGTGTTGGTGAAAAGTTCAGTCCCCCTTCTACAGCACAAATGTAATTTGGTTGATTATAGATACATCAGGAAATCCTCAAGTATCTTCTAAAGAGAGAGGGAAAGAACAGAGCAAAACTTCACCAATATAAGTGTCTTTGTGTAATTTTTCACAAAACCTATACTTTGCTTTCATTTATTTTGGCTAACAAGCTAAGGAAAAACTTCATAATATACTTACTTTATTCCCTTGCTACAAGGTCTTCCTTGTTTTCCATATAAACAGTCAGTACTTTTTTAATTATCCCTGGTTTTGTTCTGGGAAATTAGTTGTTTATGAGTCACTATACAAATGTGTAGAGAAATAGATAAAATAACATATATAATATACATATTATATACATAGAGATAGAAAGATGATAAATTGATTGATAAATAGATTATATATGCTAGATGACAAAATATTGGCTGACCTTTAGTCACAAACATCAATAAATGAAATATGTCCTTTCATTGGTTGACTTAAAAGGTTATATTTCAATCTTATACAAACTAAGTTGGTTGCCATTTCTTAAGTCATAAAATCCCAACCATTAAATCTTGTCACCAATTAAAACTGGTTGGCTCAGTAGAAATGCAGTTTATTTGTAGCAATTAGTTTTGTCTTTTTCACATTTGCATATTTTTGATTATTTGGCAGATTCATACATTTGAAAAGAGAATTTTAGTCATTTTTCATGACTCATCTCCCTCTGTCTCTGACACCCTTTTCAACAAGTCATCCTTTTACTTTCAGGTCTTTTTGTTGTTGTTGTTGAATCAGTTTCCTGCCTGATCATGAGTTCGAGTTAAGTCCTGGAGCAAGGGCAACTTATCACTGGCTACAACACCAAAGAAAATGACACCTTCTCCCCAATAACCAGTAATTGCCAGTAGTCCTCAAGGAAGGGTGGGACCACAAAAGTCAATACCTTTTATAGACCTCCATGTAAAATATTAATCTCTCACAAAATTATTCCACATATAATTATTCATAAAACAGTTTCTCAAGGTAACTTGTATTAGGAATGCTGCATTTTCAATAAATACCTACAATAGCGGAGGTTGTTTTGGTATTCGAAGTCCTCTGCTTTAAGAGCTTAATGAATTTTCAATTTTATATTCCTTTTCAGGAATCATTTTTCATTGCCATAATGAGGCCATTTGTATCTGTTTACCACTCATATGCACATTCAAAGTCATACTGAATATTAGTGGTATTCAAGTCACTGGAACCATGGTTTACACAGTAAAATACAGTTGCATCATGAAATATACAACAAAGCAGATTTATTCAAGAGTAATGAATGGCAGAGCCCACCATGATCAACACTATCATGGAGAAGCAGAAGTCTAATCTGGAAGAAAATGGGTGTCTTAGTCATATCAGCTAGCCTAACACTGTGCCTACAAGTGCAAATGTTATACAGTACAGAACTTCTCCTTAGTTAAAGTGTAATTCCACCAGCGGGATGCCATGCACAACCATAATGCATGGGAGAGAGGCTTGGTCCTACCCCAACCTATTGTGCCAGACATTTTTGACTCCTCATGGGAGCCCTTACCCATGGGAGCCCTTACCCATGGGGGTGGGCTACGGGGTGGCAAGGGGGGCAGGAGGAGGGATGGGAGAGAGAACTGTGTTTGGAATGTAAAATAAAACTTGAATAAATAGAAAAAGAGAAAGTATAATTTCATATAGAGTTGTCTGAGTTTCGGTTCATGTACTAAGCCAGGCTTTCTTCTGAAGCCTTTACCTAGGCAGCACCTGTTCAGGGGCCATCGCCTCTCAAAGTATTGCTCACTTATCTGCTCCATCATGCTCACCAGCTTTGCCAGGAAGTGCATGCTATCCTCTTTTTGTTTAGAACTTCCCATGTGTGCAAATGCATTTTCAGCATAGAAAGAGTGTTTTAAGCTTCTTTGCACCAAATAAGGTATCTAGACAATTTGTCTTTCAGATAAAAGATGATTAACTATTAACATACTGGTCTAATTAATATTAATGACAAGTTGCTGATAATGAGCAATTCGACAGATTCCTCTATTAATAACTCATTTAAAAACACAGTGAAAGTTACTAATTAATGATTTTTAAATTATTACAGTTGCTTGATGCTAAATAGACATAGTCAAAGAACTGATAGAGGAAGTTATCCTCTCATTCAGTTGTTTTTAACAAATTAAGAAATTTTGAATCAGAACCTGGTAGATGCTCTTTTCAATCATGTAGGACACTTTTGACAAGTTATTATGTCTACAATAAAGGTTTATAATTATAAGCTTAAAACAGTTAAAATTTTCAATAGTGGGTTATAATTTGTGTTATGAGGATATTGTCTTCCTTTATGTGCTGGGTATGTAAAAGACAGATGACAATATTTTATTCCATAAGATGTTAATATGTTACCTCACTACTGGGTTATCTTTTTATAAAAGCCATGAGCCTGTGGGTATTATGTTGCCCCTGATTATAATTTAGGGATGTCTGCATCAGAGACATGAACATTTAAGACTTAATTTGTCACATGTGTTGTTCATAGTTACAAAATAGAGAAAGTGATCACTAGATTATCTCCACCCTTTAGGAAATGTGAACTTCAACAAGGCAGCATCTGGGCTGTGAGATGACTTGGTAGCGCTCAGTACTGTGGGTAGCACAAAAGGCTCAAGAAAACATAAACTTCCTGAAGTACAAGTCAAAGGCAGATTTCAGAGAAATACCTCCTGCTTGTGAAGGAAGAGAAGCTATTCAGAGATAGAGTTCTCTGGTTAACAAACAGTCTGAAAGGACTATAGTATAGTATTCCTTACAATTGCAAAGGAGGTAGAATCACAACCAATTAATAATTGAATGATTTATCACATTATCAAATAACCTAGTGACAAGCAGACAGCTGGAACAGGATACACTGGTTGAAATTTGTTCAAAATAGCTAAAAGGGCTTGCAACCTGCCAAGAAGTTTACTTAAATTTATTTGTTTATTAGGCACTCAACTTGGCTTGAAAATTCTGTGCCCTCACTGAGAAGACAAAATTCATTGTCAAAGAATGGCCCAAAAACAATTTTTAGGAAATCGGAAGGATTTCCCTCAGGGTTTTAACCAGGGATGAAGCATGTGTCTTCTTTATGGCAAAGTATGTGGCCTCACTTGGACTCTGAAGGCATCCAATTGAAAATTATCAAGAATAAATACTGGGAATGACCCCCCATATATAAAGAAAATAATAATAATCCACTCATTTATATTATTTGACTAAAAGAAACCCTGAAAAGGCAATCAGAAAAAAAAAAGTTGTAATAATGGTAGAAAAATAGAGAGGTCCTTAGACAACAGACTAAGTGATGCAATGATCCCAAGAGTCTGCCATGAACATGCAGGGTTCAACAGGGTCCTTTCTAACAGAATCTGTTATAGTTCTTTATAGCTTTGCCAAGCTATTTTTTAAATATTTTATGATTTCTAATTGTGTGTGTGTGTGTGTTCGTGTCGTGTGTGCGTGTGTGTGTGTGTGTGTGTGTGTGTGTGTGTGTGTGTGTGTGTGTGTGTGTGTGTGTTCACCATGAATGCAGGTTTCCATGGAGGCCAGAAGAGGGCATATGATACCCTGGAGTTGGAATTACAGGCAATTATAAGCCACCTGACATGGATACTGGGAGACAATTTCCCAGTCTCTGTAAGAGCGGTAAATGTTCTTAGCCACTGAGCCATCTCTTCATCCCCAGTGTAAGTAACCTTTGTTTCTGGAAATACAAAAGTAAGCCAGGTCCTGTCACATGGAAAGCAGAGGAAATAGCCTCTTGGGGAACTCTGCTGTCCCCATCTTGCACACCAGTCAATGCCTCTCTATAGGACACAGAGGATTAAGTTTTTGTACACAGTGCCTAAAGACAACGTGATATTTGGAAACTCTCCCTACATGGGCTAGATTAGGAAGTGCAGCTCTGGGCCTCTGAGTATCACCATGCAGACATTCATTTTCCCACAGTAGAAGAAGCAAGGTCACCCACTGTGCCAGTTCCCATGGGAGAGTTTGACAGAGGCCAGAGAGAGGACACAGTAGAATGTGATTCTGCTGTTACCAGGGTGAAAAACCGCAAGTCAAAATGAAAGCCGTGCCACCTGCTGGGTTTCGTTAGTCACCCAAGAAGGGCTTATTTGTATTTCTTTCCAGTGTTAACCCAGGTTAACCAAAGTGACAGCCTTCTTGAAAAACCCAAACCTTTATTTTTACCTTCATCATTCCTTTGTTATTATTAATGTGATTAGTTTTATTGTTATAATCTAATGTGAATAACAATAACCCTACTGGCAAAATCCCCAAACCATATTTGACTATAGTTATAAAGTTGGTTCCCACTCAGTAACTTAGGAAATTAAAAACACTAAATCTACGATTTTCTCCACTGGGACCTAATCCAGTCCAATTTAGAAGTTGAGGATTTATAAAGGCTTTACTGAAAGAAATGAGGAAATGTCAGCTACAATTTCTTGCTAGAGTTGAACTGAATCTATTAACCTTGCCCAGAGAATATAATGTTACAGTTATCTCATTTACAATGTTATTGTATATGATTTATGGCCACAGTATTAAGCCTCAAACTAGGTTTTGTAGTTTTAAGTTAAATTTACATGTCTGTAATATGAATGGTTTTTTCTTATTCAGATAAAAAGATATTAAAAAGTGATTTATAACATTTCAGTTGGGTGGGAATATACAGTATGACTTAGTCTACTGAGGGGTAAACATTAGTTAGACAGCTATTATGAATATGTATGCTCACACTGCTTAATGCTTCCTGCCTTTTAATGTATGCTTAGTTATCAGCCACTAGACATCTTTTGAATCACATTATATTTAGTCTATGATGGGACACAAATCTATATGAAAATCAGATTTGAAAGAACAACCAAAGGGACAAGGAGAAAATACATATTCCATGCAGTTCACCTTAGATCTCAAATGTTAAAACTCACTTAGGCACCTGGCTTGACCTAACTCCATGTACCACAATAGGTTTCACGGTGTCACATAAAAACCACTCTGACAATGTCACCATTATTGAAACCCAAGAGAGTCTGCTTTGTCATGAAGTGTGGAAGCTTGAGATTGGGAGTGTTGTGTTGCATTGAAAATGGTTCTTCCAATTATGTTCTCAAAGACACCATGACCCGCTGCTGCTACTCATCGTTAGCAGCCCGAGGATTTAGCAATGCCATGGATAGCAATAAATACACTACGCCAGTGTGCTGCAGAGTGCCATGAAAAGAAATGTGACTCTGTGTGTCCTCTAAACAAATCATGTGACATTCTCAAGTACTTTTCAATTACACAACATAAAATCAATTGCAAAATTTGAGTCCAATTAGAAACAAAAGCTCTGCTTCTTAAGCTCTGTCCATTGGCAATGAGTACACATCTTTGCTGTGGGGTGAGCTGGATGTGCAGCATCTCAGATTTTGTCTTATTCGGAGTCATTAACAATGAATGATGTGCTCTGTGCGCTCATCTTTGGACCTTGAGAGTCCATTCGGAGGATCTAATGGCAATGCAACCAACTGTATACTCTCTACTGAAGCAGGCACACCACTACCATTAAATGACACCTCTTTCCACAGACCACTCAGCTTCCAATGGACACATGGGGCAGTGAGAAAGGAAGGAGACACCCAACTAGCCAGACTGATCAGACTTGTCAACCATGGCAGTTATTGGAGTGCAAGACAGGAAGCCAAAGTAACAATTTCAAACAAGAGAGGGATCAATTTTTCCCAGGATCCCATAGTATGAGACAGACACAACTCTGTGCATCATTGGAATGTGGTATCTTTTGTCTTTCAGTTATGGAATCCTTGGAGTTCCCAGAATCACAATGGGAATGAGCCAGCCATCTTATCATGTCCAGGGTCACCTGAGAAATACCCACAAAATTGCACCTGTTTGGCAGATGCATCTGGGAAGGAAGATGAAAGGCATGGATTTGGAGTGTGCACACTGAGTAGACTAAGATAAAAACACTCACTAACACCAACACCGCTCTTGGATTTCTTGGATTTCTACTTGTATATCAACAATGTCTTGAAGGAAAGGGCTGTTCTTTTTTTTTTCCTAAAAGTAATTTTTCTGACAATATTGAATGAGTATGAGATGGCATGTAAAAAGGTAATAGCTTTATTGTTTAGAATCTGCAGATTTTAATATAAGTCAATATATACAGCTACACAGAGATTTGTAAGTATCATCTTTCCCAGTTGTCTTCATTATATGTTATACCTTTTTTTTCCTGAAGCACATTATTTCTTGACATGACTATTAAACATTGTCCTTTCTCCCTGTTTGTGTTCAACTGGTTTCTATTCATACAGTCCTGCATTGTTTGCCTTTTCATCCGTTCAGCTGAGCTTCATGTAAAGTGTAGTAAGAGGTGTTATTTCTTAACTTGCTTTGGCATCGTCTTTTCATGAAGGACACAGTATACTCATATTCACTGCAAGGACCACAACACACTGTTTTATTGTTCCCATCATATGTTCATTTTATCATATTTCCCTTTTATTTATTTCTAAGTCTATTAACTTCCTCCATTTATTATATCCTCTGCTTATTGATACAGAAGTCTAGTTATGGCTTGTTTTTGTTTTGTTTTTATTTAATTTGTGGCTATTTTTCTTTTCTTTTTTCTGTCTTATATGGCAATATAGGCTATGTGCACTATTACCATGTTAATTTTCTTTTTTCCCTCCATTTTTTATTTAAATTAGAAACAAGATTGTTTTACATGTCAATCCCAGTTCCTTTGCCCTCCCCTCCTCCACTACTCCCAATAACACCCTACCTATCCCATACCATTTTTGCTCCCCAGGGAAAGTGGGGCCTTCCATGGGGGTCTTCAGAGTCTGTCATATCCTTTGGGATAGGGCCCAGGCCCTCCCCTGTGTGTGTAGGCTAAGGGAGAATCCCTCTATGTGAAATGGGTCCCCAAAGTCCATTCCTATGCTAGGGATAAGTACTGATTTACTATAAGAGGCCCTATAGATTTCTGAGGCCTCCTCACTGACACCACATTTATGGGGTCTGGATCAGTTCCATACTAGTTTCCCAGCGATCAGTCTGGGCACCAAGAGCTCCCAGAACACCAAATAGAGTAGGCCACAAAAGAAAGTCCCCTTGTCACATAGTAACTAAAACACCAAACTTACAGAATAAAGAAACAATATTAAGAGCAGCAAAAAGGCCAAGTAACATATAAAGGCAAACCTATCAGAATTACACTGGACTTCTCCATGGAAACTCTAAAAGCCAGAAGGACCTGGATAGATATTCTACCAACTCTGAGAGAACACGGATGCCAGCCCAGACTACTATACCCAGAAAAGCTTTCAGTCACTATAAATGGAGAAAACAAGATACTCCACAACAAAACCAGATTTAAACAATATGTAACCACTAATCCAGCCCTATAGAAAGTACTGGAAGGAAAACTCAATTCAGTGTTTAGCTGTGGATGTCTGCTTCTACTTCCACCAGCTGCTGGATGAAGGCTATAGGATGGCATATAAGTTAGTCATCAATCTCATTATTAGGGGAGGGTATTTAAGGTAGCCTCTCCACTGTTGCTTAGATGGTTAGTTGGTGTCATCCTTGTAGATCTCTGGACATTTCCCTAGTGCCTGATTTCTCTTTAAACCTATAATGGCTCCCTCTCTGATGGCATCTCTTATTTTGCTCTCCTTTATTCTTTCCCCTACACAACCTTCCTGCACCCTTATGTCCTTCTCACCCCTCTTCTCCCCTTCTCATTCTCCTAGCTCCCTTTCCCCTCCCCCCATGCTCCCAATTACTCAAGGGATCTTGTCCCTTTCCCCTTCTCCAGGGGACCATGTATGTCTCTCTTAGAGTCCTCCTTGTTGCCTAACTTCTCTGATTCTGTGGGTTATAGATTGGTAATCCTTTGCTGTATGTGTAAAATCCATGTATGAGTGAGTACATACCATGTTTGTCCTTTTGTGACTGGATTACCTTGCTTAGAATGGTTTCTTCTAGTTCCATCCATTTGCCTGTGAATTTCAAGATTCCATTGTTTTTGTTTTGTTTTGTTTTTGTTCACGCCCCCACTAGGTAGTTCTCCATTGTGTAAATGTACCACATTTTCTCCATTCATTCCTCAGTTGTGGGGCATCTAGGTTGCTTCCAGATTCTGGCGATTACAAATCATGGTGCTATGAGCATACTTGAACATATGTCCTTGTTGTATGAATGTGCTTCTTTTGGGTATATACCTAAGAGTGGAATTGCTGAATCTTGTGGTAGACTCATTCCCATTTTCCTGAGGAGTCACCATACTGATTTCCTAAGTGGCTGCTTTCATCTTCCCCTTCCTCTTCCTCTTCCTCAACGTTTGATCACATTTCTATTCTGAATGGGCTTATCCTTGCTGTTTTCAGATGGAATGGTTGTGCAATAAGCCTTGACATCTTGCATGGCCACAAGTAATTTCCCTTCATTCAGATAGATTCATGATTGATTGCAATTTAAATCCAAGCCTCTTGGATTTCAGTTCCCATTTCTCAATGTCTCCAGATGCTTGCCGCTGCCTTCCTGGTCTGAGTGCTATAAATGGCATTTAAGTCCTTTGTTCACTTTTAAAACCCTTGTTGTTGTTGTAGTACTACTACATATTGCTTTCACATCTTTTTAAAAAAATATTTTGTATTTAATATCTTTATGTATCTCTGTGTAATACCATCTTAAAATTTAAAGATCTTTCCATTTGCATTATGTCTTTTGTCATCTGTATATTTTAGCAGCTCTCCTTTCATGTGATAACTTTTTAATTCCATAAATTGGAAACCTTTTCCATGGTTTACCTATAATCCTTGGGTGTACACTCATATTTCTGTGTAGACACACAGGAGCTGAAACTATGCTTTACCTACACTCACTTAGATTGCTAAACAGGGGATCCAGGTGGAAATAAGCAAAGGGAAATTAGATATTTTATTCTGGACCATATGTTGGCAACACAGCCAGTGTTTTCTTTCTGATTTCTGATATTTTATTCATTGGATGGGCATTTTGCTGGTATTGCTCATTTATGGAACTGGAACAGAGTGCCTGGGTCTGGTTACTGTGTATTTAACTCTTGGTAGATCAATTTTTTCTCCCGGATTTGACTAATACTTCCTGTAATATCTGAGTTCCGGGCCTCTCCTTTTCAAATTCTCTTCAGAGGAGAATGCTTTGTCTCCCTCTGATAATATTCACTTTCTTTGATTGTATTAAGGCAAAAATTCTCTAGAAATAGGGAATTTGTGGACTAAACTCAAATGTAGATTATTCAATAGGACTTTTGGTTACTTTGCTTTGATTTGGTAAAATTTTCTTATTTGTTACTTGGAAACAATTTTTATTTTATTCAAAGTATGCATATTAGGCATTATGGGTTTCATAAAAAGGGCTTAAATGATTTACAAAGGTGAACTGTATCACAAAGTAGTTCAATAACTAGTTAAATGTTTTATCCTGAGATAATTTCATAATTGAAAGCTTAGATAATCCAAGTGAAATTTAAATTTTCTAAATAGTAACACAAAGACAATTTTTAAAAGTTTCTTTTTATTTGTTCCTGTGTTTTCAACATCTCAATCCCATTCATTTCCCTGCCCCTACATACCCACCCTCAACCCCTGCAACCTCTCCCACAAAACAAAATAAAATAAAATCTAAGAGAAAAAAAAGAAAACAAAAGGAAAAATCAGTCTCATCATAGAAGGTGTAGTGTGACACAGTGGGTCACACCGTAAACGCTTTTGTCCATACATCCTTACTTGTAAGTGTTCATTGCAGAGAATCATTGGTCTGGTTTGAGACCTCTGGTTTCTGATACACTATCATGCTGGACCCTCACTGGAACTCCTCTTGGTTCTTCTGCTGTTGCCCTGTGTCATGAAGATCCTGCAGCTTTGTGTCTGCAGAACCGATCCCCTCTCGTGCTCCAACAGATTATAGATAGGGTGGATGTTGGGATGGGCCAGTTCACAACCCTGGTTCTCGGCCTGCGTATTTGCAGGGTTGGTCAGCCTGCCAGCTCTCCCCTGTCTTCACCACCATGATGAGTTCTCCAACATTGCCCCGGTTAGTTCATCCTTATAGCAATGAGCAAGGGGCAGAGCTAGTTCTCCTGCTTTCACATTCTCAGGGTTGACTCTCCCACATCTACACCATCAGGGCCAGCTCTATTGTGCTGCCCAGGCAGGTGTAGGGGCCACTCTCCTGAGTGCTGCAGCTGATGAGGGCCAGAGACAGATCTTCCACTTATATGACTCTAGGGCAAGCTCTCCAACCCATCACAGGTAGTAGGGGGCCAGTAGAGGAATCCCCCCCCAACACAGCAGCAGCAGCAGCATATGGCAGATGAAGGGCAGGGCAAGATCTCCCCTTCTCATATTCTGGACCCAGTTCACCAGCACTCCAGATAGTAGGTAATGGGGAAGGTTGGTTCCCTCACCCACCACATGTGGTAGGGGCAAGAATGAGGGCATCTTTCCCTTGCCCTCACCACCACATGGCAGACAAAGGGGTGTGGCCAGCTATCCCACTCTCACACTCTCAGTGCCAGTTCATCTGTGTCAGCTCTACTGTGCTGTTCAGGCAGGGAGAAGGGTGGGCTTTCCTGAGTGCTGCACCTGGTAAGAGGGAGAGCCAGCTTCCTCATCTATGGTGAGGGGGGAGGGAAGATGGGGGACATCTTTCCCCTGGCCAGGCCTCCATATGACAGACAAGTAGTGGGGACAGTTCTCTCAAGCTCACAACTTCAGGGCTGGCTCACCCACAGAGTTGGCTCTACTGAGCTGCCTGGAGGAGGTGCAGGGCCTGCATTTCTGAGTGAAGACAATTTTTAAACGAAAGTACCCAATACATTCAATGGAGTTTTGTTTGGCCATAAGAAGCATAAAATTGTGTCGTTTCTCAAGAAAATGAATGAAATTGGAGATTATCATAAATATTGGTCAGAAATATAAATATCACACTTTCTTTCATATGTAGAATTGTGTTTTATATGGGCATTATGTTCACACACACATATCCACACACCATGAAAAGTCAAAGGTGTGTTTAAGAAAGGGGAGATGATGAGTGTATAGCAGAGTGCAGTGGGGAGAGAATCCAGTCAAAGCCTATTCTATGCCAAGGCAAAGGGGTCATAATAAAACCCATCACTTTGTACAATGAAAAAATTTACAAAACATACAAATACAAGGATGAGAGCATGTGATCTGACCAAGATGAGATTAAATCAGTAACATCGAAGTATCTAATAAAAACTGATATGAGTGAACAAATAAATACGCTTCAATAAACATCAGTGCATCCAAGAAGAATCTCAAAGACTATCTTATGTGAAACTGATAACATCAACATGTGGTGGATATTCATAACTGTTATATCTCTGTGATGAACTACTTACTTTATTAATATGCAGTGGCTTGCTTTACCTAGTTATGGGTTGAAGTCTACTTTCTCAGATAAGAGAGTACACTGCTGCCTTGTTTATGGCTTCCATTTGCTCAGTGGGTTGATTTCCATCCTTTGCCAGTGAGGTGTGTTTCATGGAGATAAAAGATCTCTGGACCTCATTTTTAAACCACTTAGCATGTGTATGTCTTTTAGCTGTCATTTGAGGCTATTTTCACTTAAGATTAACATTCAGGATGCAGGGAGCTTGCTATTTCCCATGGGTTTGTTGGTTATCCTGGTTGGTTATTAGCATCTGTTTTCTTCCTTCTCTGTGAGTGTTAGGAATTGCCTGACTCAGTCCATTGGATATGATTGATTCCTGCATGGAATGGCATGATGGACTTGCCCTGACTCTCCTTCATTCATTATTTTTCCTTATGCAGTGTATTTTTTCTGTATTCTCAGAGATGAAGTATTCTTTAGTCATCCTCTGTGAATCATATTCCTTTAAATAGTTTTCTTGCTTGGTGTTCATTAGTTTCCTTAACCTGTACGTCTCTTTAAATGAAATTATTTCTCCATCAATCAAGAAAACCAGGCCAGACTATGTATTGGATACATCAGATGGAGCAAAGTATGTAATTCCCTTATCTGGGCCCCATAAAGACGAGAATACCTAACACTGTGACCTGCCATCTGACAATCTTGTGTGTCAAGGGCCACAAACAACTTCCAACTGGCCCAGATCTTCAGCTCTACTCAATCCGCACAGTTCACAGAGCCTACTCATCTGCTCATTCTGTCTACTGGCTTAGTCCCATTGCCTTGGTCCTGACTTCTATTTCACCTTGCTCCTACAGTCTAACATTGACCCTGCAACCCTTCTCTCCAACAGCCATAACTCATTCTCCAGAAAAAGCCTCCAACTCACTTTTGGTCCTAATCTTATCCATACAGACTCTTCTTGCATTTCTATCAGCCTCCCTCTTTCTAATGGCTTTAGAAACCTGTTGAGCAGGTGTCCTCTTAATTCTTACAGCCAGTTTGTAATGAACCTGTGTTTATTTTGGTCAGCAATATCAAGCAACATAGGTTATCTGGAGAACTGAAGTCACTGAAACTGCCATGCCTTATGAATTCATTGTTACTCAAAAATTCTGACATTGTAGAAAGGCAAGGTTGTTCATTTGTGTTTCTGACAAAGCCACATATCATACATGTCATCCTCTTCTACATGTAAAAGGGCTAAGAAAGCACCTAACAGCTTGTCCAAATATCATGGCCTGGCATGTCTCAGTCCCAAACCACAAAAGCCACTAGATCCGGCCTGAGTGGGGGAGCATGGACTTGGAAATTCCTAGCAATCCAATGTCGAAAAAGACCAGACATAGGTATCTTGTCATCTTTAGAGAGCTCTCAGTTCCATGCTACAAAACTGGAGTCTCTCCTTTATTCAGCATCTTCCTGGCTCTTTCTAACCATTCTCCCTGACCCCGAGACCATTTCTCTCGAATCTCCCTAGACCCTATCAGTAGATCTCTCTCAACAGTCTCTACTCCTGTAGACCTCTCAGCAGATACCTCCTCACCATCTCTCCTCACTCCTCACATAGACCTAGCCCTCCACCCTGGTACTGGCCTATTCAAATGCTTAGTTCTGTAGAGATGCAAAACTCAGGAACATTCTCCACTGAGGATATGCCATTCAACAGAAAATCAGCTAGCATCTGCAATACAAAGCAGACCGGAGCTCCCAGTTTACTGGAACTGGTTACTGGAACCCTTTGGACCCCGAGAAATTCTCTAATGGAATTGTTCTCTGCTCCCGACATCCAAAGAACAATGTTTCAAAGGCTGAAGTCAAAGGGTGCCTCCCATGGGGTGGGGAATAACAAGCAAACAAAAATGCCATGCAAGTGGAAAATATAACTATAAGCTCTTCTGCAGCCTGTTTTAAAGTTTGAACTTCTTTGTTGTTTGCAATGGTAGTTAATAATCACAGGGTCTTATGCACCATAGGCAAGAATGCTAACAATGAGCCCATCTCTGTCCCCTAAGGAAGTGATTAAATCCCAGTGTTTATAACATTTTATTTTATTATTATTTCATTGGTGTTTTGTTTTCTTTGCTTAGTTTCCATTGTTGTTATTGATTGTTTTGAGACCATATTTTCTCCAGATCTCATGTTGGCTTGAAGTCTTAATCCTGTTGCCTCAGCCTCCTGGCTGCTTAGATCATCTGTGTACATCACTACACATGGTTTAAAGCAACAATTCCTTAATACAACCATGCCACTTGGTTTCTTTGCCAACTTGACACAGGCTAGGGTCATCTTGTTAGCGAAAACCTCATTTGAGAAAATGCCTCCATCCCATTGGCCTATAGGCAAGCCTGTGGGACATATTCTTAATGGATGATTGGCATTGGTGAGGCCAACAGATGCTTCTGGGTTTTATAGGAATGTAGGCTGGGCAAGTCATGGGGAGAAAGCTAGTAAGAAGCATTCTTTTATGGCTTCTGCTTCAGTTCCTGCCTCAAGTTCTTGCCTTAATTCCCCTTCATGACAGAATACAACTATAAGATAAAATAAACTGAGGCTAGAGAGAGATGCTCAGTGGTTAGAGCACTGCCTTCTCTCCCAAAGGACATGGGTTCAATTCCCAGCACCCACATGGCAGCTTGCAACTGTCTGTAACTCCAGTTTTAGGGGATCTGACACCCTCACACCAATGTACATTAAATATATTTGGGAAAAAAAGATAAAATAAACCATTTCCTCCCCAAGTTGCTCTTGCTCATAACATTTATCATAGCAACAAAAACTAAAGGCAGTAATTTTACCTTGTAATCTTTTGGTAAAATGATTGCAAACAACACAAATTGACATATAATTTAACTTAAAATACAGTGGTTTGGATCCAGAGTCTGCCTGCATCACAGTCTTAGCTCCCCTATGCCCTCTGCTTGAGGTGAGTCTGGGTTTCCCCCAGGCCCAACTCCCTCCACCCACTTTCTGGAGCTTCCTGGGTCTGCTTCGCATGTAATAAATCCACATCAGCAGCCAGGACACTCTGGAATCTGCCTACATCGAAGTCTTGGCCCTCCTACACCCTCCGGTTGATGTGCATATGGGTCCCACAAAGGCCCAACTCCCCCCATTCCCTCCTTGGAAATTCCTGAGTCTGCTCCCCATGTAGTGAACCTACCCTGGCAACCCTGACTATCCAGAGTCTGCCCAAATTGCAGCCTTGGCCCCTCCTATGCCCTCAGCATGAGCCTGTGCTTGAGTCTTGGCCCCCCTATGCCCTCAGTATGAGGAGAACACCAGGAGAGGCTGGACCATCCAGAGTTACCTAAATCGAAGTCTTGGCCCACCTACCCTAACTGGGAGATGAGAGGAGAGGAATAGATCCCACCTACACCCACTGGAAGAAGGGATGGGAAGACAACAGTGTAAGAACACATTCAGCAACAGAAAGACCAATATGACACCATGAGAATCTAGGGACTCTACACCAGAAAAACCCAAACATCCCAATGCAGATGAAGCAGAAGAGAAGGACGTTAAAAACAACTTTATGAAGATGTTAGAGACCCTCAAAGAGGAAATGAGAAAAATCCATTAAAGAAATGGAAGAAAAAACAAAAAAATTACAGGAAATGGAGGAAAAGGCAAACCAAAAAAATTCAAGAAATAAATAAATCTCTTAATCTCTTAAAAAAGGAAGGAAATGGGGGGACAAGTGATGGAAACAATTCAAATAGTTCAAGGCTTGAAAGTTGAAATAGAAACAATAAAGAAAACATAAAATGAGGGAATGCTGGAAATAGAAAAGCTGGGTAAATGATCAGGAACCACAGATGTAAGTATAACCAACAGAATACAAGAGATGGAAGAGAGAAATACAGGTGTTGAAGACTCACTAGAAGAAATGGAGTTATTGACCAAAGAAAATCTTAAGTCCAACAATTCCTAACACAAAATATCCAGGAAATACGGGACACTGTAAAAAGGCCAAACCTAAGAATAATAGGTATAGAAGAAGGTGAATAAATACAGCTCAAGGGTACAAAAAAAACATATTCAACAAAATTATAGGAGAAAACTTTCCCAACCTACAGAAGGATATGCCTATGAAAGTACAAGAAGCTTACAGAACACCAAATAGACTGGACCACAAAAAAAAGTTCCCTCACCACGTAATAATCAAAACAACAAACTTACAGAATAAAGAGAAAATATTAAGAGCAGCAAAGGAAAAAGACCAAGTAACATATAAAGGCAAACCTATCAGAATTACTCCTGAATTCTCAGTGGAAACTCTGAAAGCCAGAAGGTCCTGGATAGATCTGCTACCAACACTAAAAGACCAGCGATGCCAGCCCAGAATACTGTACCCAGCAAAGATTGTAATCACTATAGATGGAGAAAACAAGATATTCCATGACAAAACCAGATTTAAACAATACATATTCACTAATCCAGCCCCACAGAGAGTACTGGAAGGAAAACTCTAGCCCACGGAAGTTAACTCTACTCACAAAAATATAAGCAATAGATAATCCCACTTTACCAAACACCAAAAAGTGGGGGGGGGGGAGATTCCACACACAATACCTCCACCATTAACAATTCCAAAACAAACAAGAATTAACAGTCAGTGGTCATTAATATCCCTGAATATCAATGGTCATTTTTTTATTTTTAATATCAATGGTCTAAACTCACCTATAAAATACACAGGCTAACAGTGGATGCAAACACAGAATCTATCCTTCTGCTGCATACAAGAAACACACCTCAACGTCAAAGACAGAAAGTACCTCAGAGTAAAGGGTTAGGAAAAGATTTTCCAATCAAATGGACCCAAGAAACAAGCTGGTGTGGCAATCTTAATATCTAACAAATTAGACTTCAAACTAAAAATCAATCAAAAGGGATGAATAAAGTCATTTCATTTTCATCACAGGAAAAGTCTACCAAGATGAGGTGCACTCCCATTTGTAAAAGAAACATTACTAAAACTCAAATCACACATAAAACCCACACCACTAGACCAGACCACCATACAGAAACTTAACATAGAAACAAAAGAACTAACAGAAGTTACAGCCCAATTGGATTTAACTGACATTGGTAGAACATTCCATCCAAACACAAAAGAATATATCTTCTTCTCAGCACCACACAGAACCTTCTCTAAAATCGACCACATACTCAGCAACATAGAAAACCTCAACAGATACAGAAAAAAAGGGAATAACTCCCTGTATCCTATTGGACCACCATGCTTTAAAATTAGAATCCAACAACAACACAAATTGCAGAAATCCTACAAACTCATGGAAATTGAACAATGCACAATTACACAATTCCTGGATCAAGGAAGACATAAAAAAAAGAAATTAAAGACTTCCTAGTACTCAATGAGAATGAAGACACAACATGCCCAAACTTAAGGGACACTTTGAAAGCAGTGCTAAGAGGTAAGTTCATGGCACTAAGTGCCCACAAGAAGAAACTGGAGAATAGTCACACTAGAGAATTGAAGCACAACTGAAAGCTCTAGAACAAAAAGAAGCAAACTCACCCCAGATGAGTAGATGACAGGAAATGATCAAATTGAGGGCTGAAATCAACAAAGCAGAAACTACGAAAACAAAACAAAGAAAAATGTAACAAACAGTTGGTTTTTGGAAAAAATCAACAAGATAGAATAATCGTTATTCAAACTAACCAAAAGGCAGTGAGAAAACATGCAAATTAGCAAAATCAGAAAAGAAAAGGGGGACATAACAACAAACACTGAGGAAATCCAGAGAATGTTCAGGTCATACTTTAAAAACCTATACTCCACAAAATTCAAAAATTTAAAGGAAATGGACAATTTTCTGGATAGATATTACTTACCAAAATTAAATCAAGAACAGATAAGCAATTCAAATAGACCTATAACCCCTAGTGAAATAGAAGCATTCATCAAAAGTCTCCCAACAAAAAAAAAAGCCCAGGTCCAGATGACTTCAATGCAGAATTCTACCAGAAATTCAAAGAACAGATAATACCAATACTCCTCAAAGTGTTGCATACAATAGAAGCAGAATGGTCATTGCCAAACTCTTCTAATAAGATTACAATTACCTTGGTACCAAAGCCACACAAAGACACAGGTAAGAAAGAGAACTACAGACCAATATCCCTCATGAACATTGATGCAAAAATACTCAATAAAATACTGGCAAATCGAATCTAAGAACACATTAGAAAAATCATCCACCATGATCAAATAGGCTTCATCCCAGGGTTGCAGGGATGGCTCAACATATGAAAATCTATCAGTGTAATAAACCATATAAACAAACTGAAAAACAGAATCATGATCATCTCACTACACGCTGAAAAAGCCTTTGATAAAATCCAACATCCCTTCATGATCTCTTCATGGAGAGATCAGGGATAACAGGAACATACTTAAACATAATAAAGGCATTATGCAGCAAACCAACAGCCAACATCAAACTAAATGGAGAGAATCTCAATGTGATTCCTCTAAAATCAAGAACAAACAAGGCTGTCCACTCTCTCCATATCTCTTCAATATTGTACTTGAAGTTCTAGCTAGAGCAATAAGACAACAAAAGGAGATCAAGGGGATATAAATTGGATAGGAATAAATCAAACTGTCGCTATTTGCAGAAGATATGTTAGTTTACATAAGAGACCCAAAAAATTCAACCAGGGAACTCCTACAGCTCATAAACACATTCAACAAAGTGGCAGGATACAAGATTAACTTAAAAAAAAATCAGTAGCCCTACTATATACAGACAATAAATGGGCTGAGAAAGAAATCAGAGAAACATCACCCTTTACCACAGCCACAAACAACATAAAATATCTTGGGCTAATGCTGACCAAACAAGTGAAAGACCTGTATAACAAGAACTTTGAGTCTTTAAAGAAAGAAATTAAAGAAGATAACAGAAAATGGAAAGATCTCCAATGCTCTTGGATAAGTAGTATCAACATAGTAAAAATGGCAATCTTGCCAAAAGCAATCTGCAGATTCAATGCAATCCCTATCAAAATCCCAACACAATTCTTCACAGATCTTGAAAGAACAATGGTCAACTTTATATGCAAAAACAAAAAGCCCAGGGTAGCCAAAACAACCCTGTACAATAAAGGAACTTCAGGAGGCACCACTGTCCCTGACTTCAAGCTCTATTATAGAGCTATAATAACGAAAACAGCTTGCGTTGGCAAACACACAGGTAGACCAATGGAATTAAATTGCAGACCCTGATATTAACCCACACACCTAGGAACACCTGATTTTGACAAAGAAGCTAAAACTATACAATGGAAAAAAGAAAGCATCTTCAACAAATGGTGCTGGCATAACTGGATGTAGAAGATTGCAGATAGATCCATATCTATCACCATGCACAAAACTTAAGTCCAAATGGAGCAAAGACCTCAACATAAATCAGCTACACTGAACCACTTAGGAGAGAAAGTGGGAAGTACCCGTGAATGAATTGGTACAGGAGATCACTTCATGAACATAATACCAGTAGCACAGACATTGAGACCTAAAATTAATAAATAGGACCTCCTGAAACTGAGACGCTTCAGTAAGGCAAAGGACATAGTCGGCAAGACAAAACAGCAGCCCAAAGAATGGGAAAATATTTTCACCAATCCCACATCTGACAGAGGGCTGCTTTACAAAATATACAAAGAACTCAAGAAGCTAGTCACCAAAACACCAAACCATTCAATTAAAAAGTGGGGTGCAGAACTAAGTAGAGAATTCTCAACAGAGGAATCTAAAATGGCTGAAAGAGACAAAAGAAAGTGTTAAACATCCTTAGCCATCAGGGAAATGCAACTTAAAACAACTCTGAGATACCATCTTACTCCTGTCAGAATGGCTAAAATCAAAAACACCAAAGACAGTCTGTGCTGGATAGGATGTGGAGAAAGGGGAACACTCCTCCATTGCTTGTGGGAGTGCAAACTTGGTTGGCCACCTTGGAAATCAGTATGGTGTTTTCTCAGGAAAATGGGAAACCAGTCTACCTCATGATCCATCAATTCCGCTCTTAGGCTTATACCCAAATAATGCACATTCATACAACAAGGACATATGTTCAACTATGTTCATAGCATCATTGTTTGTAATAGCCAGAACCTGGAAGCAACCTAGATGCCCCTCAGCTGAAGAATGGATGGAAAAAATGTGGTACACTTACACAATGGAGTATTACTCAGCAGAAAATACTATGAAATCTTGAAATTCACAGGCAAATTCCTGTGAACTTCCAGTTCCATCCTGAGTGATGTAACCGAGTCACAGAAAGACAAGCATGATATGTACTCACTCATATATGGATATTAGACATAGAGCAATGACTACCAGGCTACAGTTCACACCACCAGAGAACCTAGGAAACCAGGAGGACCCTAAGAGAAAAATACATGGTCCCCCGAAGAAGGGGAAAGGGACAAGAACTTCTAAGAAAATTAGTAGCATGTGGGGTGCATGTAGTGGGGAGGAAGGTAGGAAAAAGAGAAGGGGAGAAGAGGAGGAGGGAGAACAAGAGGGATCAGGAAGACTGAGACAGAGGAGGAATAGAGGAGAGCAAGCAAAGAGTTGCCATAATAGATGGAGCCATTATAGGTTTAAAGATATCTGGCACTAAGGCAATACTCAGAGATCCACAAAGATGACCCCAACAGAGAATCTAGACAGTAGTGGTGAGGCCGCCTTTGATGCCCTTCCCCTATAATGAGATTGATGACTACCTTAATTGCTATACTATATCCTTCATCCATTAGCTGAATGGAAGCAGAAGCAGGCACCCACAGCTAAACACTGAGCAATACTCCTGACAAACCCTCTGAATTTGTGTGCTAGTTAGGAGGCCTGGGCAGTCTATGGGACCTCTGACAGTGGAATCAATAATTATCCTTAGTGCACAAATGGACTTCAGGAGCCCATTCGCTTTGGAGGGATACTGTGTCAGCCCAAATACAAGGAGGAGGGACTAGGTCCTCCCCCAAATGATGTGACTTTTGGACTTTGATGATCCCCCATAGAAGGCTTCACCATCCTTGGGGAGTGGGTAAAGGGTGTGTTGGGGGGGTAGGGGGCATGGGAGGATGGCAGGGAAAGAGAACTTGGGGATTGATATGTAAAATGATTGTTTCTAAAGAAAAAATATATTGGTTGGTTTTTGTTAAGCTGCCAGTAAGCAGCATCCCCTCCCCCCATGCCCTCTGCTTCAGTTCCTACCTTAAATTTCCTGCTCTGGCTTCCTTTGATGATAGTCAGTGATATGGAAGTATAAGCCATATACCCTCTCCTTCCCAACTTGCTATTGATCCTGGTGTTTTACCACAGCAATTAAAAACAAAAACAAATAACTAAAGCATCAATCATTTCCAATGTGTAAAAAGAAAGGTAACAGGAAGAGAGGATGATGGAGAGAGGGAAGTAAAGAGGAAGCAAGAGAAGAAATTGTGTCCAAGAAGACTGGAGAGTTGGATCAGGGGTCAAAAGCACTCATTTCTCTTGCAGAGGACCCCGGTTCGATTCCCGGATCCCATGTGGCAGCTCATAGCTATCTGTAACTCCAATGACATCCTTTCCGGTACCCACAGGTCCTAGGCACACATGTGGTACACATCCATACACCCAAGTAAAACATTCATGCATGTAAAATAATAAAATTACCCTAAAAATAATGAATAGATTATGTCCTGATCATTTACAATTTTCTTTTGTATGCTAGCCTTCTTCAACCTGTCTACCTTCATTTTTATTCCAAAATAATTGTTCTTAAAATGAAAATTGCCTCTCCCTTTCTTGTTGCTTTTTTCTAGAAATAAAGACACAGTGTTTCTAAATCCTGCAAATGTAACACCAGACACTAAGCTTTATTTAAGGGTGTTCCTCTCTGCTGTATTGAACAGGGCAAAGAGATGAGATGGACAGAATGCAAAGAGTGGGACACACTCAGTGTGGGGGTTGCTGACCTATATATGGGCATGGAGTCAGCACAGCCATGCATGCAGGAATAGAATGATGGTGTGATGAATGAGAAGTAACTTAAAGACAGGAGAGGGCAGGAGGACAATTTAAATATTAAATATTCATACATAAATTTCTCTTCCAGTTGCTAGTAATGGGATACCTATTGTGACACCATTAACCACTGAGGACACACATTTTGATCTTGTGTAACCTTTGCCACAGAGACAGGCATAAAAACCACAGCTACGCAGTGACTCAGCAGTAATATACAGCTATTGACCAGGCAAACTTGCCCTCCTGTCTCTCTAATCAATCAAGTGTATGATAGGCCAGGAGGTCATATAACTCTTGAGTGCCCTTTCCTATTCTAAACTCTGGTGCTTGTATCCACACTGTCAGCCAAGTAAGCTGATGTGGTATACATAGTAAACAAGAGAGAGATGGCCATGCAAACACTGGAAGTCCAATAAAGGGCTCCTTCTGCTCTACCATTAGAAGTGTAAGCATGCACCACCACTTCCCCTTTGATTCATGTTATAGTTTGAAAACTGATTAGACAAGATCTGTGATTTGAGCATCTTTGCTCAGTCTGACCCTGAGTGGTCAGACTTTATGACAGCCACTGCAGCAGGTGATCTACTGTGGTGGATGCCCAGGTTACCCAATTGTTTCAAGAAGTTAACAAACTCAGACTGTAGTTTAGGGCATGATTGACAATTGCTGATTGGGTTTAGACCAAAAGGCTGAATCTGTTTTATGTCCTTTATGTTCTGATAACATAATACACTCACAACGAAGCCTGTAAAGAAATCAGAGTCAAATGGCCTAAGCACATCTAGTCAGTTTTCAAAGAGTTCTGGGGTCTTGTTATTAGCTGGATGACTTTAAGTCATTCTAAATAAACTAACAGCAGTGTGCACACCCATATAGACACAGTCATACACATGAGCACACACTAGCAACAACAAAGGTTTTCTTAATGCAAACACAAGAATTCAACACAGCATTGAATGTTGAGGCAGGAAACCCCACTAACCTGTAGCTCACAGAAATTTCAATTATCTTGGCCAGTCTTTGCTTCTGTTTATCCCTGCCTCCTGGATAAAATTTTGGTTAGATTACACACCCTTAGCTTCTTCAGTTTAAATGATTGAAAGGACAAAAATATCAGCCCATACTATCTTTTCTAAGTTTGTTGTTTCTCCCTATGGATCACAGCTTGATAGAAACACACAGATCCCACACGGGGTGAGATAAATGTGTTCAAATGGCTATATTTATACCATCATCGGATTGTTCTTTGTGTAGTTTTTCCTTTATCTCTCTTTCCAAGGTCTCTCTAGATTTTTTATTTTTTTTGTTTGTTTTGAGACAGGGTGTCTCTGTGTAATGCTGGCTGTCCCGGAACTCCCTCTGTAGACCGGGCCTTGAATTCGGAGATTCACCAGCCTCTGCCTCCTGAGCATTAGAATTAAAGCTGTGGGCCACCACCACCAATCATCTCTCTAGATTTTTTTTTTTAAATATCACACTCATTTTATATAAATCTTTTAAATCTTTATCTTTAAACTATAGACTATACATGATTTGGGAAGGAGGCTGTACCAAACAATGATCAAAGAAGAATCATTCTTTCGTTCTACGACTTTTCTTTTATCTGGTCACTCAGAAATATAATGTTATCAGCTATGATTGTTGTCGCTTGCCACCTCACGTTATTTTTATCCATGTATTCACTGTAGTCCACTTTCCCTTCCACAAATATGCGAGCTCCCTTTTTCACATACTGGTATGCCAAATCTCTGAGGCCTGGTCGAAACACTGATATTCTGTGCCATGTTGCCTTTTGAATCACATCCCCCATTTTGTATGCTTCACTGTCTCCTGATCACCACATCTCATTTGTTGCCAGAGAAAATATTGTGACTGGGTTTTTTTCCTTCCACCTGTCTCATGAAAGGGTCCTGACCTACTCGCCCAAGGAACTGAACACGATTCATGGATCTTTCAAGAACCCAACTGCTGGCCACTTCAGACTCATGTCTTACAAACTGATGAAACACCTGTAACACATGTCTTCGAAACACGACTTTGGTTTTTCTTACAATCTATCATTTTTAGACTTATCCTGACGTGCATTGGCTGACCGCTGCCCCGCTCCAGGCTCGCTCTCCATCTCTCTAGATTTTTAATGGACCACCTTGAACTTTAATCATCCCATCCTAAATTGCTTCATTCTATTGCATACACACAGCCACTGTGGAGTCTTAGCTCCTACTTTGATGTAGCAGAAGTCTATGAAACACAAACTGAGTCAGGCAAGGTAGGAAATAGCTTGACAACCTCAGACTCTATTTGGTTCAGTTGTGTACACATCCATCTTCTAACAATGCACTTGGCAGCCTGGGACCTTTGGCAGAACATATTATGCAAGCACACTCCTCTCTGAACAATGCACCTAGCAACATGCTGGCAACCTAGGACCTCCCAACATCTGAGTGGAGCTAAATGAACACCCCACTCCAAGCAAAGAAATAAGTTTTCCTTCCCTTTCATGACCATCAACCTTAAATGTATCCTAGTCATTCCTGCCCCAAATGTCTCAGAGCTGTTGGGAGAGGGAGACTTGGTGCTATTTAAGAGTGTGTTCTCTGGTAGACGGACCATACATTATGCTTCAGAAGAAGACAACATATCCAAGAATACATTAACAGCACAAACTGGTCTCCATGTATTAAAAAAATAAGAGAATGCAAAGTTGGGTGGGTGGGTGGGGAAGGGTAGATCCAGGAAAAGTCAAGGAAGAAGGTGAATGTGATCAAGATACATTGTCTGAGCTTTTCAAAGTACTATAAAAGTGAGGAAGAAAATAATAAAACACAAAGTTTATTAAACACACACATTTAAATGAAAATGAATGTATTACCTAAAATATTTCCTAAAAGGAAAAGAGCTTTCAACATGGGAAAAGATTTGGAAAATGTCTACTATTAATTAGAATAAAGTGAGAAAGACTGCATAGCATATTATTCCAATTCTATGACATTCTGGAAAAGGTAATTCTTTGCATGTATAGCAGGAAAACATTAAATTTCTCTGTAATTTTCAGGCGTGGAATAACAAATATCTTTTCAAATAACCAATGACTGAAAGATAGTGCAAAATCACACATGGGTCAGATATTAATTTGAAGGACAAAATAGACCTGTGGATGATAGCAACATAGCATATGAAAGTATTAAGGACATGGTTCAGTTGGTAAAGTGTCTGCCGTGTAAGAGAAAAGACCCAAATTTGGCTTACCAGCACCTGTGTATAAAGCCAGACACATGTAGAAAGCAGATTACTGGATTTCATTGGCCAGACATCCTGTCCAAGCCCAAGTTCAGTAAGGACACTGTTTCAAGAAATAAAATAGAGAACAATTGATTAAGGTACCTGATGTTGACCTTTGGCCTTCACATACATATATACACATGCCCACACCCACACATAAACATGAACACATTCCATGCAAAGCTACATACAAAATCCATTGAATTTAAACATTTCTTACCTTATTTAGCTGAATTACTTTTGTTTATTCAAACAACAAAGATTTGATGGTGTGTGTGTGTGTGTGTGTGTGTGTGTGTGTGTGTGTGTGTGTGTGATGTATATACATTTTTGTATGTGGCATGTGTGTGGAGATCAAAAATCAACATCAGAGTTCTTACACAAAAGCTTACTTTATGAGATTGCATTTCTCAATGAACCCACAGTTCACAAATTCATCTAGATTGACTAAAAAGTTCAGGGATTTGCCATGATTTCACCAACCAAGGTATGGGATTACAGGCACAGAGCCCCACATATGGCTTTTATGTGGGTGATTAGCATCTGAACTTCAGGCATTATGCTTGTAAAGCAAGCACTCTATTGAATGAGTCATCTCTCCAGCTCCAGATTCCATTTTTGGAAGGCAAAAGATTCATATGTTCTTGGGGCTGAAGATATATCTCAGTAGTAAAGAGCACTGGCTGCTCTTCTAGAAGACCCATGTTCGAATACTACATGGAGCCCACAACAATCTGTAATTCCACTCCCGGGGGGTACTGATACCCTCCCTTGGCCTCCTCAGAAAGAGGCACACATGTAGTGCACAGACATACACAGGAGAAAAATCAAGCCATAGACATAAAATAATATTTGAAAGATTTATATTGTCTGAAGAGAAACCAGACATATAATATGAAAATTTTTTACATACAGTTTACTTTGTAAAGATATTAGCAGAGAAGGAGAGAGAGACAGACAGAGAGAGAGAGAGAGAGAGAGAGAGAGAGAGAGAGAGAGAGAGAGAGAGAGAGAGAGAGAGAGAGAAACAGGGATCAGGAGAGAAAAAGAGTTAAAAGTAATCATTTTCTCATCCTAAAATTAATTTTATCAATATCTATGGGGAGAAAGTGATTAAAATCTGCAGCCTTAAGACACTGAGCTGTAGCTGGAGGCAAGGGCATCCCACAGCATTGAGCATTCAAGAGCTGTTGGGCAGCCTCCTCTAGGACATTGGCTGCTCACCCTGGAGTAGGTTACCTGAGTTATCAGGCTCCTAAAAGTAAGACACAGAAAAATGTTTTCCAGTAGAAAGAACATTCCAGAATTTCACAGGTTTTAGAAGGGGTGTAAAATCACACGGTAATTAGAACAGTGTTTTCATTTCAAATACAATACCATTTAGAATACATGAGAAAGAAGGGTGAATACACACACACCTTCCTTTCTAAATATGAAAGATTCCACTGGTAACATTAGTAAACTCATGATTTTAAGCCTATTTCCAAGAAACTAATGATTTTATTGTTAGAAGAAATATTAGTAATTAAATGGAAATGAAGTGTGCTCGGGATTAACAGTTTTTCTAATGCCTGGTAGGAAGAGCTAGTTTATTGTTTATGAATACTCATTTTTATAAAATGAAAAATTATATTTCTTTTCTCCTGATTTGAATAGCCTTGCAAAGCAAGGTACCAGGTGCTGAGTTCATGACAATCTCCCTTAAAATCTCGTTTGTGAAAAATCATTATTTTAAACTGTAATTATCTTCTCCAGGTGGCTAAGTTAGTTGAGTATATTGCCCTGTAGCACTCACAACATGCTATGTGAATTCCTCATGACACACTGAAGAGTGAGAAAGAAATCTGACTTAGACTTCAAATGTTTTCATGCATTAAAGCTGAATTATTTCCATTCCTGTGTTCTCAAAGTTAAACTTTTCCTCTCTGGTAGGTCTTATATGTGATATATTGTCTTGCAATAAAATAGCTGATACACATTACCCTCACTTTTATAGCCACATTTAGGCATTATAAATTCCATTTCTGAAAAAAAAGGTTTCCATGGACCTATAAACAGTTACAAAGCATGTTAAAATCTCACAGAATTAAAAGAAGCACTTAAATCTTCCATTACAGTTGGAAGCGAGGACACTTACCTTTCAGCAATCAGTTTAACTAGTAAATAATATCAACAAGAATATAGAACTGAAAATACATCATTTACCAAACCCAACCAACTGGAATCTATAAAATATGACACGAGGCTAGAGAGGAATGTATATTCTTTTCAATGGAACACTGATCAGTCGTCAAGATGCATCCTAAAGCATAGACTTGCTTGTCATGGGCCAGAAAATAAACCTTGATAATTTAGAGAAACGGATGTAATGCCATGTCTTCTCTCTCATGCTAATGGAATTGAACTGGAAATGATAAGGTAATAGAAAATATGAAAATATATAAATATTGAACATGGTTGTTACCCATGGCCAAGAAAGAAGTTGCAAGATCAATTAGTAAATACTGAAAGAAAATGAAAACACAATATACATGTTGTGTTGCATGTAATTAAAACAGCACTTGTAGAAAAACGAACAGCACTGAACACTAACTTAAAAAGTATAAACAAAAAAATGAATCTCATCACACAGGAGGAAGACAGAAGAGGTGAAAAAAAATCTTGCTAGCTTTTGCAGTAGTGTGCATGCTATTGTTTTCTGTCTCTCTGTTTATTGTGTGTTTAGTCCCTATAACTGGGAGCAAAACTTAATAGACTTACCTGTAATCTATTAAGCAAAAAACTACTTTATTCCATTTCAAAACATTATATGCATGAATGAAATATATAAAATTATTTATGCGTATTTGAAGCATTTATAAATTTATGCATTTTAACAGAACTCTACCTGTGCTAATGACTTCAGATTTTTAATTCCATGTATTCTGTAGCATTCTGTCATATGACCACATACAGGTTCTTTGTCCATTCAGTCTCTCGTGTTCAGCTCTTATGCCACTTCAAGCATGGCTTCAGTGACATTCACATCCATGTAGTCTTCATAACTTTCAGTTTGCCTTAGAATCCACAAAAAGATCCTGGACACCTTCTCTTGGTTGCTGTCTTCTCTGGGGTCTCACTCATTTCAATTCTGCAGCATTGTGACTCCTTGCTGCCTTTAGACATACTGTTCAAGATTTCCAACATTTCAATCCTTCTAAGTAGAAATTGGGGTCAGTAAATTACCTTGGCCGCAGTCACCGAGAAGCCTCTCTAGTCTTCACACACTGGTAAGTCGTCCTCATACTGCATTTTTTTTTTTTTACTGTAGAAGCAATTACTTTGCTTCTAAATATTTTTTATTGAGTAAATAGTGATAATTTATAAACACAGTAAGTGAGGCAAATGCGTATACATAGCCCTCACCTCTTCACTTTACATTTCAGGAGAGACAGAATACAGACTTAGCATCCAAGGGATCCCCATGTTCAGACTTGCTACAATCCAGATAACAAGCGCTCATTTTCTTTCCCAAATACAGCCTCAGGCTTATTCCAGAACAAAACAACAGTGACTTGCACTTACATACACAGTAACTCTCTTTGCTTGAGTTATT
The DNA here is from genome assembly GCF_003668045.3 of Cricetulus griseus. Taxonomy (NCBI): domain Eukaryota; kingdom Metazoa; phylum Chordata; class Mammalia; order Rodentia; family Cricetidae; genus Cricetulus; species Cricetulus griseus. The sequence goes on along the minus strand of NC_048595.1, from coordinate 182,881,904 downwards.
CTGGCTCTCTACACTACCTTGCTGACCAGTGCATATGTCCCCAAATTTACTGACAAAGCTATTGTCTCCCTCAACTTAAACAGATAATGCTCTCCTTTTTAATGTAATAGACTTATTTGAGCACTACTAACCAATATTTTAGGGTTATCTATCCCATAATTCCTCTACATTTCCTTCAGAACAGTTATCAAACCCTGCATAGTATTTTATTTTGTTTTTTTAAATTCTCTTCCTAGAATGCAAATACCATGTAGGCAAAAATCATGTCTGCCTGGAGATTCAGTTGTGTCTCTAGTATTTAATACATTATTGGATTTACAGAGGACTCTAAATATGCCTTGCATTGTCAAACACTGTGTTGTTTTCATGTGTTAATGCTGTGAAACTCATAGCAGATTTTAATAAAACAAAAGCTAAAAGGCTATTTAAAGGAACTACTAGGAACCAAACACTTTACTTCAGATATTTTATTTCTTATAAGCCCATGTAATATAGATAATGTATCATAGGTGAAGAAAGTAAGCTGCAGGGAAATGAGGTATGATTTTGAAAATTTATCTGCTAATGGCAGAGTTGAATTTTAATCCCATTTCTATCTGATTCTGAACTTGTATTGGCAGAGTATGCCACACTGCCCTAGGGTAAGCACTTCTGATTTACAGATAATTCCAGATAATCTTTATAAACCCTGTAATTAAAATTCTTTGAACTCTGGTGAGTCCTTCTGCCCCATTTCTCCATGGACTGTAATGCCAGGTAGGAGACAACGAATTCCTGTCAGGAATATTGCATTCATGTTATTTGTGTTTCGATTTCCTTGTCACGGAACTGTCTAGAATTATGATTATATATTGCTTTGCTTAAAGACATCTCATCTCCATAAATCTTAGTCCTGAATTACGGGAGTATAATCAATTTGAAGATGTCACATTTAATACATATAAAGCTGGTACTTTCCTGGATTTCTGAGTCACTGAAATTGAGTGGGATACCTGTTTCTAATATTTAGGGAAAGAATGCATGACCAGAAAAAGCATAACCATGGCATATAATAACAGGATGGGATTTAATCTCTTCTACAGTCATCAGGCTTAATGTTTGGAGTCAGAAGCCAAGCTCCAAAGCAGTTCCACAGTTGGCACAATGCCAAGCAGTTTACTAATGGCATAGCCTGCCTCATGCATATCACTTTAGGCTAGCATAAACACTGTTTGGAACTCCTGGGCTTTCTAGTAGCAGAGTTAGTGGCTTGGCAATCAGTTTATAGGACATAGTGAGCCCAGAGATTCCTGAAGGAAATACAAAAAGACAGAGTATTGTCTTTTATGAAATAATATATAACCATTAGAGCATCATTGGAAAGGGCAACCCCAGTGACAGGAAGAATTCCTGACTGCATCCTCTTCTTGAAAGCTGTACAAGCTACCTGTGCAGTTTCCTCTGCCCATGATGGAACTCAGCAGTAGGAAAGGTAATGAGACACAGCTCAACGGACAGATGATACACTTTTTAAAATAAGACAAAAACTAATTAAACTTTCCAAGAGGCAAATAACAAGAACAGCTGTTTGTCTTTCCATGATTTGAATATCTAATTTTGCATAAAGAAAAGCAGCTAAATGAATATCTCTGGTGTCACTGTTGCCTATTAGATATAACATTGTCCTTACTACAAATGTCATCATGTAAAAAGGTAGATGCCTGCTTACTGTAGACATCTGGGGTTCCTTCACAATGTTCACTGCTGCTACAGGCTACCTAGGATTCTTCTTCTTCCATATTTCAGTGGGCATTCTGAAAGTTTTGTTTCATAGTTCATGCATCTCTGTTACTGCATGCCATAAAAGATTCCAACTAGTTCAGGATTAAAAAAAAAGATTTTGAAGAACGGTTTGCCCCTGTCTACCTAAAATTTTAAACATATAAACCCAATGACCCAATAGTAGTACTTGACCTACTCTAGGGAGAAACTTACACATATACAAGGAGACATATGATAAGAAAATTCAATACTATACGGATCATTGGAAATAATTACATTTTCAGAATTAGAGAATCTGGTGAAACCATCTTTGTTCTATGAAAAGCAAAGTACCAATTAAAAGCAATTTGGTTAATTAAGATGAAAAAATATAATCAAAGTCTCTAAAAAACGCTTGTCCAGTTGGATGAGGATGAGGAGCAGATGGAAGGGAAAGCATACTCAGCCTAATGTTTACAAAACAGAAGAAAAACAGCTAAAAGAAAAATGAACGTGATGTTGAACAAATTTTATAATGGCCTTAGATGTTAAAAAAAAAAAAAAAAGACAACATTTTGCCCAGTCAGTGAACTATCTACTCAGGGCATTCGGAGAAAGCTATAAACTCCCAAACACATCTTCATAAAGCAGTTAGAGAGTAAGTACATCCCCAAACGACCACATAGCAGTATATGATTGTAAAGTCAGTATAGTTTGAAAGGGCCGACCAAACTGTAGAAAACAATCAGAGCCAACATAGGGAAGGAGTGGTACCCAAGACCTGACATGGGTACAATGTGTGGGTATATTTAAAACTATGTAACAGGAAAGCTTGGCTTTGCTAAAAATGACCTTTGTCACTGCATATACTAGGTAACTGGAGACTGTGTAGCCTCTTCTCCACACCTTCTTAGGTTGAAAAATTACCTCCCTTCATTCATTCTTGAGTCAGATATTTGCAAAAATGGGGAAAGAGAATCATTGCTTTGGAAAAAATTAAGATGTTTGCCCAAAGTACTGAATAACCCAGGAAATATGGGTGCTTCAAAGAGATTATATGAGACCAGAAAACTGCCTGCTACAATCTTGGCAGAAACCAGAGACTACTCCTTTCATTAAAGAAAGTGAGCTGGTGCCAGTTATTGGTGGCGTACGCCTTTAATCCCAGCACTCAGGAGGCAGAGGCAGGCAGATCTCTGTGAGTTTGAAGCCAGCCTAGTCTAGCGAGTTCAGGAAAGGCTCGAAAGCAATACCAAGAAACCCTCTCTCAAAAAAAACAAAAAAATCAAATTAAATTAAATTAAAAATTAAAAATAAAATGTTCCCCATAGGCTGACATGCTGAACATACAGTTTCTAGTGGTGGTGTGTCTTTAGAAGGTTCTGGAAACTTTAGTAGTGGGACCTATTAGGAGAAATTAAGTCTCTACTTGTCTCTGTTTCCTGTCTACCTTGAAATAAAAAGCCTTCTGTGCCATATCTAACTGTTACCATGATATACTACTTCAACACAAGCAAAGAATAAAAGAGTCAAGAACTGTGAAATGAATTCTTGAAACTTGTTCTTAAAGTTGTTTTCTCAGGTATTTTGGTCTCACCTGTATATCTACAAAAGTAGCCAATACAAAACCATTATCACTGAAGACAGTGTGAAGGCTACTGTCTGCTGTGGCCCAAGGTAGATGAAAACAAGTCAGATCAGGAAGCTCACTGCTCTGGCAAAGTTTTAAATTAGCAAAAGATACAAATAGCAGAATAAGGTAGAAATGACTTTCATAAGCAATAGCAGAGAAGCAACTAAGGACTCTAAGATGAGACCTGTGACAATGGATCACATTTCTAGGAGGTACTGTTGACTTACACAGCTGTGGAAGAACTGTTAATCAGAAGAACTGTTAATCAGAAGTCATAATCCCTCATCAAACCAGATTTGAGTTGGGCCATCCAACACATTGACTTCACCTATCGAGACCCTATAAACAGAGGACTCTGTTCTTCTGTTTAGGACTTCTGAACCATAGAAGCCCTAGGTTTATAGATAGTTTTGGAAGCTGCTAGAACTTTGAAATTTTGTAATGCATTAATAGAAAACAAATATACTCAGCCAGCACACACTTGATTCAACAATCAACAGTTGATTTGACTGGTCTATAAGTTTTTTAGTGGGGACCAGAAGGAAGAGAAAGCCTGCTAGATGGACCAGGCTCTGATGTTATCCATCTGTTTATCGAAACCTTGTGATACAGTCAATTCAGTGGTATTGGGAAGAAGATATGGGAGAATTAGGGGAAGAAAAAACATGATCAATTATATTGTATAATTTGTTTTCAGTGATGCAACTGTGGAAAATTTAAGCTATGACTGTTGTAGTTAAGCATTCCCCTCAAAGGGATGAAGCCCTTTCCAAATATAGAGGAAGGCTGTAACCTATGCAGCAGAAGATACTTGCTGTCTGAATAATAGTTTATGCTACACTGTTAAGTCACAAAAGAGACTGTATCAATCAAAAAAACTTAAATAGCTTTTAGGACCAGAGTTATCAAGTGGGTTGGGTATTGTTATTTCCCATGTGACAATGTCCAATAAATTCAGCCTAAATTTCAGTAAGAACTTCATGGGAAAAGTACAATTTAGGGTTATACCTAAACAGACACAGATAATTTCTACAAACAGATGGATCGAAAAATAATATTATTTACTTTTTATACACTGAGGCATCTTCCTTGGATCACATAGCCTTGCGGGAGAAACTCGAGGTTGACACAAAGTATCATTTTAAAGCTTTGCTTCAGAAATAACACTAACAGATAGTAAAGGTCAGGGTAGGTAGAGTAGATATTCTTCCTTTAAGACTTCCAATAGTGCATGCGCAGGACTTCTTTATATGAGCTGTATCAGGGACTGCCTGCTACAGGAAACTTAAGACAGATGCTGACCCTTCAGGAGTGAAATTGGCTTACTTTTCAGATAAGTAATCCAGAATATTTAGAATTATGGTAGTCTTTTTAAACAATAGAGAGGTACATACAAAACCAAGCTTGCATTAAAAGTAAGTAAAAGGCTTGTTATATAAAGATTCACAAGAAATAACATTTGGATTTACATCTATTAAATGGAGATCATAATATTCAATTCATATAGGGCCAATATGATGAAATAATTTGTTCATTTTTCATGAACATTAAGATATTATGCAAATACTAGAAATTATTATTTTAGATGATCTATCTGTAGGCATAGAAAAAATAACCATTTGTGTAAGAATCATAGTAATATAAAAATGACATTGTGAATCTCCAATTTTTAATTATCCCAATATTCCTAAGAAGGAAGAGATGTTCTAAGATTTAGCAACAAGTGAGCTCAGCCAACACCATTGTTGAGTATGCATTTGTCTGTTCAACCTAGAACAGTGGATCTTAACCTGTAGGTCATGAATGACCCTTTCATATGGGTCACCTAAGACCACTGGAAAAAAGATGTTTATATTATGATTACATTATGTTTATGATTACAGATGTTTATATTGTGATTACAGTTATGAAGCAGCAATGAAAATAATTTTATGGTTGGGGGTCACAACAACGTGAGGAACTGTATTGACGAGTCCCAGCATTAGGGAGGTGGAGAACCACTGACCTAGAATCACACTTTCACCACCATGTATTAGCTAGTAGGTAATAGAAAAGACATTTGGAGGAAAAAGAAAAACACAGAATGAACTGGGCGTGAAGGGAAAATAACCCATCTGAACAAAGAAGTAATATGTGGCCTTTATCTGGAAATGATTTCATGTCTAGAGGGCCTTTCCCATTAACTAAAATGCAGCTGTAGTTTTTGTTTCATTTTATTGGACACTATATGCTAATAACCTATTAAATCAGAGAGGTGCTAGGAAAGAGAAATCGCCCAAAACTCAAACAAAATGGAACATAACAAAGCAGCCAGATATCACTCTGCCTTTTAGAAACCTAGAAGGCAAACTCACCTGCTCAGAAAACCTTGCCCCTTTCCTGATTAGAGGCAATCAGAATACTGCAGCTGACAATCTTGTCTAATTTAAAAACTATCACATCAGATGATAACTGTTAATAACTACCAATATAACCCAGCATGAAAAGAAAGGTCAAATGCTTCCGTCTGAATGTTAAATAAGGCAAAGAATGGGACTAGCTATTAACAGAGAAAGATTTGTTTGTCTTTTCAAAAAATCACTTTAAAAAAATGTGTTGCCAAACCACACAGCAGGCTACAGTTTGTCTTCTAGTGTTCACTAACATGATCTTCCAGTCCTTGTTACTAGGCTTGGTACTTTACTGTCTGTCATTATAAAAATCAATCCTGAAACAATTGCTTTCATCTCATCAAAGAATTTTCCAGAACAGATTGATACTTTTACAATGATTAAATCACCTAACACTGGTAGTTTTTGCCTAATAAAAAAAGAACTGTTCCATAAGATGGAACTCATGTGTGGCACCGTTATCTGGGCCAAGGACCTGTGGTTAGGTGGGTCATGGGCCTTAGTAGAAAAACTAATACAGTGATTCTGCTAAAGGGACACAGTACTAAACCAGCTCCTAAGGACTTGTTATCCCATAGATTAGTGCATCTCTCAACCCTCATCAGGGAAGCATCTATTTTCACTAGACATAGATTAAAACAGAGACCCACAGCTAGTCAACATGCTCAGGGGTCATTGCAGAACTGGGGGCAGAGAGAATGTAAAAGCTAGAGGTGGTGATGACTACAAGGAAATAGTGTCTTCTGGACATAGTAGGGCTGCTGCAATATGATTATACATCCCCCTCCAAAACATGGACACTTCCCTTATCCTTTGTATTCATGTTGTATGTGCCATGAGCTCACTGGTTACTGAACAGCCATCTCCATATTGTTAGACAGAAGGTTAGCTCTAGGAAGACTGACCAAAGGGCTGACATTCAGGCCTTAATAAACAATAGGTGGTAGTGGATGACTCTACTCGGTTGGTATGTCCCTTTCCCAGAAGTGCCCCTTGGAGAGACACAGGGAAGGAGAGATGGAAGGCCCTACCTGCTGGGCTCTTCTGCTCTCTTCCTGAAGCATGTATTTCTGGGAGTTCAGTGGGTAAAGTGCTTACTGGGAACACATGAGGGCCTGAGCTTGGATTCCTAGCACCCATGTAAAGAGCAGTGTGTGGCAGCATGTGTCTATAATCCCAGTTCTCAGGAACAGAAGGGTCTGGGGGCTCAGGGTGGCCAATGAGCTGAAGCAGGAAGCTACAGGTTCAGTGAAAGATCCCTTCTAGAAGGAAGAACAGGAGGGAGGGGAGGAGGAACGCATCATTGCACTGCATCCAACAGAAACCTCCCACCTCAATGTACACATCTGCACACACGCATACACATGAGCAGAAAAATGATCCATTTCTGCTTCCTTGTTTGCTTAAGACTACTGACCAATTGCACTCCCGTGCCTTGTCTGAATTTTCATATTTCAAGATCAGAAGAACCAAGACTGCTGCTCATATCAAGACTAGAAAGATCAGGAAAAGCAGGACCTGTCCCCATGACAATATAAAGTCAGTCATTAAGGCTTATGTCCAAGCAACCATTATGTAGCTATAAAGCACTCTGTCTCAAAGCTGTCATTCATGTCTTCATCTCCTCCTGTAGGCAGTATATGTCACACTGTTACCAAAAAAAAAAGATAGGTGCACCCCAATAAGATGTTCTGAAAGTGACTGTATTCACATTACTTTAATAGCACATTTTGTGCAGTTTTATTATTGGTCTGAATCCTTTATCCTACTTAACTTACTAATTAAATCTCACCAGGAGTATGTTTATATGTAGAGGGAAGGGCATATAGGATTTGGTATCTACAGTGGCAAGCATTCAATGGAAGCTTGAAACAAATCCTAGCAGATAAGGGAGGAGTTTTGTCCAGAACCTTGATTGAAAATGGAATTATGTAGCCATGAGAATAAAAAACAGAATAAGGTCTTAATTTACTCACAAGCGTTCACATCTGAGACGGACTTAATCTATCACCAACCATCCACATCCTTTTCTATAGAAGAGCTTTATAAAATGGACTCAAAAGTTTTATGTGACAAGATTCTGTAATTGACTGGGGCACTGTGCAGATGTGAGAGATTATCATTCTTACATTAAGGATTAAGAGATTTCAAAGTCTCCACTAGGAAATAGAGTCCAAATGTTCTCTTCTTCCTTCTAGCTGTTCTTACTCATTTCCACCACAAATCCCCTCTTATGATTTTTAATCTTTGCATCTGGTTATACAAACAGGAATAGATAATAAATAACAGAATGTTTGAATCAAGAAAGATTCCCTAACTTATTGCTCTGAGTTCCTAAATGGCAATGCTAAGAACATCTGGGGCCATTAGCTCAAATGTCCCTAAGGTATAGAAAGATGTCATAAATTCTTACTTATCAATAGAGTAAGGCCTTGTTGGGTCTGCAAAGACAAATTATGCACATATGATGAGAAGTAGTAGCTAGCAGGCCATGCAGAGCAGAGTCAGGAGCCGGGAACTGGGTTTATTTAGAGAATGCAAGACCCCTGAAAGCAGAAGTAGGTCATCACTGCCAGAAATGGGAGGGAAACCTTGCTTTCCTGAAACAAATGAAGAACTCCAGATACTAAGATACCATGGCATAGACTCTTGCTTGTGTAGACGGAAAAGACTTTGATTTTATGAAATTATCTCTGTTCTTTGTGTCCGTGACATGCCTGAACACCATGCACACTGTGACAATTTTATTTGCCTCATAGAATTGTGAGTGTAGTGTTTGGATTCATCCTTGTGACCCTCTCAACTTCCTGAGACCTTCAGGATGGAAGCTATCATTGGATGGCAGGACACTGATGGAATAGAAATAGTGCTTCTTCTCTGCACTACCACCCCTCCCCATGCCCAGAACTGAGGACCGAACCCAGGGTATTGATCTTGCTGAGCAAATGCTCTACCACTGAGTTAAATCCCCATGAATACCCAAGCTGAGATTCTCCTCAGAGAGTCAGCACTGTCTGTCAGGCCCTGCTCGCCTTAGCCAATGCATCCATTAGATCTCCTTCTCTTATAGTTTACTACTCCCTACCCTTTATATTGTTCCCCACGAATTCTTTCAAGGTCTCTGTGGTAGTTTGGATATAATTGGCCCCCATAAGCTCATAGGGAGTGGTACTATTAGGAGGTGTGGCTTTGTTGGGCTGGGTTTGTCCTTGTTAGAGGAAGTGTGTCACTGTGGGGGTAGGCCTTGAGGGTTCCTATGCCCCGTGTCTCAGTCAACTTCCTGCTGCCTGCAAGATATAGGACTCTCAGGTACTACTCCAGCACCATGTCTGCCTGCATGCTGCCATGCTCCCCAACATAATAATGGACTAAACCTCTGAAACTGTAAGTGAGCCACCCTGTAGGGCACACAAGCCAGTCAAAGATGGCGCTGAGGGGAAGTCAGATGGACGAGTCCTGAGTTGTTTACAAAAAAAGATGACTGGTTGCCTAGATGGAACCAGATGAGGTCACTGCATGAACAGCTCATGTTCACTAGGTAAAGCCTAGGATGCCTAGGCAAGTGATAGGCTGACCTTTAAAACCATTGGCTGACTGTTTTCCCACTCTGCAGTTTTTTCCTTTAAAAGATGCTTGTTATGTGATAATAAACGAGTCCCTGCTTGACTAGACTTCCTGCTGCATCTGATTGTCTCTGGGATTCTTCGAGGCTGGGAAACGGGCATTCGAGTAGTGCACTTACTCTTCCTCAGACCCAGCTCAACCTTCCCTGGTTGGGCTATGACCCTGCACCACCCCAATTAAATGTTTCCTTTATAAGATCTGCCATGGTCATGGTATCCCTTCACAGACATAGAAACATAACTAAGACAGTCTCTATGCTTGTTAAAGTCCAAACTTGCTAGACTCCTAGTTATTCTACAGTGACAAGTAGTAAGCACCTATTTCAACCTGTAGGTTGCAACCCCTTATTTACATTAAGATTCATAGCAGTGTCAAAATTACAAAGTAGCAATGAAATAATTTTATGGTAGGGAATCACTATAACATGAGGGACTATATTAAAGGATCGTAGCATTAGGAACATGGAGAACCACTGGTCTAAGAGATGGAGTCTAGTGCTGTGTTTCATAAGCTTAAATGAGTCTGCTCTCAGAAAACAGAAATCATGGTCTGTGAGAAACACTGCACAGAAATAAACTCCGAATAAAAATAAGAGCAGGGTGCGAACAGCAAAGAGAGAACAAAATGATGGAGTCAGGAAGCCGCTCAGCCAAGCCATTACCATGCTTATTGCTATTTGAAGGCACAATGATTGAAGTTATTGTGTTAATGTAAGATTACTAAATAATGCACCCCATAAAAGGAAGGGATTGCAATTGGCCATAAAATGTGTGTAACTGCAAAAGAATTCATACTTATTTAATGACACTTTAGAATTGGGTGGTAATTAAAATGAAGTAGGAATTTTTAAAAGCCAAATCCAAGCACACCAGTATATAAATTGAAACATTTTCTTTCTTTTGCAAGCACATAAAAAAAGTAAGTTTTACACAGAGGTTTGGGTTTTTTTCCACTGCACCCTCCCCACCATGCCCTTTTTATTTTCAAGCCCACTGGGAACAGCATAATTTTGACTCCTCAGTATTTCCACTTCTAATTGCTGGAAGGGTTCATTATCAGCTGTCTGAAGTGCAATACATCAACCTTGCAACGCTGAGTTACAAAAGACTTTCACACATCTGATGGGCTGCTGTGCTAAATACATCTTAATTTGTGCTGCATCTGCTGTTTTCTGGGTTGCTTGGCATGCAGTGAACACTGCAGACATTAGAGAAGCTTCCTAGATTATTCTTTAAAAAAAAAAACACCAAAACTTCATGTTTAAAAAAAATGGCCATCTTCCATCATTATTCAATTGTGCCTCAGAACACTATAAACTCAATTTTTTATATATGCACATATAAAATACATAAATTTGAATATGTATATTAGTATAAATGCACATATATTTGCATGTATGCCAAGGCAAATATTCACTTCAGTCACATAAAGCAAAACAAACCTCCTTCAGTCATAGCGGATGCATAAAGATGCTCATGCAGGCTCACAGCTCTGGCATGGACACTAGTGCTCTCTACAACATGCGGGTCTGGTTTGGGTTTGCTTGCTATGCCAAAGATGTCAGCAAGGTTGGCACTCTCAGTTCAACTTTAACTAAGCCAAAGTTGAAGTAAGAAACATATGCACTTCTGCAGGATACAGGATAAACCAGCCTCAGTATTAAGGAAGTTTACATCTGAATTGGGAAAGGAAACAGACCTCTGTCTGGAGCCCGTGTCTCCCTCAATCTTTTCATTACAACAGCAGCATCAAAAATAGAGGCAAAGCCAGTCTCCAGGGTCTGCTGATGACATAGTCACTCAGTGCTTATGCTCAGAAAGGCCCTGGGTGTAGAAGCTCTGAGAGATGCGGGCGGGACAGCGATGGATTCGCTCATATATTTAATTTGTCAGTCATTTTGTGTTTAAGACCATTAAAATGTGCTACTTGAAACGAAGACAGGCAGAAGAAAGAAATGTAGAGAAAAGGAAAAATTTGGGAAGGAACACAAATGGTATTTTCTTTGAATTTGTGTTGCTCTAAGGGAAGAAGTAGAAGGCAGCCATTTCTGGGTGTGATTCACTATTTTTAAACACAGCCTTGTTTTTGAGCGAAATTGATCAAAAGAATCACATTTTTTTCATCACAGACTTTGGAATCACTAGCAAAAGTGACACCCAAAGTTATCTACAATCTCAAAAATTAATATACAGTATTTTTGAGGTTTGTGCCACATAATGCTTTTACAGACACATGCATACATACATGCGCATGTGCTCACACACACTCACACAGGATTAACAAGCATGAGTTTGGTGCAAAGCCGTGTGCAGTCACAGAAGCCAGCCCACTTTGTGGGCTGCAGGGAAGCAGCACTGATGCACCCTGACATCCTCCTGCCCTGCCCCTTACTTAGAGGGAGCAGTATCCCTGTTTACATAACGTCAATCATACTCCAGTGCTGTTTTCCCAAGGACATGCAGGAGTGATTGCCGAGGCAGGCATTATGACTGGTGGAGTCACAGGCAAATCAGGGCTTCCATTATGGAGTATGTTGAATCAATAAGGCATACTGCTCATCCAGGGCTGAGAAAAACACCTCATAAAGCAACAGCGTTTGTAAAGGTTAATCAATTCAGCTAATTGTAAATGCTCTCAATTGTCAGTCCCTAAGCAGTCCCTTCTCTTTGTAGCTACTAATTCACTGTGGGATGTGCAGCTCAAAAAAACAGCAGCAGAGGACGAAAGGGGAGGAGGCAAATTTCTCATTACTCTCTCCATGTTGTGCTCTGCTGGTGTCTGTAAGCGTCAATATATTTACCACAGGGAGATAGCCTTTCCTACCCTCCTAGCACTATGTTGCCTCCTCCATTATATACAAAACAAAGTAAAGAGCCTAATTATTTTGGGTCTAGGCAGATGGAAAGGAAATCAGGGTATCGATTTGGGGGCAATGTCTTAAGGCAATGCGGATGACTAATAAGGTGGGCAGGTAAAGGGTTGGTCTCTCACTGACAACAGCAAGGCAGCAACATCTTATTCACTGCCCAGATATGACTCAGATAAAGAGGCTCCTTCTTTCCCTTCTCCTCCCCTACCAAGTTGCTAACCCCAGTCCTGGACTAAGTCTTCAGAGTAAAGTCACTGTGGAGGGTAGAGAAGCTAAGAGTGATGGTGGAGATCAGAGATGTGGAAACAAATCAGGTCAGGCATGACTGGGGAAAAAATCTAGCCTGAAATTACAGCAAACTCTGGCAGTGAAGGAAGGCAACCACGTTGAAGGAAGTGGGGATCATGTCTTACTCTGGGACTTCACAATAGGGCCACTGCACCTCCAGCTCATGAGTGATTTTCTGAGGTTGAAGAATGCCATTCATTACAAAAGGTCTAAGGAAATTCTAGAAAGCAGTGACACACAGGGTAAATGATAAATTATCCTAAGAAAATCTATGTCTCCTCTCCATTTTACTTTGTGTATGTATTTGGTGTTATGTTTTGGAAGCTTTATTTCCCTATAGTAAATAATAGTAATCTATTCCTCATTCTATCTCTCATATTTAAGAAATATAGGAAGACAGGGTATATTCAAGAAATATTTGTATGTGCCAAGTACAGAGGTAAGAACTATTTCAAATGTCTCAATGTAGGGATAACATTTATAACATTTATAGCAAAGTATGTAACAACAACCTGCATTCAGATAGCAGGGCTTTGATTTCTGTGCTATGCATCATTTCCCACAATGAAACATGAACTGCCACAACAAACCATCAATTTCCTTTCATTTCATTCGCACCTTGGTGAAATGTAATGTAGCTGCAGAGCTGTAAACAGTGAGAAAAATTTGAAACTGTAGAAAGAATCCCCAAATACTATGAATCTAAAGCTTTCAACAACTTAACCAAGAAAGATCATGCTCAGATTTCATATGTTCCCATTTAGTGTAATCAACCTAATTCAGTCAATCTGAGGCCTTGCTCCTATCAAACCATGGTATCTTGCAGGTATATTAGGGAGAGTGCTTATACTGGCCAATTGACTTTGCCTAAGCAAACATCCATGGTGACTTGAAAAAGAAAAGGAAAAGCAACCTGGAGAAAAGATGGAAACCAGGAGGTGACAGCCACCCTTCACAAGATACTTCATTCCTCTGGCACTGTGGGATGACAGGAAGATGTTTAGAATCCAACTGACTAGCATGCTGTATCAACGAAGATGTCAGAAAATAGCATCAGTGCTCCTCTGGGGAAGAGCCTTCAAAGTGTTTAGAAGAGGAATTCTGTCCATAATGCAAACAAGCTTATTCATATTGAGTGCACTGACAGCATACCATACCTACCTGTGACAATAGAAATGAACTAGGAAGGAACGTCCAGCTTCCTTACCTGTTGTAAGGCTGTAGGAGAAGACTCCCTCACCACTACCCCTCTGTCCTAGTTAGGTTTACTATTACTGTGATAAAACACGATGACCAAAGCAACTTGGGGAGGAAAGGGTTTATTTAGCTTAGTCTTCCACATCACTGTTCATCTTGAAGGAAGTCAGGACAGAAACTCAAGCAAGGTAGGAACCTGATGCAGACGACATGGAGTGCTGCTTACTGGCTTGCTCTTATGGCTTTCTCAGTCTGCTTTCCTATAAAATTCAGGGCCATTGGCTCAGGGATGGTCCCATCCATAATGGGTTGACCCGCCCCCCCCCATCAATCACTGATTAAGAAAATGTTCTACAGACTTGCCTACAGCCTCATCTTCTGGGGGCAATTTCTCAGCTGAGGCCCCCTCCTCTCAGATGACTCTAGCTTGTCTCAAGTTGACATAAAACTAACCAGCACAGCCTCCTTCCCATTCCTGCATCTCCTCCTTTCTCTGTCATACAGTCCACCCATCTAAGAAAGCCTCCTCCCTACGATTGTGAGACAATGTCCCGACAACCCTAATGATGCTGACAATTGAGAGTGGAGACCTCTGAATGTGATTGCTCTTTTACCTTAAAAGAGCTGATAGATCTGTTGGCGTTTTTAAGAAGTATACACCATGTGAGTAATGAGCAAAGTTAACAAAACTACCATCTCCTGTGACCTATTATATCCTTTCATTGACTGATTGTGATGCCTGAGTGTGTGGTGCCTCTGACCCAGACACACTCACTGGGAGCCCACACCCCTTATACACAATGTTGTTTTCCTTCTAGAGGATACATTTTCCTATCAGTTTAATATTTTCTTGAGGTTATCCCAAGGTATTGCTCAACTTCGTTCTAAATTAAAACACTTATTAAAAAACTTTGAAGCACTCTCACAATTTTCAATCACTGTGCACATAGCAATTTAAAATTATGGGAGCAGTTTTATAAGCACTTGAATTTGGAGGTGATCAGAGACCTGAAAATGTGCAACATAGAGTAATTTAAAATTATTAGAGTACTTCACATTTTTTATAAGCTCTTCAGCGGGGAAGTGATCAGGTTCTAACATCTGAGCTTGTACGGTGCAAAGTGAAGTACTTCTCAGCCCCAGATGACACTACTCTATTAAATCAGGCCACCTTAAGAATTCTAAAGTGATGTACAGTGGGCATGTCCAGATCTCCAAATTAGCTTTTAATTTAAAAAGATTTTTTCACTTCCAACCTTCAAAAGTCACTTATATGATAAAACAGCAATTTGCCCTTTCGATTTGGTACACTAATGTTACCATCCTGCGTGGAGACTCCCTTACCTTTAGTTAGAACAAATATCAGAATATTTAAAATATTTATTTTAAATAAATATATTTAATAAAATATATCATTAAAAATTATGCCAAGAAACTTTAGCACCTACTCATATTTGAAGATTTTCATGAAACCTTCATGAAAGCTATAGTGTGTTGTATTTGGGGATGTAATGTTTTTGCATCTAAAACAAGGTTAAACAAATCAGCATTTTTGGCTAAGTGCAGCTTCCTTACTACTGGTAAAAAATAGCATGAACCCTGATATCTCTTTTGAAGCCATCACTGAAATGAAAAACAGCACATGGAGCCAGCAAGGTTCTCCTATCTACCCTTGAGTACAGAGAAACGGCAACGGGACCAAAACATGGTTTGCACAGCTTCCATCTGCCTTTACTGAGTACATTGGGCACATGTGGCCCTAAGATAGGTCAGTTTTTGTGATTATGTTGGTCTTGTGAAATATTAACCTTTTTATTACAAAATCACAGGAAGAACTCTGGTCTGGATTAATCTTATCACACAAGATTATCTACCCATCCAAGAGGCTTTTAATCCCTGTGTAGAGTAAATCCAATTAAGCATACATTTAGTATATTTTCATAAGAGATGCATGAATTTAAAACTCTTTGGGTCATACTCTCACCTTGTTTAAACATAATAATGACTCACATGACTAGGGAGATGACTATGAAATCTCTTAGAAGCTACTAAAAAAATTCCTTTTACTATATCATGTTGGAAAGTTATATCCTATCCACGCCTATCTACAGTCACCAATATCTGATTTAGCTTAATTCTATAACTACAGTTTTACTAAACCTAGTAGAAAGTGACTAATTTGATACTTCTTTGTTCTTTTGATGATACTTTGAATTTTTGGAGAACTGATCCTAACTGATGTGTTCATAAAACACAAATATCTGTTTTCTCAATAGTAGCTTGTCACCACAAAAGGTCCATGGAAAGTGTGTGCCATTGTTCTCATCAGGGAATGTGCTGTTAGATTCCAAAGTCCTTCAGCTTTGTGCCAATACTGCCACAGACACCTCATCTCTCACTGTTTATGCTGCCTGCAAATTGCTGTGATGCCTTTAAATGTTTGTTCTTGTAGCAACTTCATCTGATGAGAGATATTCAAGGACATCTAGAAATTAAGATACATCCACCAGAAGGATTGCTATGATGTCATCTCTAACTTCATTTCAAAGATGAGACACTGAACAAGAACCATGAAATTGAAAAAGGACTATTAAGGAGGAAACTGAATTTGCCCTTGGTTTATAAAGTCACTGAGGGTGGAGTGCACTTACTGCCCAAACTCTCTGAATCACTCTATAGAGGTACCCAGTGTTTCCATGTAGAAACAATAAAGTATTGGGTGGCTTGCAAAATCCTGTAACAAGCTAAAAGGGATCCTATGCCCTTTTCTGGCTTCCAGAGTCACACACACACACACACACACACACACACACACACACACACACACACACACAACACACACACACACACACACACACACACACACACACACACACACACACACACCACATGTACACATACACTCCTTCATATACACCGATATACACATGTGTGCATGCACCCACAAAGACAAAGTAAATCCTTTATATGTTGAACTCTGGGTTGCAATTTCATTTAAATGGTTCCTGAAATTAATCTAAGAAACACAGGTTTGAGTTCTAACTGGTGTGTCAAAATTGCATGTGTTACACAATTCCATTCTCTATATGGCAGCATTTTTAATTCAGTGAAGTTTGTATGTCTCTATACCTTCTGCTCACATCACCTTAGTTTTCATGCTATTGCCAACAAAAAGTCAGCTTAGAAAGGTGACTAAAGGAACATTGTCCTTGTAATATTTAGACAGACTGGACACAATGTATGGGATCCATCATTTAACTGTAATACCCTAAGAGTATATAGTTACCATGGCATTGATGCAAAATCATTTACATATTCATGTCTGAAAATGAAATGGACTTTCTAGGAAAACAATCTTGCCTCCTGTTTTTGCAGAAGCTCTGGGTTTCCAGCACTCACATGGTGGATCGCAACCATCAGTGCCCTTTGAAACACTGTACAGGCACCAGGCATGCATGTGGTGCACAAACATGCATACACACAGAGTACTCAGAAAAATAAACAACCCTATAATTTTAAAAATAAAAAGATTTAAATCTCTAAATAAGCAATCAGTATCCAGAAGATATAAGAGCATCGTAAATGAGTATATGCCTGGGCTGAGGGAAAAATCAGTATATATATGGTAGAAGGACTCACAAAAGCATTTCAAGTGATTCATGCATATTAGATATAGAAATGTTGTTAAAGGAGAGCCAAATCAATTTTTTCCATGGTGTGTTGGGTGACATGAGCCTCTAAACAAAATTCTACACAATGAATAGGTTAAAATGTAAGTCGGAAAATCATGAGAAAGTGGACTTGAAAATCATCTTGGATATTTCAAACTCTGTGGCTATTCTATAGAAAGCAAAAGTGATTGTGTAAGAATAGTATCAGGGCAGAATTTCTATGAAATGATAATTGCATACATGCTAGGACTATGCAAGCATAATGAAGCATGACATGCCTCAGATATTTTTCAGGGGTTAGGTTAAGCGCTGGGTTGTCACTGGGCTTTGCTGCAGTAATCACTGCTTCAGGATCCCTGTGTAAAGAGCAAAAGAAGCAATTATACATGATGCCAATCTGTGAGTCTCCTGTGGACAGCCTTGACTTTAATACTGCAACCAGAGAGATAACACTAGAATAAAGCTTTTGCATGGCCACTGTAAAGACTAGTGTGTACATTTCAGATAAAAATGGTTTAATTCCTTTGCATTTTCATACAGTGGTATGTATGCCCTCTCACATGTGTGTATTTGACATTATTTTCTCTAAAAGCCTTAATAAACAAAAATTTCATTAACACTGTGGTCACTTTTAAGTAAACCTTCGCTTAATGATATGAAATGCCCTGTAGTTCCTACTGCTTAGTGCAGGAGATAATCCATTTAAGTGAGAGAACATGTTTTGTCAGATTGTGTGAGTCTGACAATTTTTTGAACCAACTAAGCCTTTGAGACTTGAATTCCATTTGCTTCAAGAATAAAAAGTGGCTTTCTGGTTCAAAGGAAAAATGCTTAGAAGCCATATTTGAAAGGCTCATAAGGGGTCTTGTACATCAAATAGCTCTCCAAAAACAGCATTGTGATGAGTTAAGTATAAATTAATTAGAAACATACACATTGTTTCTCCCTGACTATCCACATGGGTTTCAAAGTTGGAAAAAGAATGTTTGGCAAAATATGTTTGGAGTTTTCATGACCTAAAAGCATAATAAAGAGTTCAAGATGTTCGGAGAACAAAGGTATTTGTTTCATTATTTTTTTTAAATGACTAATGATCTTGTGGTAAAGAATATTGGGGCTCATACAGTTACTCATTTTGAACTCATCAAGGGTATCTAAAAGAGATTACCTCTGGGAAAAAACAGATTAAGTGACTATAAATTAATTCTAGTCTTGTAATGCTTTTCAAAGGGGAAACATACTCAGCACATACCCTGTTAAAAAAAATTGGAGTAGAGACCATCTATAATAAAAGCCCTGAGAAGCTGTGGATCCTTCCCTTTTGTAACAAACATTTCCATGAAGCTCCCTGCATACCACTGACATATTAATTTGGTCCAGGTAACCAAGGTGTATACCTGAATAAATGTATGTATACAATTCCAAGGTATTTTAACCGGTCAAAGGCATGGAAGTGAAAATGTGCACAGTAAATGGTTTCCTACTGTGTCACTTCCAGAGAATGTACTTTAAAATGTTACTACTAACATTAGCAAATGTTTATTATAAACCAATTGATTATATGGTTTTAAAATATACACCATTAGAATTCCTAGAGTGTGTGTCTTCAAATTTAGATGGGATGAAAGACATGGATGGAAGAGGAAATGAAGGAGGGAAGGAAGACGAGGGAGAAGATCGAATCTTAGTGTAAAATACTCCATTTGGGGAGTGGAAAAAATAGTTCAATCAGTAGGTGCTTGCTACAGCAGGCATGAGGGTCCAAGTTCAGTCCCCAAAACAAATGTCTAATTCCAACAGATCCCCCAGGCCTGCTGGCTAGCTGGCCTGTCTGTCCTAGCTGACTGTAACTGTCAACTTGATGCAGCTAGAATCACCTGAAAAGAGGCATACTTGAGTAATCTACTTCATGGAGTTGGTCTGTCAGCATGTCTGGGAGGAGCTGTCCTGATTGCTTAGTGGATGTAGGAAAGCCCAACCCACCATGGGAGGTGTCATTTCCTGGGCAGGTAGTCCTGAGATGTCTACAAAAGCTAGATGAAAATAAGCAAGAAGGCAACACAGTAAGCAGCATCCATGCTTCCATGGTTCTTCTCTGGAGTTCCTGACCTGACTTCCCTCAATGATGGATTGTGAACTGAAAGTGTAAGCCAAAAAAAGGGTAACAACAACAACAACAAATCCTTCTCCAAGATGCTTTAGATGCATTTAATCACAGCAACTAGGATCAAACTTATGACACTTCCTGTGTGTGTGTGTGTGTGTGTGTGTGTGTGTGTGTATTCCAACCTTAACTCCAATGCACACACACACACACACACACACACACACACACACACACACCAATGTACATACACACATAAGCACACCACACACATGAAACATTTAAAAAACTACATTTCATGTATTTTGTTAAGTGACTTACTTTTTGAAAGAGTAAAATTTGGAATATCTCATTTAAGATAGGACAAAGATGAAAATGGTCTGGGCACAGTCCCCAAAGAAAGCACCAGATTAAACAAGAATATTGAAGTTCAGCTATTTCAGCCGGTTACATTTGTGGCAGAATATGAGACCTGGTTAATTCATAGTTTCAATTTCCTATACAAAGTGTGTGTATGTTTAGCCCAATTTTCTACCCAGGAACCTGAGAAACTCAGAGCTTTCTCCTAAGAATAGCAAATATGTGAAGAACCCTGAAGTTGGACCTATAGAAAAACCACATGGTCATAACTTGAAATAATTGATAGGGCTGCTCAAGAGAGGCATCAAGAAGCTGGCTGAGCTATGGGGAGTAAGTTCATTCTCTGGAGCTCTTGAACAGAAAAGACTCCAATGTCACTTCCTTTTAATCTGCCCCCTGAGACTGATCTTCAAGTACCATTTCTTCACATAACACATTTGCCTTGCTGCGTACCTGGGGAGACAAGGTTGCTCAGACATGTTTAAAATATAGTATCAGTTCCATACTGTGTTACCGTGTTCACACCTCTATTCCCTTTGCATTCCATGACTCTAAAGCTCTGAATCTAACCATGGAAAATTGGGAAGAGAGAGAGACAAAATGAATGAAATGAGAAGAAAAAATGAAATGTTTGTTTTCCTGAGTCCTAGAGGCCATGTGTGCTAAAGAGGATCTATTCCACCATATAGCTTGTCTCCTAAAATGATTCACAGCCAGCTATTTTCAAGAGGTAGTTGTCTCTGAAGATTGCTGCTCAGCAGGAGATGGATAAGGAAGCTTCCCATTTGAGATGCAAATTCAGAAGGGCATTAAATTGAGCCATTTCTTGGGCTTTTCATCATAAACTGTCTCTTGCATTTGCTAAAAAATTTCCTGTGCTGTTAAACATATTTCAAAGTTGCACTGAATCTTCAAACCTCATGATCTTTTTTAAATGAGGGGCCGGGGAAATGGCTTGGTGGATAATAGCCCTTGATGTGCAAGCACGCAAACCTAGCACCACGTTTTTAAAAAGTCAAGCATTGGGGCTGGAGAGGTGGCTCAGTGGTTAAGACTTCTCATTGCTTTTCCAGAGAACCAGACTTTGATTCCCAGCACCTATGCCAGACTCTTCACAACTGATCGAAACTCCAGTTCCAAGGGGTCTGCTGAAACCTGCACTCATGTGCATGTACACACACATACAACTACAATTAATACAAACACAGTTTTAAAAGGCTGAGCATGCCTTCATGTTCTTCTATAAAATTAACATTGTGGGGAGTAAAGACAGGGGAATATCTGGGCACATTGACTACCAGCATGGCTGTTGATTCACTGAGAGAACCTATCTCAGGGGAAAAGGCAAAGAGTGACAGATATGACAATGTTTCCTCTCGGCATGTGTGATGTGTGTTAGGGAGTAGGTACACAGTTTATATAATGTGGTTTTCCTTATGGAACAGTAACGTGTCCCAGATACATATAATTTAAATATAGTACTGTATCTGATAAAAGTTAAGAAACATTGGGCTGCTATCTCCCAAAATAATTTTTTTGTTCCCTCAAATGTTTAGAGCTGTTATTCAGAGACAATCCAATTACAATCCTTTCTGGAAAATCATGATCCCTCCAGTTGTGCAAATTCACCATAGGGTTTGGCATGTAGAAGTGAGTCTTTGGGTTTCTGCTTTATCTTTGTTTTGAGGTGGAGGCATCTTAGGTTGAAGTCTTACTGGTTTCCCAAATTTATGCAGCTTTTAGTTTCTCTACTGTCAAAATACCACTGTCTCATGCCCCACCTGCATCTGGAGGAAGAGCTGAGTGCCTGAGCTTCCAGATGGCCAGACCTGCATTCTAGTCCCTAGCCCAAAGGGGCACATCCCTTGCCCAAAACCATGTACCAAAACCCCAGAGACCAGGCAGAAGCTTCCTCCCCATCCCCATAGCCCCCAACTACATTAGCAACCAAGGGAGTCACGGGCCCCACCTAAACCTGGAGGAAGAGCGACCACCAGAGCCACAGGTCCCATCTGCACTGATTGGAGGAAGAGAGACCCATGGAGGCACAGGCTCCACCTGCACCAATTGGAAGAAGAGATGGACAGATGGCAGTGTAAAATTATATTCAACAACATAAAGAGCAATATGGTAACACCAAAAGCCAGTGGTTCTACAACAGCAAGACCTGAACATATCAACACAGATGAAGCAGAAAAAACAACCTTAAACATAACTTTATGAAGATGATAGAGGCCCTTAAAGAGGAAATGAAAAAAAAATCCCTTAAAGAAATTGAGCAAAAGATAAACAAAAAATTGGAAACCCTGTAACAAAACCAGGAAAAAAACAATCAAACCAGTGAAGGAAACAGTCCAAGACTTGAAAATTCAAATAGAAGCAATAAAGAAAACTCAATCTGAGGGAATTCTGGAAGTAGAAAATCTGGACAAATGAATAAGAACTACAGATGCAAGCATAACCAACATAATGAAAGAGATGGAAGAAAAAAATCTCAGGCATTGACGATACAACAAAGGAAATAGATTCATCAGTCAAAGAAAATATTAAATACAGCAAATTCTTAACATAAGATATCCAGAAAATCTGGGACATCATGAAAAGACCAAACCTAAGAATAATATGGATAGAAGAAGGAGAAGAATTCCAGCTCAAAGGCACAGAAAATATATTCAACAAAAACATAGAATAAAATTTTCCCAACCTAAAGAAGGATATGTCTATGAAGGTACAAGAAGCTTACAGAATACCAAAGAGACTGGAGAAAAAACAGAACAACAGCAACAAAAATGTTCCCTTGCCATATAATAATCAAAGCATTAAACATACATAATAAAGAAAGAATACTAAGACCTGCAAAGAAAAAAGGCCAAGTAACATATAAAGGCAGGTGTCTCAGAATTATTCATGACTTCTCAATGAAAACGCTGAAAGCCAGGAGGTCCTGGACAAATGTTCTGCACACACTAAGAGACCACAAATGCCAGCCCAGACTACTGTAACCAGCAAAGCTTTCAATCACCAAAGATGGAGAAAACAAGATATTCCATGACAGAACCAGTCTTACAGAAAGTTCTGAAAGGAAAACTCCAACCCAACGAAGTTAGCTACACTCACAAAAAAAAATAGACAATAGGTAATCTCACATTACCAAAAGCCAAAAAGGGGGGAAACACAAATACACACCACAAACAAAAACAAATCCAAAACTAACAAGAATCAACAGTCAATGGTTATTATTATCCCTTAATATCAATGGTCTCAATTCTTCTATAAAAAGACACAGGCTAACAGAATGGATATGAAAACAGGAACCATCCTTCTGCTGCAAGCTCAAAGACAAACATTACCTCAGGGTAAAGGGTTGGGGAACGATTTTCAATTGAATAGACCCAAAAAACAAGCAGGTGTAGCTATCCTAATATCTAAAAAATAGATGTCAAGCTAAAATTTATCAGTAGAGACAGAGAAGGGCATTTCATATTCATCACAGGGAAAATCCATCAAAATGAAGTCTCAATTCTAAACATCTATGCCACAAACACAAGGGCACCCACATTTGTAAAAGAAACATTACTAAAGCTTAAATCACACATGAAATCCCGCACACTAATAGTGGGAGACTTCAACACCCCACTCTCACTACTGGACAGGTCTGCAGACAGAAACTCAACAGAGAAATAGGGGAACGAACAAATGTTATGATTCAAATGGACTTAACAGACATCTATGGAACATTCCACCCAAACACAAAAGAATACACCTTATTCTCAACACCTCATGGAATCTTTTCTAAAATTGACCATATATTCTGTAACAAAGCAAACCTCAACAAATAAAAAAAAAATTGGAAAGAACCCTGTATCTTATGGGATCACCATGGATTAAATTAGAATTCAACAGCAACACTAATTTCAGAAAGTGTACAAGTTCATGGAAATTGAACAATGCTCAACTGAATCATCACTGGATAAGAAAGAAAGAAAAAGAAAGAAAGAAAGAAAGAAAGAAAGAAAGAAAGAAAGAAAGAAAGAAAGAAAGAAAGAATTCCCAGAATTCAACAAAAATGAAAGCACAACATACCCAAACTCATAGGAAACTATGAAAGCAGTGCTAAGAGGAAAGTTCATAGCACTAAGTGCCTACATGAAGAAACTGGAGAATAGTCACACTAGAGAATTAACAGCACAACTGAAAGCTCTAGAACAAAAAGAAGCAAACTCACCCCAGAGGAGTAGATGCCAGGAAATAATCAAATTGAGGGCTAAAACCAATAAAATTGAAACAAAGAGAACAATAAAAAGAATCAATTAAACAAGGAGTTGGTTCTTTGAGAAAATCAACAAAATAGACAAACCATTATCCAAACTAACAAAAAGGTAGACAGAGAATATCCAAATTAACAAAATCAGAAATGAAAAGGGGGACATAACAACAGATACTGAGGAAATCCAGAGAATCATTAGGTCATACTTCAAAAACCTATACTCCACAAAAATTGGAAATTTTAAAAGAAAAGGACAATTTCTAAATAGGTATCACAAACCAATATAAATCAAGACCAGATAAACAATTTAAATAGACTGAAGGAAATAGAAGCAGTCATTAAAAGTCTCAAAGCCAAAAAAAAAAAAAAAAAAAAAAAAAAAAAAAAAAAAAAAAAAAAAAAACCTCAGGGCCAGAGGGTTTCAGTGCAGAATTCTACCAGAATTTCAACAAGCTAATATCAATATGCCTCAAGTTGTTCCATACAGTAGAAACAGAAGAACATTGCCAAACTCTTTTTACAAGACTACAGCTACCCTAATACCCAAACCACACAAAGATGCAACTAAGATAGAAAATTACAGACCAATCTCCCTCATGAACATTTGTGCAAAAATACTCAATAAAACACTGGTAAACCAAATCCAAGAACACATCAGAAAAATCATCCTCCATGATCAAATAGACTTCATCCTAGAGATGCAGGGATGGTTCAACATATGAAAATCTGTCAGAGTAATCCACCATATAAACAAACTGAAAGAAAATTGGGAATCAGTCTACCTCAAGACTCAGCAATACCACTCTTGAGTATATACACAAAGATGCACAATCATGGCCCAAAGACATTTGCTCAACTATGTTCATAGCAATATTATTTGTAATAGCCAGAACCTGGAAACAACCTACATGCCCTTCAACTGAAGAATAGGTAAAGAAAATGTGGTACATTTATACAATGGAGTATTATTCAGTGGAAAAATAAAAGATGACATCTTGAATATTTCAGGCAAATAGATTTAAGTGGAAAAAAAACATCCTGAGTGAGGCAACCTAGATGAAAGAAAGAGAAATATGATACATATTCACTTATAAGTGGATATTAGATGTAAAGCACAGGATAACCAGGCTACAATCCACAGCCCCAGAGAAGCTAGGTAATAAGGGCAACCCTAAGAGGACATACACGGAGGTCCCCAGGAAGGGAAAATAGCTAAGATTTCTTGGGTAAACTGGAAAGTGGGAGGGGGTAGAAGAGAGGGGGTGGCAAGGGAGCATGAGGGTTCAAGAGGACCAAGTTTGGGGAGGAACAGGGGGGGAGAGCAATGAACTTTTTCATAGAGGGAGTTTTTTTAAGGTTAGAGAGAAACCTGGTGCTAGAGAAATTCTCAGGAATCCATAAGGATAACCCCAGCTAAGACTCCTCTCAACAATGGAGAGGGTATCTAAATGGGCCTTCTTTAATCAAAGTTACTACCCTAATTGTCATCACAGAATCTACATCCAGTAATTGATGAAAGCAGACGCAGTGACCCACAACCAAGCACTGGGCTGAGCTCCTGGAGTTCAGTTGAAGAGAAGGAGGAGGACGTGATCATATGAACAAGGCAGGGTCAAGAGCATGATGGAGCAAACCACAGAGATAGCTGACCGGAGCAAGTGGGGCTCAGGGACTATGGATTGACAGCTGGGGAACCTACATGGGACCGAACTAGGCCCTCTGAATGTGGGTGACAGTTATGTGACTTCATCTGTTAGGGGAACCACTGTCAGTGGCACCAGTACCTATCCCAGGTGCATGAACTGGCTTTTTGGAGCCCATTCCTTATGGTGGAATACCTTGTTTAGTGTTGATAAGGGAGAAGGGGCTTGGTTCTGCCTCAACTTGGTATGCCAGACTTTGCTGACTCCCCAAGGAAGACCTTACCACCTCTGAGGAGTGGAGGAGGGTGTAGGAAGGGGAAGGTAGGAGGCAGGATAAAAAGGAAGGGAGGGGTACTGGGGTTGGTATGTAAAATGAAAATAATATTTAATTAAAATATATTAAAATTCAAATTTAAAAAAAATCAGAAAAAATAACAAAAAATATCACTGTTGGGTCCCCAGCATGCCAGCCACTGGAACCACCATGTGAATGCATACAGTCTCTCCATTTCTGCTTTTAACTGGAGGAATGATACAACCAAAAAAAGTATGGATTGGATTAGGGAAGCTGCAGCTTCGACTGCTGACCAAAGGTACCTTTGAATATCCTCCCTAGTAATTTTTGTCATAGGTTGGTTTTTAATCAGTGTTATTTTCAAACATGAATGCTCTGCATTTGCAATTAAATACTGAAAACATAGTTTTGTTGATAAACATGTGCCATTTAGCAAAATTAGATATGAGCAATTGGGAGTTTGAAAATTCAAATGAAGTTTTGGTAAGGTGTTCCAGACAGTAGAAGATGCAAATATGGCTAACTACGCATAGTTTTCATTGGCTGCTTCCCTGAGCCAGACAAGTGGGTTCTGACATATTTTTCAAGCTCTCCATAGTGAAGATGTAGTTTTGAAAATTGAAAATAAAAACGACTTTTTACACACATGTCACTTCTTTACCTCTGGAAGGTGCTGCCTTTTGAAAACTTACTATGTGAAGACACTGAATCAATATAACTTTCATGCCTAGGTACTGGATTGCTCAATTATATGGAGGAAAAAAATACAGTGCTGAGAATAGCATTACCTTCTCAGGTTCCATCAGTTCTGCAGCATGTTCGTTAACAGCATGTACCACTCATGAAGAATAAACCCTGTACTGATGATAACAATCAATTTCTTTGCTTAATTTCCTGGTACCACACTCTACAATACATCCAACAACAGAGGTCCTTGGAACTCCAGATTATACCACATCTTTGAAAAGGATTATATTTAATGACCTAACTCAAGCAACATTTTTCTCTTTACAACATTGAAGATTTAAAGATAAATTGGGGTGGATTACTATCATTTTAGTTGTGCCTTAGTAAATGACTTATAAACATCTCAAATTATTAATAATGTGGAACACATTCATTGTCATTTCAGCTTGCACTAATATCCTTTTACAATCAACTATAATGCATAGCAGATTCAAAAGCATGATAGATATATACACCTCTTATTCTCTATCTCAGCCTTTAGATGCTAACAAAAACTTTGAGTAAATACAGTGCTCTTGTCTTCGTCCAACACAAGCAATAAAACAGATCAATGATATCTTGAAATATGTTTTTGGTCCACCGGAGAAGGGGAAAGGGACAAGAACTCCTGAGTAAATTGGGAGCATGGGGGGAGGGGAGAGGGAGCTAGGAGAATGAGAAGGGGAGAAGAGGAGGGGTGAGGAGGACATGATGGAGCAGGAAGGTTGAGTCAGGGGAAGAATAGAGGAGAGCAAGAAAAGAGATACCATAGTAGAGGGAGATATTATAGGTTTAAAGAGAAATAAGGCACTAGGGAAATGTCTGGAGATCTACAAAGATGGAACTAATTAACAATCTAAGCAACAGAGGAAAGGCAACATTAAATGCCCTCCCCTGATAGTGAGATTGATGACTGACTTAAATGCTATCCTAGAGCCTTCATCCAGCAGCTGGTGGAAGTAGAAGCAGACACCCACAGCTAAACACTAAACTGAACTGGAATCCAGTTGCAAAGAAGGATGAGTGATGAGCAAATGGGTACAGACCAGGCTGTTGAAACCCACAGAAACGGCTGACCTGAAAAAGGGGGAGCTCTTGGTCCCCAGACTGATAGCTGGGAAACCAGCATGGGACTGATCCATACCCCATGAACGTGGGTGTCAGTGAGGAGACCTTGGGAATCTATGGGACCTCTTGTAGTGGATCAATACTTATCCCTAGCATAGGAATGAATTTTGGGAGCCCAAATCTATAGGGCCTCTTGTAGTAAATCAGTACTTTTTTTTTTTTTTTTTTTTTTTTTTTGGTTTTTCAAGACAGGGATTCTCTGTGTAGCTTTGGAGCCTATCCTGGCACTCACTCTAGAGACCAGGCTGGCCACGAACTCACAGAGATCCACCTGCCTCTGCCTTCCGAGTTCTGGGATTAAAGGCGTGTGCCACCAACGCCTGGCTCAGTACTTTTTTTGTTCTTTTATTTTGTGATTTATTTATTTATTATGTATACAGTGTTCTTCCTGAAGCATTAATCCTGTAGGTCAGAAGAGGGTGCCAGATCTCATTACAGATGGTTGTGAGTCACCATGTGGTTGCTGGGAATCAAACTCGGGACCTCTGGAAGTGCAGCAAGTGCTCTTAACCTCAGAGCCATCTCTCCAGCCTGTAGATCAGTACTTATCCCTAACATAGGAATGGACTTTGGGAGCCCATTCCACATAGATGGATACTCCCTGAGCCTAGATACACAGGGGTATGAAGGGGAATGTCCTTCCGTGTATATGTTTATCTTATTGATTGTTGAATAAAGTACTGTTTGGTCAATGAGGCAGCAAGTTAGGTGGGACTAGGATTCGAGAAGGATTCTGGGAAATGTAGTAAAAAGAAGTCTTGTGATACATAGCAGGCAGACTCATATATTAGCAAGGGCAAGAAGGAAGTTCCTTTCTCTCTTCCTCCTGGTCTCTGCTCTGGAGTTGCCATGTGATCCACCGGCAAGAGAGGGCACCAGTGGAAGGTGTCCTCAATAAGATAAGTCTTATAAAATATATAGATTTATGATAATTAAGACTGAGCTAGCATATAAGAAATCCTAGTTGATTGGCTAAGCAGCATTTGTACCTAATATAAGTCTCTGTTTACTTGGGACCTTAACATGGTGGTGGGCAGAACTCAGGCAGCTGGTAGAAGGCAACCCCATGGCAGCAGGGCTCGGGCAGCTTTGGAGTAAAGACTTATCATTACAGGGAAGGGCCTAGGCCCTATCCCAAAGGACATGACAGACTCTTAAGACGCCCTATGGAAGACCTCACTCTCCCTGGGGAGCAGAAAGGGTATGTGATAGGTAGGGTTTCAGTTGTGGGGGGCAGGGGAGGAGGGGAGGGAGAGGGAACTGGGATTGACATGTAAAACAATCTTGTGTCTAATTCAAATTAAAAAATGGAAAAAATATATTACAATAATAAAAAAATACCTTAAAGCAAATGAAATACATTTTTTTAATTTTTTTAGTTTAAATTAGAAACGAGCTTCTTTTACATGTCAATCTCAGTTTCCTCTCCCTCCCCTCCTCCCCTGCCCCCCACCAACCCCCCTATCCTAACCCCTTTCTGCTCCCCTGGGAGGGGGAGGCCTTCCTTGGTGGATCTTCAAAGTCTTTCATATCATTTGGACAGGGTCTAGACCCTCCCCAGGGTGTCTAGGCTCCAAGAATATGAGGAGAGGGCTCCCAAAGTTCATTTGTGTACTAGGGGTAAATACTGATCCACTACCAGTGGCCCCATAGATTGTCCAGACCTCCAAACTGACTTCCTTCTTCAGGGGGTCTGGAACAGTCCTATGCTGGTTTCCCAGCTATCAGTCTGGGGCCCATGAGCTCATCCTTCTTCAGGTCAGCTGTTTCTGTGGGTTTCTCCAGCCTGGTCTTGACCCCTTAGCTCATCACTCCTTTCTCTCTGCAACTTAGCTGTGAGTGTCTGTGTCTGCTTCCATCAGCTACTGGATGAAGGCACATTTTTGTCTTTTTGTGACTGGGTTGCCTCACTCAGAATGGTATCTTCTAGTTCCATCCGTTTGCCTGCAGATTTCAAGATTCCATTTTTTTTTCCGCTGAGTAGTAAATGTAAATGTACATTCCATTGTGTAAATATACCACATTTTCTCCATCCATTCCTCAGTTGAGGGGCATCTATGTTGCTTCCAGTTTCTGGCTATTACAAATAATGCTGCTATGAACACGGTTAAGCAGATGTCCCTGTATGAATGTGCATCTTTTGGGTATATGCCTAAGAGAGGAATTGCTGGATCTTGTGGTAGATTGATTCCCATTTTCCTGAGAAACTGCCATACTGATTTTCAAAGTGGCTGTAGGGGTTGGCATTCTCACCAGCAGTGGTGTAGTGTTCCCCTTTCTCCACATCCTCTCCAGCACAGTAGCAGAGACACTGAATTGGACAATTAATAAATGGGACCTCCTGAAACTGAGGAGCTTCTGTAAGGCAAAGTACACAGTCAACAAGACAAAACGGCAGCACACAGACTGGGAAAAGATCTTCACCAACCCCACATCTGACAGAGGGCTCATCTCCAAAATATACAAAGAACCCAAGAAGGGAGTCTCCAAAACATCAAACAATCCAATTAAAAAGTGGGGTACAGAACTAAATAGACAATTCTCAATAGAGGAATCTAAAATGGCTGAAAGACACATAAGAAAGTGCTCAACATCCTTACCCATCAGGGAAATGCAAATCAAAACAACTCTAAGATACCATCTTACACCTGTCAGAATGACTAAAATCAAAATACATTTCAAAATAAAAAAAATGTTTTTAAGGTGAATATGCATAACAGTGTCAACAGCTAATCCAACTTATCATCTTTCTTAGTATAGTGTGAAAATAAAATCTCACTGGAGTAAGTTTAAATCCTGACATTAGACCCCTGCACCCAAGTCTTTACTCATCTGCTTTCCCACTAGGTCATGTTGGCCATTGCATTTCATATTTCAGACTCTCTATTTTGACAGTGACTATATATACATATAAATATGTGTATATATGTATATACATATATATATATATATCCTAGTTTAAATGGATATGAGCATCTAATAAGGAAACTCAGATGGTTTTCAAATCTAGTCATCATGATGATGACTAGAAGGAACAAATGCTTTCTATTGTCTAGAACTCTGAATCTACCTTTGTTCTTATAAATAAGTAGCCAGAATAGCATAAACCTATGTGGAATACTATAAACAAAATAAAATCACCCTATATCACTATCCTCTGCTTAAAGAATAGATTGTGTGGCTCTCTAGAGTATAGGAAGTTCCAAATCCAAAGTTATTACATTTGCTTTGCCATAGCAAGGACCAAATGAATAAGGGTCTTCTGCCAAGTACTATGATTTTATTAAAATATCCTCTGTAATACCATAGCTAGACTAATTTACTAGGGATTACAGGCAAATATGGTCTTCAACCATATAAATATGATATAATCATTAATAAGAATCATGGCTCTGAATACTAATGCACAGGTATTGCTCAGGCATGGCTATCTAGGCCTAGCCTTCACAGAGCCTTCCAGACAAATACTTCCCACTGTGTTCTCTGCTTTACAGATAGTGTATCCAACTGCAAATAAATCCAGTTCACACCTCAATGTCCTTGTTAAAAATTTATCTTACGCCGGGCATTGGTGGCGCATGCCCTTAATCCTAGTACTTGGGAGGCAGAGGCAGGCGGATCTCTGTGAGTTCGAGGACAGCCTGGTCTCCAGAGCCAGTGCCAGGATAGGCTCCAAAGCTACACAGAGAAACCCTGTCTTAAAAAAACAAAACAAAAAAACCAACAAAAAACAAAACAAAACAAAAACAATTTTTTTTCTTATTTTCTATGTACAACTATTTTATAAAATGTTCCATATAAACAGATGATCCTTAAAGAGAAGTAAAAATCAATTCATATGCTTCACTAATTCTAAAGAGGTCTGAATATAGATATGAAAATGGTCTCATGCTGAAACTCAACCTATCTTTCAAAAAAATCAAGTCTTTACAAAGGCAACATAATTGTGAGTATACTAATATACATTCATCACAACTTGCAAACCTATATAACCCTAATACTTGACAGAAAACAAATAAAAGTCACTTTCAAATGAGTGATATAACCTGGTAACAAAATTCAGCTTCACTGTCCACAGAGGAAAAGCCCACAAAGAGACAGCTATGTTCCACATCTGCAAAGGCCAAACTGTGCTACAGGGAGAGAAGTCATTAACACATGGGACTAGTTCTTGTCCCTCCTAATGGCATGCATTGAATCACATGACAGAATGATTTATTTTGAATATAAAAATGAGTAGCTTAAACCTAATCCTCACAATCACAAGTAACAAGTACAGTTTCATGAACAAAAAGGCAACCTATTCTTAACAATAGATTAGAAGCTAAGGCAGCATTGAGCACTGAAGAATAGAAGGAAGTCACACACTAATGTTCCACAGTGGCCCAGGCTCTAAGCCACAATGGTATAGAAATTCATGTTGGTTTTTGTTAACTTACATTCTACAACTACAGAAATATCAAGAGTGAGATATTTATGTTAATATATATTTGAAATGATAAGGAAATTAACAAATCTGTTAAATTTTTATGTATTTGAAGAAAAATGTAAGGTGAAAAATGCAATATATTACTTGAACAAATAAGACAATATTGGTCTCTTAGTAAAAAAAAATTTGTATGATTTTTGAAAAATCACACATTATAGACTCTGGTTTGAGATGACTAAACTCAAATGGGAGTTTATTTTAAAAATATTGCAATCTAAGGGTATGTAATAGTTTATACTGTTTGTCAGCTTGACAAGACCTAGACTCACCTAGGAAAAGAATTTGCCATCCCAAAGAAGTGGCATTTTCAGGAAGTCTTTAGTCTTCAGGAAACCTCATGCTATGAACACTTGCACACCTGACTTCTTCAGGCCATGACAAAGTGAGATACGTAGGAGACTGTAGTGTGGAACTTCCATACACAAATTATAGACAAAGTCAGATAGTCAAAATCCTGTGTTTGTGACACTCTAGAAAATCACGGCAAAACCAATTGTATTACACACAAAAAGTCTAATTATAGGTGTAGTTTTTATAGACCAGAAACATGTTGCTGCAATCTAGGAAATCCTAGGACATGGGTCATTTACCCAGGTGACAAATGCCAGCACTACTGCCATAAGTGACGTGCAGCTAAGCCATAGCAGTCTGATGTGGACACAGCAGGCCTCTGGCACACTCTTATTTTCCTCTTAAATCTTTTTCCAACTTCAAATACTATGTTTTCAAGCCAAGGAAACTAGAGATGTCTGAAGACGAACATCACTAATTAGAAACAAAGATCAGAGTGGTAATTGACCCTTTTCCCAATAGTGTCATGTAGATGGATGATGCTAATGCTGGGAAATAACTCTTACATCATCCCAAAGGTACCCTCTGAGCAAGAAGGCTTTGCTTTATGAAACAACACTCACAAGTATCTCCTGAACAAAGGGGTCTTGTTCCATGGCAGCTAAAATACAAACCTTCAGATTCTTCCATCAGATCAAACTCCATGTTACCCTGCCTTGCCCAGATTCCAAATCCTTGCCTAAGCAAAGCTATCATGCACCAGGTCACCAGTTCTTTCCTATATACTATTAGAAGAACCCAAACTGTTGACTCATCCTGATTCTTACATTCAATTTATGAAAAACTGGTTACAAATCATTTACTTAAAGAGCATTTAACTGGTGCCTGAAAGACCCCTGCCCCTTAGCCCTTTCTTTCTCAAGTTTGTCTCCTCTTCCTCCTGTCGGCGGCTTCCCCGATCCCCACCCCGGCGGCTTCCACTTCCCCCGCCACCCACTGCACGCCCAGCCCAAGAACGAGCACCAGGTGGGCTGGCCCGAGAACGAGCACCAGGTGGGCCGGCACGAGAACAAACACCAAGTGAGCCAGCCTGGAACCCTGCCCCTGAGCCCCCGCCCGATGAGAAACACTCCGTCCCAAGGTCTCCGCCCCCAAGGTCAGCCATCTGGACGCGGAGGGAGGGGGAATTGAGTCTATTGTACCAGACACCAGACCTTGAGAATATGCTGATCTGGAATGGCTCTGTGTCTCATTTGAACCATCCAATAGAAATGATTCTGTATTTCGCCTCATTTGAAAGACTCTATGTTTCACTTCATTTGAATAACTCTGTACTTTGCCTCATTTGAATAACCCTGTATAGCGCCTCATATACATTGACCAATGAGGACAATGCCTCATTAGAATTATCCAATAGAATCCCTGCTCCTAGCTTGCGCCTTTTTCCCTATATAAGGACCCCTTTCCCTTGGCTCGGGGCGCTTGGCCTCACAGAAGCTAAGTCGCCTGGGTACCCGAGTCTCCAATAAAGCCTCTTGCGGTTTTGCATCCAAGCTCGTGGTCTCGCTGATTCCTGGGTGCGGGTCCCCTTCTACGAAAGTACCTCTTCGGGGGTCTTTCAGTGCCAACTATAAGCCAGACAGTGCTGCATGCTAGGAAAATAATAAGATTTGAAAGCACAGAAAACCTCCTAAACATAGGCCTTCGCTGTGTTGATAGCGTTAGGCCAGGAAACAGATGAACAAATGTTGCCATAAGTATATGAAGTGGGACAATGGAAGTCCCAGTGACAGACACACACAGATAAGGGACCACCCTGTGCTGGTAGAAGAACTTCCCGAGGAGGGTGGCTTCAGTACATGCCTTAAAACTTATGTAAGAGTGGCCTAGTCACTGAAATTAGAAACAAAGGCTACAGTGGGAATATAGAAAGCAAAGCATAAGGTGGTTTTAAATGAAATGTAATGAGATCCACTGGCAGAAGGCTGATCACACTAAGCATATTAGCTACTTTAGGCATTTCCATCTTCAAAGGAAAAGCCACGGGAAGAGAGGGATGTCATTAGATTTGCATTTGAGTGAGATCACTGGGTTCTCATGAAGCACCCAAATTGGAGAAGCCCCAAAATTTAAGTTACAGAGAACCTCATGGGGATGGTTTGCCCTCTCCCAGACAGGCTTTCCATTCAATTTATGCAAATCAATAACGTTTTTAACATCAAGTTCCATATGACACAGTGTTTCTTGTGATTAGGCAGCCTCACATAGGAGACAGGGTTTCTCTATGTAACTCTAATGCTTCCAAACAGCCTGCAAGCACACACACTAGGCAGCCCTCTTATTGTCCCCTGGATGGACCTGGCACAGGCTGAAGAAAGTCTGTCTCTATTCCAAGGCTCACCTAATCACCTTCAAAATGCTATTTCAACAACAAAAGGCAGAATGTTCTAGTGATCTGTGTATTTTTGTCATTGTCACTTTGTTTTTTGAGAAAGTGTTTCTTTTTGCAACAGCCCTGGCTGCCCTAGAACTCTCTCTGTAGACCACAGGATGGCTTCAACTCCAGAGATCCACCTGCCTCTGCCTCTCAAGTGCTGGTATTAAAGGCATGGACCACCCTGTCCAAATAAGGTATGTCTTTTTCAACCCTAATGCCAAAAGCTTCCAAGGAGCAAATGTGAAAATTGCTTTGTGCTGACACAGGTCATATATGAGGATAAAACTCTTAACCCCTCTCACCAGGAAATTTCTCCTCCATTGGCTAATTCTCCACTTAATGTCTTTACTTTAAAAACAGAGTATTTCCAAAAAACACCGGTCAGCACCAACTCTTGTCCCAGCTCCTGTGGAATTGCCTACCTTCATGCTAGAGCTTAAAATCTGGCACCAACTTCCTGTCATTGTGAAAATGACACTACCATAGATCCTACAATGTCAGAGATCACGTTAAATGTCTGTGGGGAAATTAGACATGATTTCAATTCCAGCTCTGCAGATTTATTTCTCTCTGATACGACAAAAAAAACCATTATTAATATGCTATGAAACAAGACGTCTCAAAGACACTTAGTGAAAGGCTTTTAAGGGGCAACCCTTCTGAATCCCTCCTTCAGAAAGATGCCATGCATTTGCTGTGTGAAACCCATGAAACACGAAAATGCTGCCACGCAACAGCAGAGTGACTGTTCCAGTATTTCCCCCCAAAGTAACTTAGCTTTCGATGATTACGGAAGTCTTATGTTTTAAACTTCCTGCCAACAATGTGGCTTTTAGTTGCCTTGGACTGAGGACAAATTGTATTATAATGTATGTTGACAGTTTAATAACACAGGTTACCATCCTTGGTGTACTTTATGATGTAATACATCCCAGTGGGACTCTCTGGAGAATAAGGCTATGATTTCCAAAGCATGGAAAAGTCAATAAACTAAAGCGGTCTCAGTCAGACTTCTGCCTTCTGTGGATTTTGGACATGTTCCTAAAAATTAAATGGGTGTTACCCTTCGAAAATATTTTCCTGGCATGACTTTTTCTGTTTTTCTTCTCAAGCTATAGATTGTAAGAGTGGAAAGGTACAATTCTTATTAAATTGTACGTTAAAAACATAAAAAGCCTTTCTTAATACAATAAACAGGTATTTTTTTCCAGGTCTCAGAGGTAAAATTCCCCTACTATAAAAAGCTGTAATTGTGGTTTTCAAAAAGCTCATTAAATATTTAGATCTTTTAGAGCTCAAGTGTTTTCTGTCGAGTTTAAAACACATTTAGACTAATTATTTCTAATGTTTTGACCATTGTATAAATACATGTAGGATTAAGCAGCTAACAGCATAAAACAAAGTAGTAAGTCGTATGAACAGAATTCTTATAATTACTGTTAGATTTTCCTTTCACCAAGATATTGTCAACTAAAACAAAATAGCAATGTGCTACATTTTTTAAGGCACTATAAGACATCATTACTAAATAAGCAGTTTCTACACACACATAGCACTTTAAGTGATTTTGCTTCCAGTTTGTTTGCATCTATATAGCCATAAACAAAAGAACAGATTCTAGTTCTCAAGTGCAATAAAGCCAGTGGGATTCTAGGATGGACAATTGCCTGGAACTTTAATGACATAGAAAGGAAAACATACTATAATATCCTAAAAGAAACAATCTTCCCATCTCAGTTTGTAAAAAGACTCAGTAATTTTGTTATGTACTCCTAAAGTAAAATGGAATTTAGAGGAAATATCCATACACCACCATGTTTCATAAGTACTAGCCATCATTATTACCCATCCTCAATGATTTATTTTATTGTATGTACATTGGTGTCTGGTCTGCATGTATGTCTGTTCGAGGGCATCAGGTCACCTAGCTCTGGAGTTACAGACAGTCATGAACTGCCATATAGGTGCTGAGATTTGAACCCAAGTCCTCTGGAAGAGCAGCCAGAGCTCTTGACCACTGAGCCATCTTTCCAGCCCTCAGGTTCAGTTCTCTTTCTCTTAAAAGAAAAAAAAACTAAATAAAAAAAATACGTAAGGTAACTTTCTTATCCTAAAAGTAACCATAGTTTTACTAAATACTCTCTATGTTGCACAGTGTACAAAATAGTTTACTTAGTATCCCACATGACTATTCTGCCCAATTTCCTTCTAAATATTTATGCTTGTCACCATAGACCTGGGCTGCTCTCAGTCTTTGTCAGAGTTGCTTCCTCTTGCAGTAGACAGCAGCCAATGAAGAGATGTGTGATTGTCCAAAGCATGAAAAACCAGAGACCCAGTGTACAGCTCTAATCAGGGCATCTTGATGTGTCCCACCACCATCGAAGCAGAGCATTGAAACGCTGTAGAAGAGGTAGGAAGAATATAAGCGCAAGAAGAGGGGAAGGAGCCATGTGAAATGTTGCCCTCTGAAGATGGCATGGCCATTGTACTCATCAACTCACAGGCACCTGGGTCTACCAGCTTAAGAGCAAGTCAGCGAAAATCCCAACCCTGATGGGATAGATGATCTCCAGGCCCCATCCAATTCTGAGGAACTGTTGGCAGTGGACAGTTGCTGGGAGGGAGAATCACTCTTAGTAAAGAAAGAGGGTCAAGAAAACTGTCTACTTGAGATCATAAACAGAGAAGTCTGGCAAAGAGCTAACGGAAACAGTACTCTACTCCAGGCATCCAGGCCTCAGAAGGTGGTTCAGTCAGCTTTCTCCCACTTGCAGGCCACTGATTCTGACTGTAACAACCCACTTACTGTTGTTTCATTGAAAATTACTACAAATTGATGTGAGGAAATACTCACTCACGGATATAAATTCTGCTTATTGTTTAAGAACTATAACACACACTTATCTGGGAAATTCATATTAAAATTTATTTATGAGCACTCACTCTGAATGAAAGCATGCCCTTTCTTCCCAACAACTCCACATTGCCACTCTGGAATTTCTAGGCTGTTGCGAACACCTCACTTTTATCATTCTTACTATACTTTCTAATAACAGGTCAGAGACAAACTGTATACTCAAAGCAAAGGTACATAAAACGGGTACTTTAGCTTTGCTGAAGCCCCCCCCCCCAAAAAAAGCTGAGTACTCAAGATGTATAAACTGAATTGGTGTCTTGACTATGAGGTTCAAGTCAATTGGAAAAAAAGTTATTGCCCTTGAATTCTGGCCCACATTGATGTTTCTGGTTCCAATGTCAGTGTTGCTTTTTCTAATTTTTTGGCCCACAGTTTGTGTGCGTTCCTCCTCCCAGGGACTCCGCCAACCAGGCCTAGTTGGAAGAACTCCCAGTCGAGAGCAAAGGTCTGAGGATTATTGAAGTGGTTTTCTTTTTAATCACTTATAAAAACAGAGGCACAGCCAATCACCAGTCATGCAATTTTCTCCAAATCACTGGGTCTCGAAATTCCCTGAAGAAAGCCAGAATCAGCTCTTTCCCAACAATGTGGTATTTTGAGCTTTCTCTCAGGCCTGGAGAACCTTTAGAGCCTTGGGGAGAAGAGGAAGACAGAAAAAAATACTGCTTGAACACATTAATAAGGCAGAAAACTTAGCAACACTGTTAGGCTTGGGGAGAGCACATGGTTGTATGGCTACTCTGTTCCCACTTTTTTTTTTCTGGTTGATGAAGCTAAGAGCACTCTCCATTCCTTTCCCTCATCACCCTCTGATTTTTCTTCCACAGGCTTTGCAATCAGAAAGTGTTCCACGAAATCTAAATTGGGAACAGAAGAGACTGAGCTAAATTGGATTGCATTGGTCCTTACCACAATTCGATTAACTAGCATGTGAATAAACACTCTCCAGGCAATTGCAAAGTTAGGCAAAGAAGCACCAAAGGAGGCGATGTTGTTTCAGAGCACCAGAAACTGGGTATCATTTTGCCAGACCCCTCAAAAACATTTTAAAAAAGGGAAAGCAGCAAAAGTTCATGTGAGCCACACAAATGATTATTTATTGTGTGTTTGTAACTCTCAAGATTTTAATCCATACCCATCTTCACTGTCCCATCCCCGCTTGAAATAAAACAGTCCAAAAGCCAGACAACATGTTTTGCAGATTCATTCTCCTCTCGGGGATATCAGCTGATCATCCAGCGCAGGCTCAGAGCCAGCCACAGGGAAGTCATTTTAACACCGAAATGTCAACGCCATCTCTCTTCTTCGGAAGCATGCACCAAATGCTGGGAAAGTACTGAGCACACAGAGAGACCCTACAAGGCGCACCAGGCTTTCCCTTGATGCCTCATTGCATCAAGTTGCTACTATGGGTAGTAGCAACTTTACTAAATCTATGTGTCATTGGGTTATTATGTCCCCTTGATGTTACTTCTTGATGTATCTCCGTGTCTTCCCCTTTGAGTTGTTCTGTCTCCACGTTTGAAATCCTCATCTGGCTCCTCCACACATCTTTCCCCAAAGCTGGACTAGAGCCAGTTCAGTCCCAGAGACCTAGTTTTCTGTTCCCTTCTAAGTGAAGTCTCGGAGTCACAGCACATGCTGTCTCAGGTCGCATTGCGAGGTTCTGAAGATACCCTGAGAAATTTTTAACTCCATTGCACATTTAAACTAGAGTAGGAGAATTTTGAATCCATTCTACAGCTTTGCCAATATGCAAAGTCCAGCTGACTATTTGTAAGTAAGGATCCAGAATGTCATCTGCAAGACTCGAAGTCCTTAGGAACCTTTTAAAGAAATGTTGCATGGATAACTCTAAAAATGTGCATTTGACCTAGAAACAGTGAAAGATGTGAAACTAAAAAGAATCAATATTCTAATCTCCCCTATGCACTAAGACAAGATTTCTGTTCAGTTAAAGAAGTT
This sequence comes from Cricetulus griseus, assembly GCF_003668045.3. Lineage (NCBI taxonomy): Eukaryota > Metazoa > Chordata > Mammalia > Rodentia > Cricetidae > Cricetulus > Cricetulus griseus. Next base: position 182,841,867 of record NC_048595.1, on the reverse strand, counting down.
GATGCAAATGTTAATGAGAGAGCCAAAGCACTCCACCAGTAACTCGTGTGTCCATTCCAACATTTTTTATTTATGATGTTTTATTTGTACTTCTATTCTATAGAGACCAGGGAAACAACAAAATTCTGGGAAGCAAAAGCAAAATGATACACATGACTTTTCCCAGTAGGTAATTCAAATGAATTGGTATTATCTTCTGAATGGAAATGAAATGCGCATTCATCTATCTAAACCTTAGCTCATGGTTGAGTGATTTCAAGTGAAATGCAATCTTTAATGGAAGAGAAAGAGCCACCAGTCGTTATATGGATGACATTAGTCAACTGAATAGCAAGGGCCAGACTGTGAAACTGTGACAATTTCCTTGCTCACAGTGGCTATGAGAAAAATAAGAAATGGATTGAATCACAATCACAAGGGCCATTGTGAAGTCCTAAATATGTAATTGGCAGGGTTCCTATAAGTTAAAAGTGCTAATCTCTAGTACACATGGGCTCTGGCTTGTCTTGTCTTGTTAGGTAAACAAAATGTGTCTTGCCTGTCATTGCCATAAAATATTAATGCACTGGAAGTCTCTAAACCATGCTAAGCATAAGGCCTATTATCACACTTAAGAGCAAAGCAATCTAATAAATCGCTGGCTGTATAAAAACTAAGTCAGCTGGCAGAGGCAGTAATCTCCCCAAGGGATAGTAAGAGCCTCATCTTCCACTACAGCAGCTGCAGTTGCAGAGAAATGAGGCTTTTCCTGTTCAGCAAAAATGCATTTGTGCTGAATTCTGTTATTTAAACTCTAATGGAATCATTAGGATTGTCCATACATTATGAGTAATAGAAAAATTAACTAAGAAAACCATCTACAGTGCTGTCCTAGAGCAAGCAGAATGTTTTCATTAGGTATATTTTTAACGAGCTAAATATGATAGGAAATCAGGCTGCTTATTTCAAATATATTTTCTGAAAGAACTTGAATGCTGCCTCACGCATTAATCACCATCCATGAATGTTGAGTACTGGGCTGATAGTCCTAATTGAAAGGAATTCACTTGTACAGCCCTGGTATGAGGTCCTCTAGGCAGTAAATAAACACAAATGGAATCTCAATGCTTTACATTTTAGAAACAATCCTAAAGTCATTGTTGGACTGCTATTTTATAAAACACCTAAAGGATCTCCAAAAACTTTAAGAATGAGATATATCTTTCTGTCCTCCCCCAACATGCTCTGAATTAATTAAATCAGTATTCTTCTAATAATAGAGAAGATAGGCACTCAGAAGCAGAGGCAGGAAGATCTCAGTGAGTTTTAACCAACCGGGTCCACCAAATAGTGAGTTCCAGACCAGCCAGAACTACATAGTAAGACCCTGTCTCAAAAAAAAAAAAAGAAAGAAAGAAAGAAAAAGAAAAAAAAAGGTACAGTGACAAGTAGTTTTAAATATTTCATTTATTTTTCATAACAATTCAGTAATGTAAATACTTCTCAAAAGTGAAGAAATAGCTAAATTCCTCACAATCAACCAGGTATTAACATGAACCACCAAGGCCTGAGCCATAGGAAATGGACATTGAATTGCATTTTTCTACAGAAATCTACAAAGAATTTAGACTACTTACAGTACATTACCCAAAGATACTAATCTAAGATGATATGATTAATTAATGGAGTGTCTTTCCCATAGAACATCCAGTAATAAGATTCTGAAGATCTATATATGTGAAAATGTGAAATTTAAAACAGCCTTCCTTAGTTATAAGTGATATTAGAAAGTGAAAATATATTAAAATTTAAAATGAGGACAAACACATTTTTTGATGCATCATGAATTATAGGCTTGAAATTTAAACACCACACACACACACACACACACACTCACACACACACACACACACACACACACACACACACACACACACACTTAAGGGAGTCTCAGTTAAAGAACATGTTCTTAATGTAATATTTATGGTGATAACAGTGTCTGTAAGGCCACACAACTTTCTCTATGCTAACAGTTACTTTAGTGTCATAAAACTAAACAAAGTTGTCATTATAACTGAATGTGCATTCTTTCATCCCTTAGGAAGAATGGAATCATGGAGCTCTTCAATCCTGTGAAAGGATTCTGAAAATCACCTGTATACGATGGCACTGGTTTACCTCTCTGAGTTCCTCATTCTGCTCAGCCAATAAGTATGCACGGAGGTTCTAGTCAGCATAGCGTGAATAGCTACAAAAGCAATTAAAATTCAGCATCTGGCTGTCCTTGTAGTGTCCACACATTTTTAAGACATAAGAAAGCATAAAGCAATGTACTCAAATTGGTGACAGAAATGATTGTGGTGATATATTACCTATGATTTAATAAAGATTACTTGAAATATCAGAATGCAAAGCCAGCCACACTACTTAGCTATAGATGCTAGGCAGTGGTGGTACACACTTTTAATCCCAGGACTTGGGAGACAGGGACAGATGAATCACTGTTAGTACAAGGTTACACTGAGCTGCATGAAATTGATCCAGTCTAAAAGAGAAACAGCTCAGCACTTGGGATCTCTCACCTTTAACCCCAGGATTTGAGAGGTATAAAAGGAAGAAGCAAAAGGTCTCACATAGAAATTAGTCTCTATTCACATTGAGGAAAGACACCAGTCTGAGGTTTGGTGAAGAGAGGTTCACCCATTTCAGACTGAGGAGAGGTAAGTGCTAATGGCTTGCTGCTTTGCTTCTCTGATCTTCAACTTGAAGCTTGAACTCCAATGTCTATCCCTGGGTTTTATTTTTAATGTTACAGATGATATATTCAATGATGGGTAGGATGTAAAAGACATATTTCTTAAATTTCTAAAATCTAATCGAGATTCTCCAATTCTGTTTGCCACTGATACCAGGAAAGGCATCATTGATCATATATGTTCTCCCATTCCCATCTCCTTAGTCCCAAGAAAAGAGCAGAGTGCCTTGAACCTTAGAAGATAGTGCTCTCTTGATGTTACAGTTCATTCCATCATACTCTGCCAATAAAGCATTGTCTGACAATTCCATTCTTCATCCTTCCCTTTTGACATTTGTTGAGGCTTCCAGAGTCTATCATACTCAGTGATCTACCCCAAATGTCTTAAATGAGGGCATTATATATAAATGAGTTCATTCTCTACCTCCCTTATCCCTAAATTTACACCACTTGCTTGGTCCCATCATTTATTCTCTATTAGGAACAACCATCAGTAAGAATAACTGTTCTCTAATAACCCATGAACAAGACCCAGTATTTCCTGGTTGATTGGTTTCTTTAATAGTTGAGTAAAATGGCACATAGAAATGGCTCATGGAGTCAGACTTTAAACAGTAAACCAGTGAAGACCTGTTGGCTTATTCTGGGAGGTGAAAATATAAATCCAAGAAAGATGAACTAGTTTCTTTTCTCTAAGGACAAAGCTAATAATTTTACAGTCAGAATATGAACAGTGTGATTCATTTGGTGTGTTCCGTGCTTTTCAATTATCAGCACCTTTCTTTTTTTCAACTTTTTTTATTTGAATTAGAAACAGGATTGTTTTACATGACAAGCCCAGTTCTCTTCTCCATCCCATCCTCCCCTACAACTCCCCCCACCAACTAAAAACCTACCTATCGCATATCCTTTCTGCTCCCCCTGGATGGTGAGGCCTTCCATAGAGTGTCATAAGAGTTTATTGTATCCTTTGGGATAGGGCCTAGGCCCACCCCGTGTTCTTGGCTCAGGGAGTATTCCTCTATATGGAATGGGCTCCCAGAGTCCACACCTATGCTAGGGATAAGTACTGAACTATTACAGGAGGTCCTGTAGATTTCAAAGGTTTCCTCACAGAAACCCATGTTCCTGGGGTCTGGATCAGTCCCATGCTGGTTTCCCAGATATCAGTCTGGGGAGCAAGAGTTCCCCAATGTTCAGGTCAGCTGTTTCTGTGGGTTTCACCAGACTGGTCTGGACCCCTTTGCTCTTCACTCATCCTTCTCTGCATCTGGGTTCCAGTTCAGTTCAGTGACTAGTTGTGGGTGTCTGCTTCTGCTTCCACTAGCTGCTGGATGAAGGCTACAGGATAGCATATAAATTAGTCATCAATCTCATTATCAGGGGAGTACATTTAAGGTAGCCTCTCCTCTGCTGCTTAGATTGTTAGCTGGTGTCATCTTTGTAGATTTCCAGACATTTCCCTAGTGCCTGGTTTCTCTGTAAACCTAAAATGTCTCCCTCTATTATACTACCTCCATTCTTGTTATCTTCTATTCCTCCCCTGACTCAACCTTTCTGCTCCCTTATGTCCTCTGCATCCCTCCTCTTCTCCCCTTCTCATTCTGCTAGCTCCCTCACCCCTCTTCCCGTGCTCCCAATTTGCTCAGGGGATCTTGACCATTTCCCCTTCTCCAGGGGAGCATGCATGTCTCTCTGAGGATACTCCTTGTTTACTAGCTTCTCTGGCAGTGTGGATTGTAGGCTGGTAATCCTTTATTCTATGTCTAAAATCGACATATGAGTGAGTACATACCATGTTTGTCTTTTTGTGATTGGGTTACCTCACTCAGAATGGTTTCTTCTAGTTCCATCCATTTTCCTGCAAATTTCAAGATTCCATTGTTTTTTTCCACTGAGTAGTACTCCATTGTGTAAATGTACCACCTTTTCTCTATCCATTGTTTGGTTGAAGGGCATCTAGGCTGCTTCCAGTTTCTGGCTATTACAAATAATGCTGCTATGAACATCTTAAACAGATGTCCTTGTTGTATAAATGTGCTTCTTTTGGGTATATGCCTAAGAGTGGAATTGCTGGATCTTGTGGTAGACTCATTCCCATTTTCTTGAGTAGTCACCATACTGATTTCCAAAATGGCTGTACAAGTTGGCACTCCCACCAGCAGTGGAGAAGTGTTCCCCTTTCTCTACATCCTCTCCAGCATGAACTGTCATTTGTGTTTTTGATTTTGGCCATTCGGACAGGAGTAAGATGGTATGACAGAGTTGTTTTGATTTGCATTTCCCTGATTGCTAATGATGTTGAACACTTTCTTATGTGTCTTTCAGCCATTTTAGATTCCTCTATTGAGAATTGTCTATTTAGTTCTGTACCCCACTTTTTAATTGGATTGCTTGGTGTTTTGGAGACTAGCTTCTTGAGTTCTTTATATATTTTGGAGATCAGCCCTCTGTCAGATGTGGGGTTGGTGAATATCTTTTCTCAGTCTGTGGGCTGCTCTTTTGTCTTGTTCACTGTGTCCTTTGCCTTACAGAAGCTTCTCAGTTTCAGGAGGTGCCATTTATCAATTGTTGACCTCAGTGTCTGTGCTACTGGTGTAATGTTCAGGAAGCAGTCTCCTGTACCAATTAATTCAAGGGTATTTCCCACTTTGTCTTCTAATAGGTTCAGTATAGCTGGATTTATGTTGAGGTCTTTGATCCATTTTGACTTAAGTTTTGTGCAAGGCGATAGGCTTGGGTCTATCTGCACTCTTCTACATGTCCATATCCAGTTATGCCAGCACTGTTTGTTGAAGATGGTCTCTTTATTCCATCATATAAACTTGGATTGTCTGTCAAAAATCATGTGTTTGTAGGTGTGTGGGTTAATATCAGGGTTTTCAACTCTATTCCATTGGTCTACCTGTGTATTTTTGTGCCAATACCAAGCTGTTTTCAGGACTATAGCTCTGTAATAGAGCTTGAAGTCAGGGATGGTGATGCCTCCAGAAGTTCCTTTATTGTACAGGGTTGTTTTTGCTATCCAGGGTCTTTTGTTTCTCCTTATAAAGTTGAGAATTGTTCTTTCAAGGTCTGTGAAGAATTGTGTTGGGATTTTGATGGGGATTGCATTGAATCTGTAGAATGCTTTTGGCAAGATTGCCATTTTTACTATGTAGATCCTACCTATCCAAGAGCATGGGAGATCTTTCCATTTTCTGGTATCTTCTTAAATTTCTTTCTTTAGAGACTCAAAATTTTTATGGTACAGGTCTTTCACATTTTGGTTAGTGTTACCCCAAGGTATTTTATGTTGTTTGTGGCACTTGTTGTTTGTGGCAGTTGTAAAGGTTGATGTTTCTCTGATTTCTTTCTCCACCAACGTGACATCAGTATATAGTAGGGCTACAGATTTTTTTGAGTTAATCTTGTATCCTACCACTTTGCTGAAGGTGTTTATCAGATGTAGGAGTTCCCTGGTAGAATATTTCCGGTCACTAATGTAGACTATCCTATCGTCTGTAAATAGTGAGAGTTTGACTTCTTCCTTACCGATTTGTATTCCCTAGATCTCCTTTTGTTGTCTTATTGCTCTAGCTAGAACTTCAAGGGCAATATTGAAGAGGTATGGAGAGAGTGGACAGCCTTGTCTTGTTCCCAATTTTACAGGAATTGCATTGAGTTTCTCTCCATTTAATTTGATGTTGGCTGTCGGCTTGCTGTATATTGCTTTTATTATGTTGAGGTATGTTCCTGTTATCCCTGATTTCTCTAAGACCTTTAGCATGAAGGGGTGTTAGATTTTGTCAAAGGCTTTTTCAGCATCTAGTGAGATGACCATGTGTGTGTGTGTGTGTGTTTTTTTTCCTCAGTCTGTTTATATGGTGGATTACACTGATGTATTTCCGTATGTTGAACCATCCTTGCAACCCTGGGATGAATTCTACTTGATCATGGTGGATGATTTCTCTGATGTGTTCTTGGATTCGATTTGCCAGTATTTTATTGAGAATTTTTGCATCAGTGTTCTTGAGGGATATTGGTCTGTAGTTCTCTTTTTTAGTTGTGTCTTTGTGTGGCTTAAGTATCAAGGTTATTGTAGGCTCGTAAAAAGAGTTTGGCAATGTCCCTTCTGCTTCTATTGGGTAGAACAATTTGAGGAGTATTGCTATTGGCTCTTCTTTGAATTTCTGGTAGAATTCTTCAGGGAAGCCATCTGGCCCCAGGCTTTTTTTTTGGTTGGGAGACTTTTGATGACTGCTTCTATTTCCTTAGAGGTTATAGGTCTGTTTAAGTTGCTTATCTGTTCTTCATTCAATTTTGGTAAGTGATAACTGTCCAGAAAATTGTCCATTTCCTTTAAATTTTCAAATTTTGTGGAGTACAGGTTTTCAAAGCATGACCTGAAGATTCTCTGGATTTCCTCAGTATCCTTGTTATGTCCCCCTTTTCATTTCTGGTTTTGTTAATTTGCATGATCTCTCTCTGCCTTTTGGTTAGTTTGGATAACGGTTTGTCTATCTTGTTGATTTTCTCGAAGAACCAACTCTTTCTTATATTGATTCTTTTAATTGTTTTCTTTGTTTCGACTTTATCAATTTCTGCCCTCAGTGTGATTATTTCCTGGCATCTGCTCCTCCGGGGTGAATTTGCTTCCATTTGTTCTAGACCTTTCAGCTGTGATGTCAACTCTCTGGTGTGGCTATTCTCTAGTTTCTTCATGTGAGCATTTAGATTTATGAACTTTCCTCTTAGTACTGCTTTCCAAGTGTCCCATAAGTTTGGGTATGTTATATGTACATTTTCATTGAATTCTAGGAAGTCTTTAATTTCTTTCATTATTTCTTCCTTGACCCAAGAGTGGTGAAATTGCCTGTTGTCCAATTTCCATGAGTTGGTAGGTTTTCTGCACTTTGTTTTGTTTTTTATTTCTAACTTTAAAGCATGGTGGTCTGATAAGACACAGGGGATTATTCCAATTTTTTTTGTATCTGTTGAGGTTTGCTATGTTGCTGAGTATGTGGTCGATTTTTGAGAAGGTTCCATGTGATGCTGAAAGGAAGGTATATTCTTTTGTATTTGGATAGAAAGTTCTATAGATGTCTGTTAATCCCAATTGGGTCATAACTTCTGTTAGTTCCTTTGTCTCTTTGTTAAGTTTCTGTCTGGTGGTCCTGTCCAGTGGTGAGAGTGGGGTGTTGAAGTCTCCCACTATAACTGTGTGAGGCCTTATTTGTGGTTTGAGTTTTAATAATGTTTCTTTTACAAATGTTGGTGCCTTTGTATTTTGGGCATAGATGTTTAGAATTGAGACTTCTTTCTGATGGATATTTCCTGTAATGAATATGAAATGACCTTCTTCATCTCTTTTGATTGATTTTAGTTTGAATTCTAACTTGTTAGATACTAGGATAGCTATCCCAGCTCGTTTCTTGGGTCCATTTGATTGGAATATCTTATCCCAACCCTTTACTCTGAGGTAATGTCTGTCTTTGAATTCGTGGTGTGTTTCTTGTATGCAGCAGAAGGATGGATTCTGTCTTTGTATGCAATCTGTTAGCCTGTGTCTTTTTATAGGCGAGTTAAGAACATTGATATTGATGGAAATTAAGGTCCATTGAGTGTTTATCCTTGTTTGTTTTTTATTTGTTGTTGGTACTGGTATTGTATGCATATTCACCCTGCCTTTTATTTTGTGTTTTTGTAGAGTGGGATTATCTATTGCCTATGTTTATGTGAGTGTAGTTAATTTCCGTAGGTTGGAGTTTGCTTCCAGTATTTTCTGTAGGGCTGGATTAGTTATTACATGTTGTTTAAATCTGGTTTTGTTGTGGAATATCTTGTTTTCTCCATTTATAGTAATTGAAAGCTTTGCTGGGTATAGTAGTGTGGGCTGGCATCCGTGTTCTCTCAGAGTTGGTAGAATATCTATCCAGGACCGTCTGACTTTCAGAGTTTCCATGGAGAAGTCTGGTGTAATTCTGATAGGTTTGCCTTTATATGTTACTTGGCCTTTTTCCTTTGCTGCTCTTAATATTTTTTCTTTATTCTGTATGTTTGGTGTTTTAATTATTATGTGATGAGGGGACTTTCTTTTGTGGTCCACTCTATTTGGCGTTCTGTATGCTTCTTGTACTCTCATTGACATGTCTTTCTTTAGGTTGGAGAAGCTTTCTTCTATGATTTTGTTGAATATGTTTTCTGCACCTTTGAATTGGGTTTCTTCACCTTCTTCTATGCTTATTATCCTTAGGTTTTCATGGTGTCCCATATTTCCTGGATATTTTGTGTTATGGATTTGTTAGACTTCAGATTTTCTTTGCTTGATGAGTTTATTTCCTCTAGTTTATCTTCAGCGTCTGAGATTCTGTCTTTTATCTCTTGTTTTCTGTTAGTTATGCTTGCATCTGTGGTTCCTGATTGTTTACTCAGCTTTTCCACTTCCAGAATTCCCTCAGTTTGTGTTTTCTTTATTGTCTCTAATTCAGTTTTCAGGTCCTGAACTGTTTCCTTCAGCTGTTTAATTGTGTTTTCTTGGCTTTTTTGGCTTTCCTTGATTTCTTGCATCTTTTGGTTCTTCTTTTCTTCCATTTCTCTGAAGAATTTTCTGATTTCCTCTCTTAGGTTCTCTATCATCTGCATGAAGTTGTTTTTAAGGTTGCTCTCTTCTGCTTCATCTGTGTTGGGATGTTCAGGTCTTGCTGGTGTAGAGTCCCTAGACTCTGGTGGTGTCATATTGGTTTTACTGTTGTTGGATGTGTTCTTATATTGTCGTCTTCCCATCTCTTCTTCCAGTGGGTACAGGTGGTGTCACTTCCTTCCCTGGTGTGTGTGGGTCCAGTGTTCTCTTCAGGTGGGTGCAATTGGCTCTGATACTCTGATGGGTCTCAAGTTGGGTGCAGGGAGAACTGAGGCACTCACTCTCCAGCTGGGTGAGATCAGGACTGGTGCAGAGATGTCAGCAGACTCTGGGTTGCTTGGTCCTCAGGGGTTGAGTCATCCTGTCTGCAGACCCTTGGGCAGGAGTTCCCAGGGTGGACAGGGGGAAGATGGGCCCAAGGCAGGGGCTGAAGCAGCTCACCTCTGCACTCTGTAGGGGCCGGAATCTATCAGCACCTTTCTTTGTTACACCTGTAACACATGCTCAAAGGGAAGCAGGCAAATCATGTTCCATGACTTTTAACTATGCCGTGCGTTTCCATAGGCTCATTTCCATGGCACAGTACTTCCTCACTTACACTAAAAACACTGGGTTTCATGGCTCAGTTCATATCACACCATTTCTATGAATTAATTTCAAACACTTCTAAGCATAGTAACCTCTTACTCTGTTTCACCATTAAGTTGGAATACTCATATCCTTTTAAAAAATCAGAGAAATGTTGCACATATAACATTACAGCTGTAATATCATCCATAGATTATCTCCTTGATGACAGGCATTATTTTGATTTATACCTGTGTTCCTGATACCATAAAGTGTCAGTGTTGGAACACATAGAATGACAAGACTAGGATAGTATAGATGTTAAAGCAAGAATAGCTAAAATTAAATCTACAAGTGGGCCAATACCAATGAGTTTTGACTATTCATTCAAGGAATATAATTCAGTGGGGAAGGGGGAGTGTTCTCAATAGGAATTCTTGAGCGATAGCAAAACCTGCCACCAGGCTAAATGCATTATTTAAATACAAAAAGTTCTCATGAGTTGAATCTAGACATCTGCAGGTACTTGTAAAGATGTTCCAGCCAGAAACTTGGAGATCAGAGCACGAAAGGCACAGAAAGACATATGCTCAAGAAATAAGAGCATTATCTTTGAATTTATAGTAATAATAATCTACCTTTATAATTGACATCTATCTTTATAATAATAAACTGTACTGGCATCAATAATTGATAGTAATGATCATTACTATTACAGGCTCCATTCTCTGAAAATCCAAAATCCACAACGTTAGAAAATCTGAAACATTTTAAGTACTCACATCATGACACAAGTGGAAAAGTTGACATCTGACCACATGTGGCTGATGTCAGTCAAAATGTAAACACACTGAAAGTATGTAAAATTATCCTCAGGATAAATGAATGAAACATAAATAATTTCATGTTTATATTTTTTGCCCCATTCCCACAAAATCTCATTTTGCGTGTCCAAATATTTCAGAAGACAAAATAGCAAAACTAAAACAACCTGTCCCAGGAATTCTTACAGGTAGTCACCTGTGCTATCGATGATGCCAGTAAAGAAAAGTATCTCCAAAGTCCTAGCATGCCTCTCTTCACATCCTACCAGCCAGAATGAGCCAGTTAAGACAACCCATTCCAGTATATTGATGACAAGGATGGAACACACAGTGCTATGAAGATGGGATACAGTACATTCCTTAAGTCTCCTAAAAATAGCTCTAGTCTGAACACCAGGATTCCATTTGCTAGCATTGTCAAAGGACACTGACAGTCATATCAGTTGTTCTCATCCTTATTGTCTCTCATCTCTGGAAAGTTTCAGAGCATCCTTAATAATGAACAATACAGGGTCATATAGCCTCTCCTAGATGTTCAATGTCAGTTGAACTTCATTTTAAATTTATTATTATCTATTTATTGAGAATTTCATATGTCAGTACTATGTTTATATCATCCTTTCATACCTCTGCTCCTTTCTGTGTGTTCCCTACCTCTTTTTCAAGTTTACAGCCTTATTCTTTAATTACCATTGCAATTGAGTTGTCTTAAATTCTATAGGTCTGTGTACATTGTTATTCAAATAAATAGAAAAAGCTGTTTCATGGACCACCAATTCTGCCTATGACCAGATTTATAAAGAGCACTGCCCCCAAGATTATAATGAAGAAACCAAAAGGCAGGAAGAATAAAAGAGGTTTTAAAAAATATGGATACTACAAATTCAGCAACACGTAAAATTTCATAGTGGAAAAAATACTTAAACAAGGGCAAGATGTTTTAGGTTAAGTAACAATTTAAATTTATCAGTACTAGAGAAAACTTTAAGAACTTAGATCAAAATAATACATAATGACAAACTAGACAGATAAGAATTTCATACTGAGACATGTTAGCAAGGAAGCACACCAAATAGAAATAAACATTCCCTGAGGGCTCAGGAAGGAAAATCTAATCACACACGAGTTAGAAGCACATTGACAGTAAAATTCTCAAGGATAATATTCACTTTAAGAAGACTATGGATTTTTATTTTAGAACTGAAAGAAAAACACATTAAACCAGAATTCTTTTTGCATCTAAACATTTTATTTAACCCTGATTATAAAATATAAATCTTTTCAGGCACATAAGGCTTCTAAAATCTTATTGTGTGGAAACCCTTTTGACATGTTCTCCAACAACTGAAGAACACATAAGGAAAATGTGTTGCAAACACATGAGAATTAAGGGTGAGTAAAAAAAATCTTGGGATAATATTTTATTGATTAAAAAATCAAAGACCTTATGAAAAGGAGAGATCTAAAGAGGAGTGAATACCTATAACTCAGAATTAAATTTCAGTACCCTGAATAGTAATTTATTTATTTATTCAACTAGAAATTATAGATAATGATATGCTTAAAGTCATCAGAAAAACTAAGCTTTAGTTTAAATTTTCATAAAGGATAAGTGCTTCTCAAACCAGCAGAAGAAATTCCACTATATTCAGTAGATACTAAAAAAATATTAAGAGAAACCAAGAACTCTAAATTTAAAAATAACACAGTGAGTAGTAAATCTCAATAATAGGAAATGTTAAAATAGTCATGGTCATTTATCAAAAGGCCTCTGGTGATATTTTTAAAAAAGATTCACAGTATTAAAAGAAAAACACATGAAGCATGGGAAAAGATGGATTAGGGGTATACTAGACAAAGCCAAAGAAACCAGAATTAGGCACAAAAATTGAAAGTAAAAACAATCATGTGAAAAGGAATAAACATACCATAATTACTATGTATAATCGCTATGAATTTATGCACCTAATGTTATGGAAGATCTTAGACAGCTACTAGCAGAACTATAAGAAATGCCTCAATCAACAATGATTATTAACAGCTACTGAAAAACCAAAGAGATTCAATAAGATAAGTGTGCTTCTTATAGACTAAGAAAAAAGGCCATAATAAACTTTGTAATCCATCCAAAAATTGCATCTTTTCTTCAATAAAATTATAAAATTTGTACAATTACCCTTATCCAAAGTTTCAAGGAATCAGCTGAATATAATGTTGCACATATATAATCTCAGCACTTGGAAGGTTGTAGTTGGTAGATCATGCATTCATGGTCAAGCTTGGTTATACAGCCAGACTCTGTCTCAGAAAAAAAGATTCACTATCATATAGCTCTCATCTAAAAAGCAATAAAAATATAGCTCAACAATAATGAGATAGCAATAAAATACTTCCTGTAAGGAAATACTTCTTAATAACCTTGGATCTACTTCTGATCATACAGCAGGATTCATCCTCCTTGTAGTGCTACCACAAGAATACAATTCATGTTATTCAAAAGGGCTAAAGCGACACCAAGACCTGGCAACATGCAGGACCTGGAATATTTAATAAAGAAATCCATACCAGTAAAAGTTATCCAAAAGCACCTGCTCAAAAATAGCTAATGACTTATGGAGGAGACTTCCAAGCCTACAGAGGAAATGAAGCCATCCCTGAACTAACAGAAGGGGCTCCTACAAAGAATGAGTCAATTTAGCACAGGTCACATCTCCTCCCTTGGCTTTCAAAGTCTCTGAAGTCTGTTTTCACTATTTAAAATTATTCAGCTTTGTAAAGTGGGAGTTGATTCTTGTAATGGCTTGTGATCAAGTATACAGAACAGTTACTTCCACCAAAATAAATATTTTCACATATATAGTCGGTTTTTGTTATTAGGCAGGCTTGATAATGTAAATACCCAGAGTTCCATTCTACTCCTGAATGACTCTTCAATGCTACAAAGAAAAGAAAAGCTCTTCAAGTAGAGTCCCTTAAAAAAACTTAACTTCATATATGTGTGGGGGTACATATGTATATGTACAAATATATGTATATATGTATAGGTAATTATATAATTTTGATTTAATAAAGCTTGCCTGGGGATTAGAATGCAAGCTAGTCATAGCATAGAAACTGGGAAGTGGTAGTACACACCATTAATCCCAAGACTCAGGAGACAGAGGCAGACAGAACTTTGTGAGTTCAGGCCACCCAGGGCTACATGAGAGTGAATCAGTCTAAAAGAGAAACAGAACTCAGACCTTTAATTCCAACATTAGAGAGTATAAAAGGAGCTCAGTGCACTCTCAGAGAGTAGTCTAGGATTCTGAGGCTTGGTGGAGAGCAATACAGCCTGGAGATGCAATCTGAGGTTCAGTGGATCGCTCCTTCAGTCTGTGCATTGGTAAAGGTGAGAACTCTCTAGTGACTGGCTGCTTTGCTTCTCTGATTTTCAGCTTGAACCCCAATGTCTGTCTCTGGGCTTTTATTATTCATGCTACATGTATATAGAGAGAGGGCTTTCTGATGAACTAACTCCCACCTTTTCTATAATCTCCTTCCCATTCCTATTACCCCTCCTACAAGTTCTGTTCCTATATTCACGTCTTTTTTATACCCATTAAGTTTAACCAGGATCATTTGTGTAACCATGAATTTGGAACTATCCATCGCAGCATGGTGATCTCCTGAGTGGATATACAGCTGAAGATGAAGAAGTCTATTCTCCCCTAGAGTTTATCAATGGGCAATAGTTCAGTATGGAGGAGTAGACCCCATGATCCCCTTCCTGCTTAATAATTAACTATTGATAGATCCAGTCTTGCATAGACCCATTGCAAGCATCTGAAGCAGCTATGATGTCAAGGCTGTAATCAGAAAACAACATTTCACATCCATTTTCTTTCATCTCTTGCATTCTTTCCACTCCCTTTCCTACAATGATCTTTAGAATGGTGGTATAAATGTCCTATTGAGGACTCAACACCCAACCATCACTTATTCTCAGCATTTTAAGTAGCCATGATTCTCAGCATTCACCACTGTTCAATGCCATGAGAAGGTTCTCTGATTAAGCCTGAGGGTAACATATATCTGTGGAATTAGAAGGGAGATTATGCCCTTAGATGAGAATGACCTTCTCTTTATATCAATAATGTTAGAAACTATTCATCACAATGTAAATATGAATTGTTAATCATATTATCATCATTGACAACTCATTAGGAAAACCATGCAGGATATGAGAGCTTTCAAGGTCAAGTATCTTTTAGGGCAAGACCTCAGTGGTTTAAGTGTGAGAATTTTGAACAGAGTATACTTCCCAGGCACATGGAAAATAAAGTGCAGCATAATGGATGTAGAGTGGCCATTTCCAGTAGCCTATTCCTCTATTCAGTCACTTATGTTCTATATAGCAGACATGCTATTGTCATGATGAAGAGCATGGACACTAGTACCAGTTCATAGTTCAGAGCAAATCTCTGCAACATAACAGGCAAGAAACTCTAGGCAGCTGGCTCCATGTCCATACACTCTCAACCTCCAAGCCACTGCTCCAGCACCATGAAGGCATTATTATTTAAGACTATAAACTAGAACCAACTGGGAAGAGAAAAATCACAATTGATGATTGCCTGGATCAGGTTGACCTGTGAGCATGCATATGGAACACTGTTTTGATTTCTGGTTGATGCCTAAGACCCAGCTCACTGTGGGTAGTACCATGACTTGGCAAGCAAATCTGACCTATAAAACAAGCTAGCTGAGCATGAGCCAGGGAGCAACCAACAAAACATAAAGGAGCATTTCTATGTGGTTTCTGCTTCCAGCTTCTGCCTTGAATTCCTGTCTTAGTTAGCCTCAATGATGGACTATAACCTATAATCCAAACAAACCCCTTCTGTTGCCAATTTGCTCTTATCATAGTGCTTAGGACAACATCATAAAAACAAACTAGAACAGAGGTCAAATTAGCCTCTGCTCTCTTTTGTATCTCAACACTTCTTTCCAGTCACTGTAGGTCAAAAGGCAATTACACACACACACACACACACACACACACACACACACACACACACACACACACACACACACACCCATAATGCATCATTGGAATTTGCATGTTGTTCAACAAAAGTCACTTAAATATTTTACTGTTTCAAGTTTGGTGTAAAAGCAAAGGACTTTTGTGTGAGGCATGGTAGCACAAACCTATAACCCAAGAACTTGTTAGACTTTAGGAAGATAGCCTCAAGTTCAAGGCTAGCCTGGGCTACAGTCTTAGCTCAAAAAATAGGATTCCCATAATCCTAAGAATCTTGAAGTGGCTCAAACATGCTAAATCACTCAGTCCCCATTATATGTCTAACAATTTACTGCACAGAAAATAGAGATACCTTTTAATTTCTGATTTAAAAGAGAAGTAATTCTTTTTGGTGAAGTTGACTGCACCCTAGAATAAGTTTTCCAAAGAAGTGGAGAAAAATGTTGAGGCCATTAAAATAAAACCCCAAGAAACAGTGGGAAATGTCCACAGTGTGAAGGAAAATGCTGCCTGTGTTCCCAGGGGCTGCAGCTGGAAGGTGAATGGCCCTTTCAATCTCCAGCCATTATGATTCTCTGACACGATTCTAATAGATGAAAGGAGTGGGTTTTCTTTCCATGTTGAGCTTCTATTGAGGAAATGGGGATTCTATAGAAAGTGTGGGCTTTCTAAGTGTTACTGGAATGACCATGCTTAATTTTCTCCTGAGCAGGGTATCTAATAATAGCAACATCTTCTAATAGTAGCAAAGCTACAGAGCTGTACATATTAGAACCATTGTCCTTGGCTCAGCCAGCAGAATCCTTCAATGTTCTTGTCTTTTCCCAATATGCCAACCTTCATAGCCTATATTAGCTTGGAAATATTTGATTTTGCACGTTCTCTTCACCCTGATAGAAAGCTTCAGTTTGAAGCTGGAGACATTCAAAGGGGAGAGAGCCATGTCTGCCACCTTACCATAAGCAAATCCACTGAACTGCAAATCTGCCTCAAATTTAATAACTCAACTAGGCAGCACGATGATAAGCTCTCCAGAATGTTGTATCATCATTAGTTATTGGGGCTGCTTCAATAATAAGCTTTCCCACAGCTAAGCCAAAAAGTTAAAAGTATACATGGAATTTTCAAGCAAACATGGTTTATAAAAAGCTGAAAAACCAAAAGCATGCCAGAACCTCCTTTTGAATAAATACCTCAGTTTCAAACTCTTCCACTGAGGAAGTAGGACTTTATAGAAAGACATGTGTTCCCTGGAGCACGTTTACAAGAAGTGGGGTTAGTGATGAGGCTGGAGAGTCTGACTGTCTCATGCCAACTTGCACCTCAGCTACAGTGTCATTGGCTGGCATTTATATAGTGAAAATTGAAGATGGCTGGACATTGTTCGATGAATCAGCAATTCCCAATTAGAACAGGAGCATAAATTGTAGTCTTTTAGAATCATTATGGAAAGCAAATGGAAAAGTGACTAACAGACTTTGTTCTGCACCAATTATAGGGACAGGGGGATTGAATTGTGAGCCAGATTTCCAAAATAAGGCATAATGGGCTTGCCAACAAAGCTGTTCACACCCCCACAGAGACCACAAAACCCTGCAGCTGTAATTTCAGAAACACACATGTGTATAAATCAAGCAATTGAACACCTAACTATCCATCTGAGGCTGTGTGCCTGGGTTTTTCACAGGTGCCTGAGGCACTTGTGATATTTGGCTTTAGAAACAGGGTTTAGTTTAATTGACAGGATACTATCAAATTCAAGCTGACTTGGACAGACAAACCTCAATACATGAGGATGGTGTACAGCATCAGGTACCACCTGTGAGTGGTCCACAAGAGTGTTATGCAAGGTCCTTGCAGCTGCCTGAATTTTAAAGTACAGGAGGAGACAAAATCCAAATGCTGGCTGAATTCTAATTCATGAAAGTATTTTTTCTAGAGCATCAATGGAGCAGCATCATTTTCACGAATTATTGCTATTTGCTGATGAGTGATGGGGTGGGGGAGAATGAATTGAGTATTATTTCACTTTATATAGAATTGCTTTCAGAGCCAATGAGAGGGTGCTTTGTGTCTATTATCCAGACAAGCACACAGAGCCATGGCTTTGTGTTCCAGCTGGCTGACATCCCAGCAGACATCCACAAAGCATACAGCCAGCTGCCTAGGAAAGTGAGACTCATGGTGACAGAAGATCAACCCACAGGCTATGTACCCGGGGCTCCAATTCTTCCAGAAGAGGTCCATACTCATGGGACTTCAGGACAGAAGTGGTCACTGTGAGCTCTCTACAGAGTCCAAAAGTAGAATTAGTGCTGAATCAATAATTACTTCTCCAAATTCTGCTGCCATGCAACGCATACATCCGTTTCGATTTAAATTGCCAACTCCTCATTACCCACCAGGAAATGCATAGATTAGAGGTTTACACACACACACACACACACACACACACACACACACACACACACACACAAACTCAAGTGCACCAAGACCAGCCAAGGAACAGTTCCAAAACTCTGTACCCAACATGAAGATGCTCCACTGCCAATGCCACTCCTATTCCTCCACTAAGGGCCATAAGAATAATAGTGACAAGCAATGACGTACTGATGGAGGTTCTAAATGGTCTATACAAAATTCTATATCAGCAGTCAATGCATCTGGTTCAAACTCTAGTCCTGAAAATAAATAGCGTCCAGGGCCATTTGAAATAAAAAAGAGTGAGGTATGGTAACTATAGTTAAAATCAGTCTTACAATAAAATATCCCAGAAGAATGATTTTGAGGCAAGAGCCAGTAGTCAGCCAGAGCAAGCAAAAGAACTCTCTGCAAGAATTTTACCCAGAGTACCTTGTGAAAAATCTCTTTGCTCTATTCAGGTCAATTTCCAGTAAGTCTTGCTTTCATAAAATGATTATCAAAGAAACTCATTATATTTGCATGTAATACTAACCAAAAATAACATTTCAAAGTGACAGCAAAAAATTAGCTCTTCTAATGACTTCCAGATTACCAGTATTATTAAAAACTGCAGTCAGAGGTCCATCATACTTCTTTGGCTTTGTTATCAAGAAAACTGCAAACATACAGAGTGTTTATAGCCCATTAAAGAACCATTAGGCCATAAAAAGTAAGCTACCTATAAAAACAGAGAGGGAATCTGAAATGTATAATGTCTAAACTACAGCCTGATCCCTGTGGAAGGCCTAGAATGAAAAGCTATAGGTGTCCTTCCTGTTGAGCAAACATACTAAATTTCTGATTGATTAATAGTTTTAAAAGTAACTTGACTCTAATGAGAAAGACAAAGAAGAATGGCAGCCACTGACTGCACCTTTTACTACATCTCTGTATATTGGGAAGAGGGGTAAAGTGAACCAGTGTCATCAAACTTACTACTCATTAAGACTCTGTTCCTTTTCCCTTGCTTTGATTTATTGAGACATCATCTTACTATATAACCCAGGCTGGCCTCAAAGTCGTAATCCTCCTGCCTCAGACTTCCAACTTCTGTTACTTTCACATATGATAGTAATGTCATACAAGCGTTTTTTTTTTTTGTAAAATGATAGAATAATAATAATAATAACTATAGTTAAGTAACTCTCAAAAGCAACATGGAAGTGGTTAATATATATATATATAATATATATATATATATATAATACTGCTATGAATTCATTTTTAAATTGCTATGTATTACAAATTCATTTGACTTAAACCTGTCTTACTTTTAAAAATACATTAGTACAAAATCAAAAACAAGATTACTATATTTAAATTAATATCCTTAAAACATTCCTCAAAATCAGAATAAAAAAAAAAAACAAGGAGTACACATACACTAATTATTTCTTGAAATTGTTGTGGTAGAAGAACAGGTAAAAAAGCAATTCCCTAAAGAAAAGATGACATTATTTTAATTCTTTTTAGAGATTTACTTCATGTTGTGTTTCTTTCTCCCCCACCGTGTGTGTGAGTGTGTGTGTGTGTGTGTGTGTGTGTGTGTGTGTGTGTGTGCATGTGCACATCTTTGTGGGTGCCCATGGAGGCCAGAAAAGGGTTCTGGATCCCCTGGTACAGGACTTAAAGATGGTTGTGATATATCTGACCTGGGATCTGGGAACTAAAGTCAAATCCTCTGCAAGATGAGCCAGCACTCATCTTAAAGGAAAAAAACGAGTTAATACAAATTTTAAATTTTAATTTAATAATAAATAACATTTTAAATTGTAAAACAATGAAGGCAAATTGATAATTTTAATACTAATCATTTGGTCTACATTGTAAAACATTCTTTTCCTACTTAAGAGCCCCCCCAACATTATCACTGTATTGAAAATCACAACTGAATTTGACCATCTCTGTTACTTATTGAGTATAAAATATATTATGAATACTAAATGGTCCCATACTGTATTTTTAAAGGTACTATATGCTGATTCTTAGGTAGCATCATAAAACATACCCTCTCCAATAACCTGCCACTGGACAAGACCAGTCCACCCATACCATAATTGCTTCCTCATTGTTTTCTGGCTTTTCTACCTCTCATATATATTTCAGAAGGTATATGAAACAAGATAGACAATGAAGAGATTAGTGCCATTATGATGCTTTAGGTTGTATCTAAGTGAGAAAATGGAATTCAGGCAGCGAATGCCTTTCTCATCCATAAAACCACTCAGCACCTCAAGGGAATCCATTCAACATTTGTTAAATAATTTCTTCAACTATCTGGAGTTGTCAAATCTGAAACAACCAAAGTTCAAGTGAATGAAGGCATTCTATAGGCTCTCTGAGGGCCCAGAAAACACACTGTAGGATAACACCCCAATTGTGTTCTGAGAAAGTGTTGAGAAGCACAGGGTTGTAAAAAACAAAAACTGCAGCTGTACAAATTGGTCTAGACAGACAACTGGTTATTTATTGCCACTCAGCCATTTCTGACATGGTAGAATCAACAAGTCATCTTCCAGAATGCTGTGATTCTGATGTTCAGTCCAGTCAAAAACAGGTTCATTTGAGGGAGACATAATCTCTGATCTTTCAGTGGCTCCTCTGATTGGTTTTGGGGCTGTAAACCAAAGTACAGACATTTTGCGATCATAGTTCCCACCAGTGATACATATTTTTGTGGAAACAAAGAAGAAAAAGACAGAAACACTGGTATTGTTTGAAACTCAATCTCCTCATGAAACTTTAGTTCTATTTTTTATATATTTCTCTTTTTTCATTTGAATTAGAAATAAGATTGTTTTACATGCCAATCCCAGTTCCCACTCCCTCCCATCCTCCCCTACCACCACCACCCCAACTAAAACCCTACCTATCACATATCCTTTCTGCTCCCCCGGAAGGGTGAGGCCTTCCATAGGGTGTCATCAGAGTCTATCATATCCTTTGGGATAGGGCCTAGGCCCACCCCCCTTGTGTCTTGGCTCAGGGAGTATCCCTGTATATGGACTGGGCTCCCAAAGTCTAAGCCAAATAAATACACTGCCCTGTATTCATACAAAATGTGAAGGTCTTGAGAATATCTTCACATTCAAAACAGTATAAATGACTTAGATATACATAAATTTAAAAAGCAAGGCACCAGAAAGAAGAATGTGTGCGTACTATTCTGCTTATACAAGCTCAAGAACAAAATTGCATTCTAGTTTTAAGGGCAAGGATATCATTTACCAACTGGGCACAGTGGCACATGACTGTAAACCCCAACACTCAAGAGAGTAAGGCAGGAGAACTGGGAGGTCTAGGCTGTCCTGAGCTACACAATGAGAACATATATTGAAAACCAAGAAGAAAAAGGTAGTTCCCTTTTTAATACTTGACAGGGTCTAGATGACAGCTGTGGGTGGGTTGTTGCGAGAGAACAAGTGGACTTCTGGTGCCTTAACTATACTGTTTCTTCATCCCTTCCCACTGAGTGTTTACATTAAAGAGGGACACTCATATTTTGTGTGCTTTCATACACCCAGCTTTTCCATCATTTCAAAGCTTATGTTTAAAAAACATTCTAAAGAAGTCAAAATATGTATATGGTTGTACTTTGAATCACAGATAAGGGTTAATAGCCCTTATATAAAAACAACTACAAAATGTTATGGAAATATTAAGGACCTCCCACATATGACTAGGAGAAGTTGATCCAGAGGGCTAAAAGAAAGTTACAAACTTAATTTTCCTTTGCAGTGACTCGGGCAAGTAGAGAAACTGGACAGCTTTATAGGGAATGGGGGGCAGGAGTTCAGAGTGATAGCACTGGAGGCTCTGGGCATGGAGACGATACCTAGAAACAGCACATCCTATGGGTTGGACAGAGGTATATTTGGGAGCTTTCTCTACTTGGTTCTCAAATGGAAACTTGTTATAAATAAAGTATTGTGTATTTTGATACAATTGCTATGACATTTGACTTTTGTTGGTGCACACAGAACTTTTGACACCTCATACCAGTTCCTACTGATAGCAAGTTGGACTCCTGAGATGGTTGTTCAATAAACCTGTCAACCTCTGAATAAACAAAAGCTGAAACACCAGAAAAATACAACTCACAGAAATAAGAAAGAAAGAAAGAAAGAAAGAAAGAAAGAAAGAAAGAAAGAAAGAAAGAAAGAAAGGAGAAAGAAAGAAAGAAAGAAAGGAAGGAAGGAAGGAAGGAAGGAAGGAAGGAAGGAAGGAAGGAAGGAAGGAAGAAAGATCTCCTACCCCAAACCCCAAAGTGCTAAAATAAAATAAAATGCCTTACATTTAGAAGTCCTACATGAAGAAGCGTTCCAGGAAATATGGTTCAGATGAACAAAGTGGACACAACACAGTTCAGTAACCACAGAAACCCAAGAGTGGGCACTTCCCCAGGAAACCCTGTGCTGGGGTAGGAGAGCCTGAAGCTGTGGTGCCAGAGGAGTGACTAGAGAAACTGTTTCCCAAGAAAACCTGGACAATTTCCTCACAAGGAAACCTATAAAGGCACATTTTTTTTAATCCTTTGCTTCTGCTTTTCTATAAATGATAACTCTGATACAAGCAAAGCAGAGGGAAGTAGGGAAATCTCTCCAAAGTTCTGGCTGGAGCTATAAATAAACCTGTCTCCTGTCTTTAATTCCCATCCCCAGGGTTGTTTAGGAAAGCTACAAAGAGCAGACCAGATGCTTACGGTAAGAGTGGTGCCTCTAAAACCCTACATACTCACTACCTTTTCAAATTTCCCAGTATAGACTCCGCAGGTGTGTGGTGCCTGCGTGACCTCACCCCACACAACCCGTCCAGGCTAAGCTATCTTTCCACCTCTGATCATGAGGAAAACTCCACAACTGTAGTCTTCCTAAACATCCATCAATATATGTGGTTATATGAATATATGTGAAATGGGAAAAATGAACCCCCAAATGCACAGAATTTTGAAAAAAGAGGAACTTGATATAACATTCTGCCTCTTTTTTCCATTTCACAGATTACTGAGATATAAATCTTAATATCCAGCCATCAGAATCCTCTTGAATGATAATGTTTGCTGTGTGACCTACTGTGCCGTTTCCCAGCCAGTCATGGAGCAAGTACACAGCAAGATAGCTCATTATGCTGTACTCTTCTTTCCATTTGTGTCTTGCCCCTCACTATCCTCACTCTTTGAACTTGTTCATCATCATTAATAAGAAATATTGATCTTTTCACCAAGCTCTGAGCTTTAAAGGAATTAAATAAAATCCCCAGACAACTTGAAGACCCAGTTGAGACAATGAACAATTAATCTGAAATGGGAACCTATTCACTTTCTTATGGTGGATCCTCGGTGGTATCATCTCACTTAGTTATCAGCACAGACGGTGGGGGATAGGGAAGCTGAATTGTTTGGTTGATGCATGATTAGGATTTTGTACAAAGCTTTAATGAACTTTTGTTGTAGTTTAGCCTGTTATTCTCGATATTTCAGGCATTGTTTTTTTGACCTGGATCCTTTCTACCTGTTCTTTCATTGGATGCAAGTGTCAATGGAGATCAGTTGGAAATATGGCTGCCATAGCTAAATCTTACCCACACAATATATTGTTTTAGCAGAAACAAGAATACACAAGAGAAAAAAAGTACCACTGGCCTGGCTGCCACTTCATGATAATTTGTGAAGAGATCAATCAGGCAATAACATGCAATAGTGAGGAGTCTTAGTAAGGAGAATGAAATGCCATTGGAAAAAGTCTAATGTGGGGTATGGCTAGAATTTAGAGGGGGAAGCTTCTCTCTATCCACTTGAAAGAGAAGTAACAATTGAGGGTGTTTAAGGAGAGTATGAAGACACCAATACCAGAATCTAAGGTCCACTGTTTGCAACTTTACTGAGACTTTCAAAACTTTCTGGTTCCTCTTGTTTTGCCTAATGTCTTCGTTAGGGTTTCCATTGCTGTGACAAAACCCCATGACCAAAAAGCAAGTTAGAAGGACAAGGTTCATTTGGCTCACACTTCCACATTGCTGTTCATCACTGAAGGAAGTCAGGACAGGAACTCAAACAGCAGAATCCCGGAGGCCGGAGTTGATGTGGAGGTCCTGGAGGGAGGCTGCTTACTGACTTGCTTCCCATGGTTTGCTCAGCATGCTTTCTTATAGAACCCAGGACCAGCAGCCCAGGGATGGCACCACTGGCAATGGGCTGGGCCCTCCCCATTGATCACTAAATGCCTCAAGGCATTTCCTCAACTGAGGCTCCTTCCTCTGATGACTCTAGCTTGTGTCAAGTTGACACACAAGACCAGTCAATACACCTAGGATACATTTGAACATCAGCACATGCATATTGTAGCATTGCATTGTTCTCTCAGAATCTAAGTTACCTTCTAACTGTAAGAAGAATTTTGCAATATGAATCAGGACTTGCAAATATAAAACAGCCATTGCAATCTATAATTGCTTCTCT
This sequence comes from Cricetulus griseus, assembly GCF_003668045.3. Taxonomy (NCBI): domain Eukaryota; kingdom Metazoa; phylum Chordata; class Mammalia; order Rodentia; family Cricetidae; genus Cricetulus; species Cricetulus griseus. The sequence goes on along the minus strand of NC_048595.1, from coordinate 182,817,174 downwards.
GTAACAAAGAGCCTGAGTGCTGACAATGGAAGAAACAGTGAAGTAGTATTCTACACATTTTAATTAAACTAACATTTATTGAGCATCTCTTATAGACCACATAAAATGAATAGCATTTAGTACATAAAAGGGAAATAGAACCTAATTTCAATGTGTATGAGGAAGGGCACTGTGACAGAAAATGAAAGGCTTTGATATAAAAAAATCTACTTCCTGGGACTTGTAAGAAGTGATAAATACATAAGGTTTGAAGAACAATTAGATGCTAGACAGGCAAAAGAAGGAACAGTGGTGTATCAAAATGACCTTGGGAATGTGGTCACCATGCTACTTGCTAAGGAGTTAAATATTCTTCAAGAAAAAAAAAAAGGTTTACAAATCACTGTTAAAACCTTTCTTTTTACCTGCTTTGCTCGTCAATACAAAGAGGCTAAAGCAAAAAAAAAAAAAAAAAAAAAAAAAAAAAAAAAAAAAAAAAAAAAAAAAAAAAAAAAAAAGGTTTTGAATCATACAGCACAGGAAAGCACTGCTGTAGAGCTAAAAGGAAATACATTTGAACCTCTTCAAAATTTGGAATGGGTTTACATTTAAATAAATACATTAATATCCTACTGGGGGGCTGCTTGTCAACGATGTGCAGGATTTTCCCCAGGTACACTTATTTGCAGCTCAGGTTATTTAGGCGGTTAAATGTATGCCTGGAACCTCATGGGGAGATATGAAAGATGGAGAGAAACAGGAGTGACAGAGAGCAAATGATTTTCATTTATTTACATATTATAAAAGGATTTGCTTCAGGAGTCTTACCACATTATCAGCACTAGGCTCCTTTTCTCTCTTAAAAGAATGAAGTCTCCTTCTGAGTCAAACAATAACATAAGCCAACCTACTGTGAAGGTTAGCAAGGCATTTCCCACAATGCACCTGGAAGTTTCACCTGCCTCTATATTTTGGTACAGTTAATGACAGAAGATACAAAAAGAACCAGCTATATAGGATCTTCTATTTCCAAAAGCTGATGATTACAGCATATTATGTATGGACAATGTAGTGTGGTTTATTTTTTTTTGTCTGTTGTTTTTTGCACATTTTTACTTTGTCTTCATGTCATGAGTCTTAAAGACAAATCACTATCAAATGACATTGTCATTGCAGTTTTTATCTTTCCTTATATTTGGTTGTATTGCTAGTGAATCTTTAAAGCACCTAATCTGGAAAAAAATGATAATGGTTAGTGGATGTAAGTTCCCCTGGATAGGATGGAGGGACACAGTGTACACTACATAACTACAACGCCAAGTTCTGTACTCTCATGACCAAAGTCATGTGGAAGCTTCAGCCTTCAGAATGTTCCTTCAAGTTTATTATCAAGTCCTTTCCACTTGTACACACACCAAATACTGCATCACCCAGTCAGTAGAGCATGGGACTCTTAATCTCAGGGTTGAGGGTTAGAGCCCCATGTTGGGTGCCATATCTAGTCAGGCTTTCCTTTGTGGTACTTCCAGCCCGCAAATACTGACACAGGGTCTTATTATTAATTATGAACACTTGGCCTTTATCTTAGACTTGTTTCCAACTAGCTCTTATAAATTAATTAACCCATATTTTTAATCTACATTCTGCTACATGGCTCTTTACCTTTCCCCAGTATGCTGCATCCCAAATCTGCTGGTGAAATCCATGCACCTAGATTCCTCTTCCCAGTTTCTATCTCTGCCCAGAAGTCCTGCCTATCTTCTCCTCTCTAGCTATTGGCCATTCATCTTTTTATTAAACCAATCAGAAGGTACCTTAGGCAGAGACATATCTTTACAGTGTACAAAAGGGTTATCCCCCAACTGTTCATTTTGGTCATCAAACCTCCACTGGACTCTCCAGTGCTGAAAATCCCCAAGGCTTCTCTACCCCCATCTCTTCTCTCCCCGCTATCAAGAATGTTTGACTGAATGTTGAGAACATAGCTCAAAAACTTAAAAACCCTCAGTGTATCTATAACTCCTCTGAACATTCACAATGACTTCTTGCAAAATCTAGCTCATCTATAAGGTCAATGCCTTCCATTCACCCTTTCAAATGGCAGCTATTTACTGTTTCCAAAAAGCTTTGCATTACTGATCTTGGAAATAAAGTGGTCATCCTCCTTGCTTCTGTTTCTAATCTTGGGTTACTCTCCTCTCCAGAGCAAACCCCACTGTTGAGATCTGCTCTCTATTCTTCTGATAACCTTAAGGCCACTCTTCTCATTATTTGGAGATGCCATCTACTTCTCATCAGCCCCCCTCCTTCTTACATGGATGCTGTCCCAATGTTACTTGCTGTATGATATTTTTTATTAGGTCCACAGTAACTCTCAAAGTCATTCCAGTTTAGGTAATAAATCACTTTGCTCACCATTACCGCTGTTTCTGAAAACAAATAGATGTTCCTTCTGACTACAGACCTTCTAATCTTTTATATTTTTGTACCTAATAGCATTGTCCTATAGCCAACAACTACATCCTAGATCTTTATCTCTACCAAACATTAACCCCTCTCCCATCAAATTGTCCTTTCAATATCTCCATTCTCCTGTCTTTCCAAGACATACCCATTGTTCCAAACCAAAACAACCATTACTGCTTAAGAGTTACAGCTCCTGCTACCTAATCTTTTTCTCTCACTCCCTTATGTATTTATTCCCCTGCACATGCAACTTAAACTGCCTAACTAGACATGAAAACCCAATCACTGAATGTACCTTCAATTTTTTGTTTCTCCTGCTTTTACTCTTAATGTCTTGAGTAAACAAAAATTTTAGGTAAGTTTATATTTTCTGCCTCCTTTATACCTGCATCCGACTACTTCAACTAGATAAGAAACACACACACACACACCATAACACTATTTTAACTAGGCTGAATAAACTTATGTGTGAACTTATAAGCACTTTAAATTACACTACAGAGCAACTTGAGTGTATTTCCTAAGATCATTCACTCTTCCACTCACTTTGGTGACTCCATTTATTACTTGATGTTTTGGGTTTCCTTTTTAATTCATGTTGAATTTAGATCCTATTTCACTATGGGAAGAAAAGTAATCAAAAATGAGACAAACTTCAAGTACACATACCCATCCCCTGCATTCAGGTACTACCTTCCATCTTTGTTAACTGCACAGGATCTTTCTAAAGGTCATTTCTGTCATTTATACATTAGACCTCATCTAGTCTTCTAGAAGACAAAAGACGGATGAACATAAATGTCTTATGAACTAGGAGAGGCCGTCGGAGTGTGATGTGACACACCAAAGACCCAACAGACATGACTCTAGCTCTCTTTTCAAACACCAGAGAACTATACAAAATTCAGGATCCAACTATGTCTACTGGAGATGACCTCATCTCAACACAAAAATCTATTTTTGTGTAAACCGTAACCTGAATAGTAGGACACAGTGCCTACTTTATTGTTTCCTCATTTCATATATGATCCCCATTCTTAATTAGGTGCAACTAGAGATTTGGTTTGTACAACTTAGCAGATTGGTTTTGCCTTCCATAATAACTTATCTTCTTTTCTTTTAAAAATTACTGTTAAATTAACTATTCACTAAAATGCTTCTTGATCTTTGTCATGCCATGGATATTCAATTTCTGTCAAAACCATGCAGCCCATGTAAATCACAGTGTTTCTCTCCAGTATGTCCACAGTGGAGAAGTCAGCCAGCATGGCTCCTTGCACAGATGCCTATGATCTGATCCCCTGTATAATTATTAATGTCCTAATGAAGGTGGCAGGAGAAATATGATACATCACACAAGCAGTTCTCATTTCCTCAAATATAGAGTGGAAAAAAAACCAATTCAATCATGTTTAAAAAACTAAATTATTAAAATAATGTACCAATTGATTTTCAAAAATAAAAGAACACACTATCAGCATATGTAGTTGTCCAATTAATGGGAACATATCAAGGAAATCAATTTCACAAAGTTGGCCAGAAAGAAATTTAATCTATTTTGATTGAGGATAGAAGAAACATTAATATTTTGTTTTCCCTGGATATTCTTTCCTAATATAATATAATGTTTTTACTTATTTGTTGAGAATTTCATGTATGAATAAAATGAATTTTTATCTTATCCATCCTCCACTACTCCCCTCCACTTCTTTCAGGTCTCCCGATGTACATTGCCCTCCCAGTTTCATTCCAAGTGTGGTGTGTGTGTGTGTGTGTGTGTGTGTGTGTGTGTGTGTGTCCCACAGAACCCAATTAGTGCTGCCCATATGTACCATTCATTAGAACATAGCCAATTACCAGAATTCATATCCCTGAAGGAAACTCTTTCCCAGCAGCTACCAACTGTCAATAGGTCCTAAGCTAAGGGTGGAGCCTCATAGGCCCTTCCCACATCCATGATAGATTTTTTTTTATCACACTCACAGATATGTTAGTAAATGTAATTTATACACCAAATATAATGCACAGATTAGTACATCATAAACCTTAGAAAGTAACTGTTAAAACAAACCCCCTACTACTGAAACATAATTCTGTTCCTTTTCATAATACTTGTAGAAGTCTGACCTCATGATAACTGAAGAATCAATATACTCTAAACTTAATTTTTTAAGATTTAATTTCACTTTGAACTATATTTGTATGTGTGTGCATATGTACACATGAGTGCAGGTACTCATGGAGGCCAAAGGGACCAGATTCCTGTAGGATTTACAGGCAGTTGTATGTTGCCCATATGGGATGCTGAGAAATGAACTCAGGTGCTTTGCAAGTGCAGTATATGTTCTTGACCTCTGAGACCCCTGCGTCACTTAAACTTAGGTTTTGTTGTGAAGGGCTTGCACACAATCTCTCAATATTTTCCTTACCAAGAATAACGGAGCTTACATTTTCAAAATACCATGTCCATAACTTCAATAAATGTTTTCTTTAAGCACTCAAGAAATGTATAATAGTTAAGTAGAATTTTAATCATGATGTATATTATTGGATGAAATTTTTAAGATTTCATTAAAAAAAACTATACCTAACAATCTTCTTGAGAGTGGAGACAGTTGAGCCTAGGGTTTAATCATCAATCAGAACAATGACCTTAATCTATTAGCTAGAATTGTTATGTGTTAATACATATTGTTAAACTTAACCTCGTCTAAAATGGATTTTCCTTACTTCTTGGATATGAAGTTTGAGAATTCATTCTCGCACACATTTCTTGCATATTTGGTCCTAGAACTTACAGAAGTTCCTTTGTTTTTCAGTCCTTCCCTTCTTTCCAGGTTTGATTTTACAATTGTACCCCTGGGTCCTTCCAGGGTCTAACTCTTCCCATATATCTGCTTAATTAGAGAGGTTTGGGAATAAAAGGAACAGCGCTTATTTTTAAAGTGAACTCCTACAATAAAGGGAGCAATATTATCCTCAAGCAAGAGAAGACACCCCTCTCCTCAGTGAAATAGGGGTAGAGATGGGCTTAACCAATCAATGAAGGCTCATGAGAGATGAATATTCTTCAATATCCTAATTGATCCTACTATATTGATAAGACATACCTTAATTAATACCCTGACAAGAATAGATCTAATGAGGCTATGATCCAAATAATGTATTGCAGAGATATCATGAAGTTTTTCTCATTTCGTTGTTTTTATTTTTATTTTTAATACATTTTAATTAAAACAGATTGTGTCACTTTCTACATTCTGTTCATTCCCACCAACCCCTTCCAAGTAGTCTCCCTCCAACCCTATTCATGATCACCACCCTCAAATTTATACCTGTTTCTCTTGTAACTATTATTGTTACATACATACATACATACATAAATACATACATACATACATATACTTATGTATAAGTATACACATATGTATAAATATGAACTGCTGAGTTGGCTTTTGTTGACTGTGTGTATATGGCTTCAGGTCTGATCATTTTGTACTGGATAACTAATCAGGGTACTCATTTCTAGGAGACACTAATCTCCCCCCTCCCCAGGAGTCATTAGTCACCTATAGTTCCTTCTCTAGAGATGGGACCAAAAGTAATTTTCCTCCTCCCCGTTAGCATGTCTATTGATATTGTAGTCATTGCTCCAGCTTATTTATGCAGTCATTTATAAGAGAGATTGTTTCACAGCAGACTTCCTGGTGCTCTGGCAATCTTTCTATCCCATATTCTGTGATATTCCCTAAGCTATGGATGCAGGAACTGTGATGTAGATATATCCATTGGGGCTTGGATCCCCACAATTGACTAATTTCTGCATTGTGTCCAGTTGTGCCTTTCTGTAATGGTCTCAGTTTGCTGTAAAGAGAAGCTTCTTTGATGAGGGATGGTAGCTATCAGTGGATATAAAGATAAGATTTAGGATAGAGTAAGGAATTGTCCTGGTCTATCAAAGTAGTAGTGGGGTTCTTTTCTACGGTCTATGACCTCACTAGTCCTGGAAGGTTGGCTAGGTTTCTAGTACCAGGAATGATTTCCCTCCTGTTGAGTGTGCCTGAAGTCCAATTAAATGGATTACACCTTTGCAGATGTCTTGTCATGCTTATCATTGCTGTGGTTCATAGGAATTTTAGCTGATATAACTATTAAATGCTTTCCTCCTTTGGAAGCTTGCAGAGTGTTTTCTGGTACCAGGAAAGCTAGACCACAGGAAGGAGGTTAGATCAAGCTTGAATAATCTCAATAGATGCAGACAAAGCTTTTGACAAAATCCAACAATCATCTATGGGACCTCTAACAGTGGAGCCAGTCTTCAACCCTAGAGCACAAATGGACTTTGGGAGACCATTCCCTATGGAGGGATACTATTGCAGCCCAGATACAGCAAGGAGGGCCTGGGCCCTCCCCCAAACAATAGGACAGAGTTTTAAGGTCCCTGGTGAAGGGCCTCGATGTCCCTGGGGAGGAATTGGGGGATGGGTTGGAGAGGTGGCTGGTGGGGAACATGGAAGGATGAGAGGGCAAAGGAATGGGGGGATGGATATGTAAATATGAGTGGTAATTAAAGGATTTAAATAAAAAACTGAAAAAATCCAACAAGCTTTCATGATAAATGTTCTAAAAGGAGTAAGACTGAAGGGGACAAACCTCAACATAATAAAGATGGTATATGACAACTAACATAATCCTAAATGAAGAAAACCCCAAAGCAAGTCTGTTAAAATCAGGAAAAAGACAAAGCTGTCCACTATCCCTATTACTTTTGAATATAGTGCTGAAAGCACTAGAAAGAGCAATACGTCATGAGAGGAGATTACAGGGCTGCATATAGGAAAGGAAGTTAAATTACCCCTATTTGCTGATGATATTACATCATTCAAAGGAGATCCCAAAAATTCCACTAAAGAACTTGTAGAAACAATCAAGTTTCAGCAAAGTGCTAGGGTACAAAATCAACTTACAAAATCAGAAACCTTCCTAGATACCAACAGCAAGCACACTGAGAAGGAGATACTGGGCACATGCCCATTTGCAGTCAACTCAAGGGAAATAAAGTATTTTGGAATAAACTTAACCATGGAGGTGAATGGCCTCTACAATGAAAACTGCAAATCTTTGGTTGAAAGTGATTGCAAAAGACATTCTATGTTCATGGATAGGTAGAATTAATATTGTGGAAATGACCATCCTACCAAAAGCAAATTACAGATTCAATGCATTCTCAATCAAAAGACCCACAGCATTCTTCAAAGGAATAGAAAAAAATCCTAAAATTCACATGGAACAATAAAAGATCTATATAGGCAAAGCAATCCTGAGAAAAATGTTTTTCATACAAAATATTGACAAGTGTATTAATTACATTAAAAAAGAATAAGCTCAACAGAAAAAATAGGCAAAAGTATATAAGCAGATAACTCAGAGGGAAAAAAAACAATGTTTCATAAAGCATATAAAAGATATTTAGCCCTTTGGAAATAATGGGTATTATTTTTACCTATTACTTTGCATCAATTAAAATACTCTGAAAATGTGGACACTTTCACATTACTCTCATAATAATATAGTATTTTCAACATTTTGAAACAAGTACAAAATATCTGTTTAAATTAAAATGAGAAAATTACCTGCAACTCTGACTCCAGAGATCGCCCCTAATGAAACAATGATTAATACATGCAAGGAACAGAAGCTAAGATGTATATTACTAAAGTGGTTGTAATAGGAAAAATATAAGAGCAATATCATTCTTGCATAGAAATATTGCTAAATATATTTCAGCATCTTTCTTTGGTTGTATTAAAGGGGAGTGTGCAACGGAATAAAAATTGTCAAGCTACAAAGAGTGCATAGAGTTTTACAACATCCACATTAAAGCTATATAAGGTACAAAACTTAATTCAAAGTGACCCAGGTGACAGCTTGAAACTCTCTGTGGAGCTGATAAAATCATTTTCTTTAGTGAAGATAATGGGATTGTATATAGTGGGGAAAGTGTACTCAAATACGCTTCTACTTTTTCAGTGTTTTGTTTTTTTCAAACATGTGCTCTGAGATAAAATTATTTATTAAGTTGGAATAATTACTGTATTTCCCCCACAGATCTTCATAGTAAATACATAAGGTCTATAGCCTGACTCTAGAAGCATAGGACTAGTGTTGTGTCAAATGGCATGAAGGGGGACTAAAGAATAGGGACTTTGGGACAGGCACTTGATTAATAATGATAGATTAGCAATAGCTTACAGTTGTCTTATACTGTTTACAAGTGTCTTCCTACTGTGAAAACAGGTACCTGTAGCCACAGCATGTTCCTACTATTCCCACACCCCTGGCAAGCACATCTCAATAGTGAAAGAAATGAAAATAAACTCTCCCCCACACACACACTTCAGCAATATTCCCTAAGCCTTCAGTGAAGGGACTTTGTTGTAGATATATCCACTAGGTATGAGTGCTACAGGATTCATTGATCTCTGCATTTTGACCAATTGTGGGTTTCTGCAATGGTCTCCATCCTCTGCAATATGAAGCTTCTTTGATGACAGGTGAGAGCTACACTTATCAGTAGATATTAAGATACACATTTAAAATGCAGTAGGAACTAAGCTAGTCTAGTAATGAATGTAGCAGTAATAAGTTCTTTGTTAAGATCCATTATGTCAATATGGGGTAGTTACAGTATCAAGTATGATTTCCCTCCTATTGAGCAGGTCCAAATCTAATTAGAGGGCTATCAGTTACTGCCAAGATACAAGTTTTACTATAGCATTGTTGGGGTTCTCACAACATGCTATTTGTTGTTGTGGTTCCTAGGATTTTAATAGGATTGATGATTGCTTTCACCCTTGGCAGTTTGAATAGCATCCTTTAATCCAGTAAGGATGGGGCTTCAGGGAGGAGGCACTCAGGTCAAATCCAGCTTGGATCTTCTTAATTGTTTTTTAAGTACATGGTGTGTGTCTCCAGAAAATAGGAAATTGCCTTCAACCTCTGGGAGGCAACCAAGTGCAACACAGCAATAGCCTATGTTGTTTGGGGGAGTCTCTTGGACCCTCCTGACCAACAACTTAGAAGATATTTTTCATGCCTTGTGATAGGGATTTTGTTAAATGGTCTATGGTTCTTGGGGGAAGTCATTTAAGATATATGTATAGATATAAATGTTTATGTGTATGATGTAAATATATATGTGAATAGGGTGCATATGTATTTATATGTTTGTGTATAAGATACAAACATATATAAATACACACATATATACATATATATGTATATATATATATATATATATATATATATCATGTGTAACTTGAAGTAAATATAAAATAATATGATTCTTTAAGGGTTTTCAAACATCCATTTTTGTTAGTTAACCCTCCTTCCTCCTTTTCCTTCTATATTTTCTTCCCTTCCCCTCCCCAAGTTGAAAATCCCTTCACATTTTTCAATTTCCCCCTTCATATTACTTTATCCTGCTAGTCCCCTCCGGAAGGCTCCCTCTACCCCGTGGTCCATTTTTACTTTGCTTGTTTCCATGGTTACTCCAGGTTATATACCCACATCTGAAGATTTGGAACTGGGACTAACAGAAAAAAGAGTGAGCATGCAGCATTTGTCTTTCTGGGTGTGGATTACCTCACTCAAATAATCTTTTCTAGTTCCACCCATTGTGCTGTATTTTTAAAATATATCCAAATAATGTCACAAAATGTAATAAAATATACTGCAGAGTTCACCATAACCAAAGCTGAGAGGTGTCCAGCCACCTCAACAAAGAAATAGCAGCCTTCTACTTCTTCTTATTAAAACATCTGAACACTCTAGACATAGTTTCCAGCAAAAATCTACTGCCACATCTGAGTTCATGATTGAAATATTTATAGCCGGCTGCAAGGACTATAAAATGCCTGTAACCAATTCAATGGACTCCTGTGGAGTATCCCAATTTTATAATAAATAAATGAATTATCCTAAGCATGGAGTATGATCTAACGCTTCTATTTACTGCCATCAATTCCAGTAGATGTACTTGAACAAAACCCCACAAGAATACCACCCCTCCAGAGCTATCAGGGTTTACCTAAAATGTTCAAGTAATGAATCATTTTATGCTTTGCAGATAATATGACCCATATCATATCTACTCAACTCTTCTTCTATAGCCCCTAAAACAACTATAAATGATACCTAAATGAATATAACTATGCTTTCAAAAATGCATTGTAAACACTAAAATTTGAATTTCTCATTATTTGTATGTGCTAAGAATTCTCACAAGTCACACAAAACCAGGTGAGTACAGAATTTTGATCTAAACTTTAGAAGATGAAGAACTTACTTCCATTTGTCATCTAAGCAAAAAAATGTGCTTAACTTGTCTAAAATTAATGGTCCTTTTGTGGACCAATTCATAAGTGACTGACTAAAATGAATGCTGCTTCAAACATGTGCTGTAGGATAAATTTATTTATTAATTACTGTATTTTCCCCCACAGAACTCCATGATGAATATATAAGGTCTACAGCCTGACCCTGGAAGCATAGGCCTAGTGCTGGGTCAGGTGGCATGAAGGGGGACAAAAGGATAGGGACTTTGGGACAGGTACCTGATTAATAGGAGTTCAATAATGATAGACTAGCAATAGCTTACAGTTGTCTTATCCTGTTTACAAGTGTCCTCCTACTTTGAAAACAGATGCCTGTAGCCATGCATGTTCCTACTGTTCCCACACCCCCAGCAAGCCCATTCCAATAGTGAGAGAGCTGAAAAGAAACTCTTAATTCGTGTAATTCTCCTCATTATTATTCTATTCTCATCATTAGATATCTTCTCACAGTAACGTGGCTGCTCATGTTGTCTATTTTTGTAATTTTAGTCTTGAAATCCTAACGCGGGATTAGAAGTATTCATTTCGGCAGCTTATCCAAAGATCCTGGCAGCACACCCCAAAGGCTGAAGCGTCCTGTAGTATTTGAAAAGATTCTCAGGCTGATAACTGATCCCCAAAGCTCAAAGATGGGGATGCCCTTTGCGGGGTGGGCAGGGCTCCCTTAAGCATGTTTGGCTCTCCACCCAAGACCTGGAAAGGTTTCGGTGATGCATCTTTTTTGGTAATCAGATCGCTCTGCAATATTGTGACTAAGAAGAATGACTTTTAAAGAGGAAGAAATAGAAAAGAGGCGTTTTCCTTGTGCTGGCATGTTTAACCCTGTTTCTACCTTAAGAATTATTAAAACAGCGTTGAATGCTGATCTATTGAAGAGTTTTAAAAATTCATGTTGTGTCCCAGCTTCGTATGCAGACATCGGAATGCATTTCTGATGTGCTTATTGGTGGGTTGTTGTCAATAAAAATCTCAACTGTCTTTGGGGGATCATTTTAGACTGTGGGAAACTGCACTGAACTGACTAATGAGAGTCTATGGTAGAAGTAAGATATTGCCAGACTCGGATGTTTGTTACCACTTTACAATTTCTCCATCTACCTGACCATATCTGTGAGCCTTCCTCCACCGTCCTTCCAAACGGCTGATGGAGAATTTCGGTCAGCTTTTCATTATCAATGTGCTTCTCATGCTTTCCTTGCATCGTGTATATTTTTTTCTTGTATACACAAGATAAATGCTTTTAGCCTGCAAGGGGAACCAGGCACTCTCAGAGTAACGGACCCATTTAGCAGTGCTTGGCTTCCTGTGCCTGTCAGCGGCAGGTGACATTTAGCACAGGCTTTATCTCAGTTGTGGTAATTACTGGGCTGACATGAGCGCTCATACACGCTGCAGATTGTTTTCAGCAGATGCAACCAAGCAACCCTGCTTTCTCTAGTGCAGTTTATCTGGCTTTCAAAATGTGATGTTCTAAACAGACACACACACACACACACACACACACACACACACACACACACACACACACACACCACAGCAAAAGACCTAATGCCATTTTTATGAAAATAGTCATCCTTTGTTGCTCTGACTATATTGATTTAGTTTATGCCATGGAGTGATGGCATGGGACATCTTCATTGTATGCAGCTTCTACATTACAAGCTATTATTATAACCTATTAAAGAGAAAAGCCATTGTCAGAGTCATGTACCTCCATAATACATCACATGCTAATTTAATGATACAATTAATGCACTTGTATTTACCATTTAGTTTTCTTTTTGTATCTTATATAAAACGTTTATTTGAAGACAATACTTTAAGCTCTTCAACCATTTAGTTTTCTTAAATACCAATCGTGTGACTGATGGTATAAGATGGTTTAGACTTTTATTTTTATTTCTATTTTTGAGAATGTATAATGTGAGGGGGTGTGCACATGTGTGTGCAGGCGCCCACAGAGGCCAGAAGTGTTGGGTTGCTGGGTCCAGTTGGCTGTGAGACACCAGACGTGGGTGGTAGAAAGTGAACTCCAGCCCTCTGTGAGAGCAGCATTCCTGACTGCTGGTCACTCTCTCCAGGTGCCCTCAATGATTGTGGCTTTGAAGTTTTCTGAGGGTGGTATATTTTTTAATAAGAAATTAAAAGAAATACTTTCATTTACAAAGGGAGTCATAATGACAAGCATTTGAATATTCATATCAGCTCTATCCTAGGCCCAGAGCAACTTCCCTAAGTTAGACAATTATTGAATGTTCTTTCTAACGTTCCTCCTTAATACCCAAGCACTCTCAAGTAAAGAAAAAAAAACCAAGGCCTTTCAATATTTTGCATTTTAATTGACACACTCATATTCCCAGACTCCAAGATTAGTCTGGTCAGTTAGCCATTACATTATCCAAGCACACATTGGGCAGAACTGTAATTCGAAACATGCCAGTTAGATTATCTTTGCTGTGAGCTATAATTATTTAAATGTGCACATTTTCAGTTAACTTAATAGAGGGCTGTTCATGGTGTTTAAAGTGCAGAGACAAGATGAAGAATTACTATGAACAAAGCGCTCCACTGTACATTGTGAAATGTATGCAGGCTATGAGCCAACAGTGCCCAGCCCAGCAAAGGCCAGGGCTGGGGACCATACATTAAAAAGCTTGGGTCACATCAAGATAAAGTAGTTAAATGAGAACTTAGCTGGGTGGAAGAGGGTTGTCCAGTTCTGCTACAATGCAAGACGGAGAGTGGAGAAAGAGGAAACTCTTGGACATGCTCCTTGAAAACATTTTTCTACAATAGTGAAAGGAAAAGGATTTTTAAAAATCCTAGAAGTATCCCCAGGACCATTAAAGGTTACAATTAATACCAGATAAATTGAGGTTGTATCCAATTATAATTATGCAAAATAAAACTTTTTGTAAATAGGATTTTCATAGGATATTTAAGTACAAGGCAAGGGATGGGATGCTGTTGTGGACATTAAAACTGAGCAAGATATCAAGATATGAACTTACCAAACACACACACAAAAAAAAAAAAAATCAAGAATTTCCTAGCTTGCCATTAAGTTCTATCAGAGAAATAAATGTGTTATAGGAAAGTATCTGCCACCTAATATGCTATGCAATGATATAAAAAGAGAACTACTGACAACTGCATATAATCATTTTCCTACATTATGAAGGAAGCTGTCATTTAACGGAAGTCACCTACATTACTTAAGGCACTTTAAGTGGAAGCTACCTTTTAAGTATGCATTTACTCATAATGCCATTTTTAAATGACAGAATGTTGACTGAAATTAAAATCCCATTCACTTGACAGATTCTGCCTCTCTCTTATAAAATTCCTCCAGAGCAAGTATATTTTCAATTCTTGCAGTAAATGATAATTGACCTCCTGGTTAGAACGGATGCTTGCCTGGCTCTCTGTCACAATACACATGTTGATTAGCATGCCTGCAGAGAGAGGAATAACATTTGTATTGCTTCTTTTAGTGTTTTCTCTGAGGAAAACCAGATGGGCCAGGCAAGGAAGGAAAAAAATTTATAGTAACAGGAAACTAGAAGTTAAGATGTAGCTGTCATTGTATCCCTTCCTAGTCTTGAAATTCTTCATTAGGGAAAGTCTTTGATATTTGTCCCATACCCCCTGCTACACACACATCCATTCAGTGGTTAGCACATAATCGAGTTGGTCTATCTACGATCTTTACAGGGACGTCTTGATATCACTTTAAAAGGGCTATTCACTGGAGTTTAATCTCGGAAAAATCTTCTAACAAGCGTTTCCCATATAAAACATTCACCCTCTTTGAAAAGCAAATTCCAGGCTTGGGGGGGAAAATCACCCTAATAACAGGGCTGCAAAGGGAATCTTTCCATTTGTTCTTTATAGACCACAAGAGAGAGGCAAACCACGCTGTAAGTATCCTACCAATGAGATGAAAGGAAGCAGACTGTCAGCAGTTGGGCAACAGCCTACAGCAGGCCACTGACAAACGAGATCAATGTGCAACCTATAGGCCGGGTTTTAAGAGACCCCCAACTTGCAGCCCATCACTTAGAGCTCATAATGTTTTAGTGGCTTTTCTCTTTGAACAAAATAAAACCTGCAGATTGTTAAAGAGAATGAAAGTTCAGTTTAAAGCAATGGGCTAGAAGGAAGGGTAGAAGGGAGTTGATGGGAACCAAATGTCTCCCATCTGGTTCTGGTTCTGTGTGGAGTGCACAGAAGGCCATATTAAAATAATAAGAAGAATAATCTGACTCATACAAGTCTGTGCAAATACATTCACATAATAAAAATACGAGTGGAATGAGACTTGTCTATGCTTTTTTGACAACACTGTGGGATTCGGCATCAATTCGCCTTTACCACTGATTCTGAGGTTTAGTTCATTGTGCTGTTTTTCCTACATCGGGGGATATGGTCACAGTATTGGTAGGAAGCATCTCTTTCTATCTTGAGAACTAAAGGACTATGAACATTTAGCACTGATTTGAGCAGTAGTATAATTTTCTAACATGTATACACTTAATGGTTATTATTTTCCTCATATAAAAGGATAACCAGATTCTTCTACAAGGTAACAAAGCATTGTCATCCATTAACAAAGCACTCTGGGAAATTTGAGTGCTCTTTTCTGAAGCTGATTTTCACCTAAACACTTGGGGAGGCAACACTCTTGGGAGATGGTTTTACAGATAATTTTACTAAAATCAAATGACAAACCTCCACCAATGTGGCTCCGACAAGATAAATTGAGGAAGCAGGACCATTTTTTCCATGCACACTGGGCACAGTATCATTTGTCTTTCTCTGGAAAATGCATGGAGAAAGAAATGAATCCAGTTGAAACATGAACCGAGTGAATAATTCAAGGCCTGAAAGCCAAATTGCAGACTGCATAGGAGCCATCCAGACACTGATATATTGAGTTAACTCTGAGATGGATGTCAATCAATAAGAGGATCTACAGATTTTGAAAGAGCACTACCTCCTTCCAAAGAGGCATTCGGAGTTCTGCAGAGATGCATCCTGCAGACAGGAGGCCAAAGTTCTATGCTAAATACTGTATGTTCAGGATTCTAAGCATTTAAAAATGTCACTGGGCCCCTTAGGCAGAATTAATCACTCCCTAATATTTGCTTTCTTAGCAATTTTACACCTGTCAATTAAAACAC
Organism: Cricetulus griseus; assembly: GCF_003668045.3. NCBI lineage: Eukaryota > Metazoa > Chordata > Mammalia > Rodentia > Cricetidae > Cricetulus > Cricetulus griseus. The sequence goes on along the minus strand of NC_048595.1, from coordinate 182,801,150 downwards.
TTTCCAGCCTAATTATAACTATTAACTTGTCATTTTTCCTTGTGTGACTGTGAGCATTTTGAGGCTACTTACTGTCTTTATCTTTCCCAAATCCCATACTGTGCTTGCAGCCTAGTGGCACTTGGTGAGCTCTTTCAATATTGTCCATGTCCATTCCAGACAATGAGAGTCAGAATCCAGAAGATCCCATACCCATACCTGGTGGGTGCACATCATAGAAGGGATACTCCAGAGCAACCCACAGTAGTGGCATTGCCAAGGACAGCATGGGGTCACATCCCATGATCTCAGAGGGCAAGGGTTCTCTGGAAAGGGTAGTGAGCATATCTTCCATTTCTGAAGAAGATGCACTGAGCAAGGAGAGTCAAAAAGACCCTTTCATTAGGCTCTGCATTTTAATATTAGCTCAGAAGAAATAAGCAGGATTTATGAGATAGTTGCATACCCTTACCTAAGAAACAAATTATTTAATGAATAAACAACAAATAAAAACGTCAGAGCCCTAAAATGAGAAAATTAATCAACGGTGTTACCTGCTTACTAGGCTGAGGAAAGTCATTAGAGAGCCTGTAGATAAAAGTCAGGAAATCACCCAGCCTATGTGACATAGTGATAGGGAGACAGTTTCCTACTATAGCTAGCAAGCATGATGCCTAGAAAATAAGAAAGTGGGCCAAAACTATGGGCACAGTCTGAGTTGTAAAGAGGAGGTCCAAGCAGCCTCCTCCAGTGCCTTTCAGCTTCCCATTCCCATCACTCCAGAGGAGCATCCTGACTGAGCCCAGACACAGAGGCCGGGCTCACCTGACAGCCATAAACTGTGAGGACAGTGCCATACATGGGGGCTTAAAAGTACATGCACATACACTCATGCATATAGACACATACACAAACATACACAGACATACATACTCACAGCCTAGACACATACACAGACATACACACACATACACATACACACATAAACACACACGTGCATACAAGGGGGATGCTGTTCTGTAATTCAAAGTTGGAATCAGAATGATTCCTCTGTACCTTACTAAATTTAACAAAGACAACGTGAGTGGCATGTTCTCCTGCCTGAGTTGCAAGCTAGTTGCAAGCTACTATTTTATGCATATGAGTGTTCTGCCTACATATATGTACATACTCTATGTGCACACCTGGTGCCCACAGAGGTGAGATAGGGCATCATATTCCCTGGGACTGGAGTTACAGATGGTTGTGAACCACCATATGAGTGCTAGGAATTATAGCTGGGTCCTCCTGCAGGAGCAACAAATGCACTTAACCACTGAGCCCACTCTCCCGCTCACCAGATGTGATCTTATGCATCAAGGAAAGACACAAAAGACCATAGGACAATGGTAAAACCTTCTAGATTTCCACAATGGCAGTGTCTTTAAGTAGAGAAGAATGTAGTAATGTCTATTGCTCACCTGTCCACATCCAGCTTGAGAATAAAATCAGAGAGTACTGGTGGGAGGACCCTCAAAAAAAATCACACAGGAATCTCCATTGCACCAAGGGTGTGGTGAAGAAAGAAGCAAGAGAATACAGAGTCAATGTGGAATCAAGAAGCAACCTGAGGAGAGAAGTCAGAACAAGAGACTTAGAAAGGAGAAGAAAGCTGATTTGATGACCTGGCCATAAAACATAATAGTTTTTTAATGGAAATGTGAAGATCTAATTTTAAGTGTTTTCCTCTACCCTGACATGCCCTTCCCCTCCTCAACCCTTCCCACTGCTGCTTTCCACATCTTTGAATGCATCTGATCATCATTATTCATAGGTTCCAAATCTGAAATTCGCATGCTTGCCAAAATATATCTGTAACACCAAAATCATTATGAGAGGCATATTCAGCCAATGGCAGACAAGCTCGGGGACCAGTGAACAATTTTCATTGCCTGAGGCAAGCACTCTCTGCAGAGGCTGAGCAAGGTGATGCTCTGCCTTCTTGCTTCCATGCTCATGCAGCAAATTAGCACCCTTATCCTCTGCACTCGATGTGGATTTTGCACACTTGTAGCTTTTTCCACTTGTTCCACTACTTTAAAATCTGCTGTTTATGACTTCCAGGTACAATGCCAAAGTACTGTCTCATGTTCCTAATCACATGAGGCTATGCTCTGCACCATAGATAAACATGTCATTCAGGCCTGAGTTCACATGCTGCTGGCCATGAGCTCAGTGTTAATGAGTAAACAACACAAGGCTTTCAAAAAATGTCCTGCAGCAAACACACATGAAACAAGGTGATCAAAATTTTACCATAAGTTCATGGAAACCCACTCCTTTGTTTCCCTGGAATCTGTAATTCTGTATTTGCTAAGTTGGTGTTCAAAATGCCTTTGAAATACCTAGAATAAAAAGCATTAACTATCTATGTAGAGGACTTAGAAGCATCCATCTTTGAAGAGAGATGGGCATACATTAGCAAAAAGGGTGGGTCTGCCTTCTACATTGCATTGATAAAACCAAGGCTTCTGCTCCTTGGTGGTGATGCTAGGCTGAAGAATACCAGTTCCATATGATGTGGAAGCTCCTAAGGAGAGCATGAGTGTGACAGACAGTCATATCATACCTCTATGTGCTCAAATGCTCTCCAGTACAATACTAGCTTCATCTGGAAGATGGATGTTATGCCATCTAGCCATCTTGAGGAAATGCTAGGAGCCAAAAGGCAACAATCTCTAAAATGTGGTGAAAATGTTTTTTTTTTAAAAAAAATAATAATTGCACTAATGTAAACTTCTTAATTACTGTGAATAAAATAAAATATTGTTCAATTAAAAATAGCACATAGCACGTTATAAAAACATTGGTACTGTACGATCTATATTGCAAAAAATGTCGGTAAGTAGCTTTTAAAAATAGGTTATCAGTTTTTACTCTTAAATGCCAGGATTTTAGTACCAGTTGCCAAGTGTGATGGAATAACCATTTCTATGAAGTTCTCTGGAAGCAGAATTGGTGGTTATGCTACTGGCTTCCCTGTCACTCCAAACAGAAATTGGCCAAAATTGAAACAAAAAGACTATAATGTATAAATGAAACTTCAACATCTGACCAATCCTGCGCCTGGCATGCATTAAATTATCATGTTTTATTTTCTCATAAATTGGAGCCACAACCAAGAGTTTCTGTAAAAGAAACCAACAAAATGACATGTTGTGATACTATTAAATGGAGGATGCTGCCCACTGAATACCATTTAGCTTGAATCCATAGTAATGCCATTAATTTCTCCCCCTTTAATGCACACGGTAGCTTGCCCATGACCCATACCAGGGAATATCAGTCACACCCCAGGGACCATACATTAACAGCATGTGCTATGAGTGGTTTATTTTACAATTGCTGAGAAATAAAAGCTGATGGAAATGAGCCACTGGTGAATTACTCTCCAGCAAAAACAACAAGATTTGTATCACTACTGAAAAACATCCTCCCCAAAGGGAAATGCTGCCAGGGCATCCTTGTTCTATCCTCTCAGAAACCAAGCTAAGATGATGGAACCAAGCTGAGGGAGGGACCAAGTCTACAGTTGTTTATTGCATGAGACAGAATACATTTTAGAAGCTGAGATCCAGTACCACAGCTAATTAAAACAGAGTCACATGCATACACATGGAGGAGGAGAAGTATGCACATACAAATAAAGTAATAAAATAAAATATCATTCCCAAATAAACTATAGTTCATCAGGTCTTTCTTCTCATAAAATCAAAAGAAATAGGCCTTCAATCTTCTGATGTAGGTGATATTTCCAGACCTATACAGAGGAGGAAAATTAAAATCTCACAGCAGGGTTTTCACAGCAACAATTTATCCTTTTATTAATTTAAAAACATTTCTTTCTCCATGTGTCTTCTCTACTAAATGTAGCCAATATCAGAATTATTTATAGCCTCATAGAAGATATGCAAATAGCCTCAGATATTGCACTACACTTGTGAAAGTGTACTCTATAGGGCCAGGGAGGGTGGCTCAGTCATTGCACAAGCGTAAGGAGCCATGTTTAGGCCCCCAGGACCAGTGTTAAAGCTGCTCGTTTGTTTTTTATAGTGCTGCACTTCTGTAACCCCAGCCCTGGGGCTTACTGGCCAGTTAGTCTATTCTAACTGATGAACTTTGGGTTCAGTGAAGACCTTATTTTTAAAAATAATCTGGAGAGTCATGGTAAAAGATACCTGACATCAACCTCTGGCCTTTACATGTGCACACATGAGTGTGCGCTTGTGCACACACACCACACACATTGTAATAACTCAGTAGGATGCATAAACAAAGGCCTTGTCTGCAGTGAAAAGATGCACCTGATTGATTTAAATGCAACATTCAAACATAATTTCAATTACTCTGCATTCCTTGTTCTAAACTGGATTTAATCTGTTAACCTCTCACCTTCCTTTAACGGGAGTAGAAGCTAACAACAGGGGTGAAGAAAATAAGGTTTTCAAGAATCAGATGGCACAGTGGTATGTACTAAAAGCCAGCAGACCCAATAATTATCCTGCTCCCAGGTTTACACACACACGTTTGTCTGTGATTAACCGAATCCTACAGCTGTAGCTCCTTTTACAGAAAAGTTTGACCTTTTGCTTAAGTCCAATCTAACAAGAGAAAATCATTATTCATTTCTCTCCCACTCAAAGTCTAGATGCATATTTGAAAATGTTATTTACTGCCTGGCTGTTAGTCTTTAACACTGAGCAGTTACCACTAAAGGAGACAGCTGACTGCATCGACCTATCCTTTACTGCCCCCAAGGCCACGCATATCTAATTCAAGGATATCAGATAATGGTATGTGGCATGATTTACATGTAGAGAATTCAGAATTCATTGTGAGCCTATTTATAACTACAGCATCGTCGATAGAGAAGATGATTTAATAGCACTTGTAAGGGTGTTCTGACAAGAGGCATTAATATTAGAACCTTTTCCCAGAGTGCTGCAAACAGTGGCATGGAGATATAGCTTAACTGAGTTATTTTTCACTGGCGACCCTCTTTGTGTTCATTAGCACTTACAATTCTAGGGTTGAGAAGCCACTGTTTTAACTCTAATTTGTATGTAATGAGCATATTCCATGCACAGAGACTCTCTGTCATTAATGAAGCTGGAGGAAAAAATAGAGAGACTGGGGACTCAGATGACAAAGGACAACCAATCTCTTAGAAACTTACCAAATCCAGTTTTGTCGGCAGTATTTGAAGACCAAGGATCTGCTGTCTAGACAGTCAAGGTAGATAATAAAGATTTTATAATACCTTTCAAAAGAGGCAGGGCAAGCTGTGCTGCCTGCCAATACAGCTGCCTTCAATAATACTAACTCTAACGGAGGGGGCTGCCTCTGGATGATATATACAGGCAGGTCTGTACTGCCAACAACCAGAGTCATCTAACAGTTTATCTGAAGAGTCATGAGGATTAAACACACATCTGAGGATGAAGTTTAATGAAGCATGTTATCAAAGAATTCTTTTTCTGTTAATAAAATGTCTGGTTTGCAACAGAATGAGGAAATCAGAACCTTTTTTAATTTGAAATGTAAAATCCCACTTTAAATGAAACCTGAAACTATAGTCATGGCCTTCTCTAAAACACACAGCCCAGGATAAAAAAATAGGGTTCAAGGAATAAACATGTCAGAATCATGGAAGTTACTTTTACTAAGTAAAATAAGAATAAATTTATCCTATTTTGTGAAAATAATGAATTTTATGATGCTCAGAAAGCATGTTATGTTTAACATTATAAAAGCCACATGATCCAGTGAGTTAACTAGCCATGGTATGCTTTCCCCAATCTGGCTAAAGAGTTTGACAGACACCATTAATTAGGATGATTACTTTTGTTTCATCTATTCAGTGTGTTTATTTTGATAAGCTCTATTTTTCATATAATTTATATGACAATGAAATTGTGAAGTACAATTCCAATACATTTAGCATTTGTCTGCAAAGTAGTACATTGTAGTCACAACCTAACATTGGCATATTCTGTTAACTCTGGGAAAACACTTCTTATCTGCATTCACTCCTCATCACTTCTTAGACCCTAGTCATACATTCATCATTTTTTTCTGAATGAATACATGATAACATAAACACTGTACACGTTAACGGAGTGTCATGTAATATGTGAGTGTGACATATGCTATATATGTGTATATTGTATATATTGTGTCAAACATGCCTCTAATATTTTGCAAAATGTTTTTAAAACTCCTTCCAGCTTTTTAGACTATACAGTACATTGCTGTTATCTATAGTCACCCTGTTATATAACAGCATGCCTAACCATCTTGCTTTTAGCAAAATGTAACAATACCAATTGACTCACTGTTCCCCATACTTCTCTGCTGCTCAAAGCTGCCATTCATCTCTCAAATCCAAGGAGCTCAACAGTTCTTTATTTTACCCATGAGTAAGATCAAACAATTCTTGTCTTTCTGTGTCTGGCTTTATTTCACTTAATACAATCTTCAGTTTAACACCATAACCTTCATCTATCACATTGTAGTATCTTTTATTAAAAAAAATTTAATATTACATAGCCATTCATTTGCAATACAAGTATCTAGAAGAGTGGCTATTCCCACCAAAGTATAAACAAAGCTTAGCTCAGAATGAAAGTGCCTTATATTGTTTCTTCAAGCATTAAACAAAAGAAGGGGTAGGGAGGATAACAAGGTTTCACATAAACTAGCTCATAGCATTGAATATGCAGAGAGGGGCTGAACACTTACGGATTGTAATTTAGTAATTCTCAAATGATGGGGGAAAGAAGAATGCAGGGACACTTAGCAAACTATGGGGAAAATGGGTTGTCACACAACTTGCAGAGGGAGGCTCTGGGGGCTGTCACAATCGTGGGTGATAAGTTCATGCTAGTCTCTAGTACAAAGATTCTGGGAATTACTCAAAACATCCAATTAACACAAAGCATCCTCCATAGTAACTAGCCAACTCAAATTGCCAAACAAGTACAAGACTGAGATACTCTCTTCTAGTTACATGTATAATAACAATTAAACATAGAATCTTATATTCTAATTTATTCTTGCAACATATGAAATTTTATCTCTAAGCAGTCTGTCAATGTTAGTTATTTTTCTTAGTGAGCACCAAGAATAATCTACTGCTAGATGTATCTTTTTATTGAAAAAACATTTCATAAGATACATTTGATCATGTTTTCCCCTCCCCCAATTCCTCCCAGATCTTTCCGCCTTAATACCCAACTTCATGTTATTTTTCTCATTTTCTCTCTTTCTACACACACACACACACACACACACACATACACACATACAAAGGATGGAAGAAAAGAAGGAAGGAAGGAAGGAAGGAAGGAAGGAAGGAAGGAAGGAGGGAAGGAAGGAAGGAGGAAGGAAGAAAAGAAGAAATACATTTAAAAATAAAAGCACAGAACTATAAAAATAGACAAACAAAAGACCAAAAAGAAAAAAAAGTTGCTCAAACAAAGCAAAATGAGATTTTTTTTTTAAAGTCATTGAGCTCATTATGTGTTGCTCAACTATTCCTGGGCATGAGGTCTGTCCTGAAGTGTTGTTATTATACCCAATGAGATTTCACTGGAAAACATAATTTTCCTTTGTTGGTGGCTATCAATTGCAAATAGCGTTTTGGTTAGTGGTGGGAACCCATATCCACTTTCTCTTCTCAGTGCTGGGACCTCCATCTGGCTTAAACCTGTGCAGGCCTTTTCCATGCTACCACAGTCTCTGTGAATTCATATATGTATTAATCCTGTTGTGTCTGAAAGACACTATTTCTTTGGAGTCATCATCATCTCTGGCTCTTATGATCTTTCCAATCCACTTCCTCATAGAGCACTGAGTCTTGAGAGGTGGGGGTTGATGAAAACATCATATATAGGACTGAGCGCTCCAAGGTCTCTCACTCTCTGCACATTTTTGTAGTTGTGAGTCTTTGCATTAAATCCCCATTAACTGTAAGAAGCTTCTCTGATGAGGGTTGAGTACTGATGAGGGTTGAGTATAGCAGTATGTTATTAGGAGTCATTTTATTGTTATGCTCATTTTAGTAGAATAATAGTAGTAGGTTTTCCCCTGAGCCTATGACTAATCTTAGGTTCTTTGCCATTTCTGCAATGTCATGTATGGGTTCCTTCTCATGGAGTAGGCCTTAAATCCAATCAGAAAGAATTTGGTTACTTCCATAACATTTATGCCACTGTTGCACTAGTACATCTTGCAGGCATGTCACTGTTATAGGTCACAGCATTTGTAGTTGGGAGATATTGATGATTACCTTTCTCCTCTAGCAGCATGCAGAGTACCTTCCAGTACCATCAATGCTAATCAGTATGGGTAAGGCATCTAGCTGGGCATCAACTCAACTTTTCTGTGTTTGATGATGGAAATAAGTGTTGTCTTCAGCAATTGGGCCTTGCCATCAGGTAGTGGAGAATAACCACTAGTATTGCCAAAAGCTGTAATGTCTGGGGGTTTAATGGTGCTCCATTTGGCCAACAGTTCAACAAGATTTGACCCATTCCTAGCAGTGGAAGTTTTACTTGGTGGCATGTCTGCCTGGTTGGGGCATTGTCACCTATTATTTGGTGATTCCATTTATACTCCTTTCATATATGTATATATTTTAGGGAGCTTTTAGAATAGTAAGTTTCCATGTCACTTTTCAAATGACCTTTCTTAAGTAGATATCTGCTCAGGAAATCATAACTGAAAAGCCTGTTCAATAGCCTACAGTGAAAGAGAGAAAAGATCCATAAACTCCCTACTTCAGTGGCCAAGAACTGGGTCTGTAATTCATATTTTTAAATTTGAAATTATAACTTAGAATAAATGACTCATGAGTAGAGTATAAAGTTAAAAATGTGAGGACAACCAGAAAAGGTCTCTTTCTCCCAACCTTGCCCTAAGCATTTCATGTCTCCAGACAAGTTTCTCGGGCAACTTTCCAAGACTCTCTGTGGAGTTCTAAGTACAGCACTAAAGAAAAATTTGCATGCAGGTGATGAAAACATGCACGTACATAAATGACAGTGTATTATGCATATAATACTGACTCTTGGTTTTCTCTCTAATAATATACCTTTGGGAGGTGTATTAAAGCTGATTCATAATTTTAAATTGTTACATGGTATTCCACAGTATGGTTTTGGTTTTGGTTTGAGACAGGGTTTCTCTGTGTATCCATGACTGTCCTGGAACTAGCTTTGTAGACCAGGATGGACTTGAACTTACAGAGATCTTCCTGCCTCTGCCTCCCAAGAGCTGAGCTTAAAGTTATGCAGCACCACACCCTGCTGGTATTCCACAATATAAATGTGATCATTGAAACCCAGTTCCTTGTCAAATGCATTTAAATTGTTTTCAGTCTTCCATCATTATCATTTCAGTGTGCATCTCTTCCTTTAGGGTTATAATTGTATTCCTACGTAGCATGTATCATCAGCTCTCATGAAAAGATACACATATTTTTATTTTAATTAAGTGCTATTAAACTGATGACCAGGTGTGTGTGTGTGTGTGTGTGTGTGTGTGTGTGTGTCCACTTATAAGATGATTACACAATTTCAACACTATGGGTTGACAAGCTCTTTACAAACCTGCCATGTAGGAATTTTCTGTTTAATTTATACTCTCATAGTACAACTGATACTTTACATATTTGGATATACCTTACAGATTGGGAGCTCTCTTCTTGATCATAATCTTTGACAATTTTTCAAATACATCTTTGTTTTTTGGATTTGTTTGTTTGTTTGCTTGCTTCTGTTTTTTTTTCAAGGCAGGGTTTCTCTGCGTAACCCCACCTGACCTGGAACTCACTATGTAGACCATGCTGGTCTCAAACCCAGAGATCCACCTACCTCTGCCTCCCAAGTTCTAGGATGAAAGGCATGTGCCACCACTGCCCAGCTGTGTTTTGGATTTTTAAGAGCATTAACCAAATTCTCCTTTGTAATATACATTATACACCTCTTTCCCCTATAACAATGTTTTTGTGTTTTTATTTGAAAATTTCATGCATGCATATATTATACATTGATCATATCCATGTCTCACTCCTTCCAACCTCTCCCCCAGAGCCAACCATCATATCTTCATGTCTTCCTTATGTACTGTTTGTACTAATTTTTTAAAGCCACTAATTCCAATTAATGTTGCCCCTGTGCTCATGGGTGTACAGTCATCTACTGAGAAATGAGGAATCTATCAGTGGCCACATTCTAAAAAGGAGTGATTCTTCCTCTCCCAGAAACCATCAATTGCCAATAATTCTCCAGCTAGGGCTAGGTCTTCATGATTCCCCTCCGTCCTAGATGCTAGAATTTTTAACTGACTTGATCTTGTAGAGTTAACCACTGCTACAATGAGTTTATATGGGTTATTGCCAAGTCATGCCTAGAGGAAAGCAAGTCAAATCATTCCTTCCTATCCGCCATCTCTTATACTTGTCCCATTCTCCTCTTCCACGATGTTCCCTGAGCCTTGGAGAGAGGATGTATAAATGCCTCATCTATGGCTGAGCACTCACAGTTGTTTATTTTAAGCACCTTAAACAATAATACATCTGTTTATTAACTACTATCAACTACAATAAGAATTTCTTCTGACAAAGGTTGGGAGCAGCATATATCCATGAATATAAACATACACATTTATAAGTTTGACATGATCATTTGGAAAAATAACATCAGTAATTTCTCTCAAATGGCCTATGACTTTCATAGCCAAGGTTTTGACCATGTTTATGGTGTCAGGCATGAATTCCCTCCTGTGGAGAAGGCCTCAAATCCAGTCATGAGAGTGGCTAGTTATACCTATAACCAATGTTGCCAGTGGGCACATCTTGCTTGGTGGCTTACTATTGTAACATACAGGCTTTCATACCATGTAAGACCACTGATATCTTTTCTTCTCCACTAGCCTGAAAGCACTTTCTAACACTATGAAAGCTGGCCAGCTGGTAGAGTTTCCTGTTCAGTTCAAGATTTATATCTCTGTTTCCTGTAACTAAAGTATGAGACGTGTTCAGCATAGGGTCTTTCCACCTAGTTATAATGGCTAACCAAGTATAATTGCAATAGCCTATGTTGCCAAGGGTGTTTTTGGATCCTCCCTGACCAATAACCCTTAGGAGAGTAACCATAGCATGGCACTGAGATTTTCATTTAATAACTCATCCTCTGGAAGCTGTATCATTTGCCAATGTGAGGTACTTTTGTTAAAAATGTGTGTGTGTGTGTGTGTGTGTGTGTGTGTGTGTGTGTGTGTGTGTGTGCATCTCATATATTTTTAATAGCAAATCATCTTGTACAATTTTTCTATGGTTGCCTTTATGTCAAAATCTTTTATGGGTTTAGGACTTTCTATTAAAGAATTAGATTTTAAAATCATATTATATTTTCTTCTCTGATTATTAACATTTTTATTTTATTTTATCCTTCTGAGACTTATCTTAGTTTGAGAGCCCTGCATCTCTTTTGTTTTATTTTTTCAGATGACTACCTAGTTATACTGTCAACATGCAAAGTTTTCCCCAGTGAGTTAAATCCTGTCTAATGTTTTCATTTCTTGGATCTATTGCAGGATTTCTCATTCTATTCCACACAGCTTTCATCTCTACTTAGACTAGCATTATACTGTGCAAATTATTATAGCATATTTTAAGTCCACTGGATAGAAGATGCATTCTTTACATACATATCAAGATAATCAGTACAAAAAGTATACTACATGTGGGTAAGTGGTGAATATGAATGCAAACACCCATTTTTCCTTAGAGTAATTAATTATATTTCCTTGAAACTTCTCCCTGAAAACTGGGAAACAAGTATATCAAACCTATAGAAAACATACTAAGTAATAACACTCTCTCTTTCCTATGGCAACCAAAAGAATGAGTGGAAAATGATGGTGGGAAAACACTTGATGAAAATGGAAATCTATTTTATGGTGCCTTTGTGTGAATGATTTTTTTAAAGATACTCAAAAGATGTACCTACTTGTCAAGGTGAGGAAGTTTGTCTAACAGAGATTTATAACAGGGAGGGCACCACTGTGAACAGAAGTAAATGATTGTCAAATCTGGTCCAGTGATCTGGACCATGTGATTTGGACACTGAGTGAAGCCTATGAGGACAGATATTCAGCCCAATAGCTCATTTCTTTCTACAGTGTGTCTAAAACATAAAATTTGCTCCAGTCAAATTTTTGTGATCTCCAGGCCTTTTCATTTAAAAAAAGCATTTGAGAATCAATGTATACATTTGTCACCTAAGTAGACAAATATGATTTATTAATGACTTGACTATGTTGTGTAATATTAATACATAATACTTCAAGGTTGAAGAAACTATAATTCTTGCTAAATTACTTCTCTGTGGTCGTTATGTGTTTTATAAATATAACTCAGTCTACATAAGGATCCCTGTGAGTTTGAAGCCAACCATGTCTATATAGAGCCATGGTTGAATGGTAAGACTCTATCTCAAGAAAAAAAGGGGGGGTTATATAAATAATAGTAATGACCTTGCCAGATAAATGTAATTTAAGAACGAGCTCTCTGGCCATGGAAGCAGGTAGGTAAACTGCGGATCTTCACATCTCCCCCAAACCTACAAATCCACTGCCTACCAACCCCTCCTCCATTTCATCCATAGCTCTGGAGCAGACCACCTGCTGAGGCCTGCTTTCCCCATTTCCAGGGAATCACACAAATTGTCCCCCTCTAACTTTCCTCCCTCTACTCATTGCATTAGGCAGTCATCTCTGGGAACCCACAGACTGCTCCAGCCAGGGAATCAGGTAGGCCAATTGCAGATCTTCACCTCTTCCTCAGCAACCCTACCATGGTGGACCTTAAGAAATAGAATATAGCTGAAGCACAAGACAAAAACTTCAAAATATCCATCTTGAATATGCTCAAGCACCTTGGAGAGAATATCGAAAAATCCATTAATGAAATCTATGTAAATACAAACAAACTGTGTAATGAAATGAAGAAGACTATTCAAGACATGAAAGTTGAAAGAAAAATCAATAAAATAAAACAAAACAAAACAAACAAAAAGCAAACTGAAAGGAACCTGTAAATGAAAACCACAGGAATGACAATGGGAACCTCAGAGGCAAGCTTCACCAACAGAATACAAGAGATGGAAAACAGACCCTTAGACATAGATGACAAGATAGAAGAAATGGATACCTCAGTCAAAGTAAATGTTAAATCTAAATAAACCCAGGTATAAAACATCCAGGAAATCTGGATTGCATGAAAAGACCAAATATATGAATAAAAGAAATAGAGGAAGGAGAAAAAACCCAGGGCAAAGGCACAGAAAATATTTTCAACAAAATAATAGAAGATGATTTCCTTAACCTAATGAATGCCTATCAAGGTATGAGAAGCATACAGAACATCAAATGGACTGGGTTATAAAAGAAATTCCTCACAGTTTTAATCAATAAAACTAAATGTACAGAACAAATTAAGACTATTAAAGCTGCAAGGGAAAAGGACCAAGCAAAATAATAAAGGCAGACCTACTAGGAAAAAAAAAACTGAATTTTCAATGGAGACTCTAAAAGCCAGAGAGACCTGGACATATGTTCTACAAACTGGAAGAGACCACAGATGCCAGCCCAGATTACTATACCCAACAAAATGCTCAACTAAATTAGATGGAGAAAAATACATTCCATGATAAAACCAAATTTAAACAGTATCTATCTACAAATTCAAACTACGGTATGTGCCAGGAAGAAAGCTTCAACTTGAAGAAGTTAACCCCACCCAAGAAAAACATGAAGAACAAATAATTTCAGATCAGTACATCAAAAGAGGGGGGAAACCCTACACCATCACAACAAAATAATGGGACTCAATAAAACAGTGATCAATGATAGTGTTCAACATTAAAGGTCTCAGTTCTCCAATAAAATGGTATTACAGAATGGATGCAAAAACAGGATCCATCTTTCTACTGCATCCAAGAAACACACCTTAACATCAAGGGTAGACATCACCTCAGAGTAAAAAGATGGGAAAAGATTCTGAGCAAATGGACCTAAAAAAACAACAGTTCAAACCAAAACTAATCCAAAGATGATAGGATACATAGGGAAGGACACTATATACTCATCAAAGGAAAAGTTCACCAAGAGGATGTAGAAATTCTTAACATATATCCTCCAAATATAAGGAGATGCAAATTCATAAAAGAAACACTACTCCTTTCTCTGGTTTCCCCTGGGGTTTTCATGGTTCCATGGGGTGTTTCAAATATCCTAAAGATGTCATGCTACTGTGACAGCCACACCAGTGCCAGTCAGTCACCACAACTCCTTCCAGCAATTCTCCAACTCCATCGCTACTTCCCAAGCCATGCCTTTATTTGCTATTGTTCTGGTCAGTTGGCTCAACAGCCCTCCTACTGTTTCAGAAATGCTTCCTTCCATCACACTTCCTCTGGACAGTGTTTCTTTCCAGTGAGGAGTCTGAACTCTCAGCAGTTCAGAGCTATGGGAACACTTGAGGTGGCTTATCATTTTACCTTGTTATTGAACATCCACAACAGAGCTGGATCCTCAGTAATGTTTCAGAGTTCAAAGCCCCCCCTCATACTTAGTTTCAGCCAGTTTCTTTGCCAGGGTTTAAACATATCTGTATGGAGTTGGTCCAAAACAAGTTAGTGCAATGCAACAGGACTGGCCTCAAGGTCACGGTCTATCACCAGTAAAGAAAGGTCACTGAATCCAACTTACCACACCACATTCTTCTTCCCTAAGGATACATTCTCATCTGCAGTGGACATCTGTGTAGCTATCTAATGACTTGGCATATTTTCCCCCACGAGTTCTGAACCCTAACACAGGGAACAGAAATTATCTCACAGGAAGAAGAAACTCCCTTGCTTTTAACAAGTGTCCATACATGACTGGATATGTTTAACCTCCCACATAAATAGAAAGTAGGTAAGCACTGACTTTTCAAGTCTGATAAAAAGGAAATGTGGAGACAGAAAGGGAAGATACAAAACATGCTACAAATATTTTCCCTGTTTACAGTGGGATTTTTCTGTGTGTAAACTCTTGTCCTGGTGTACTTCAACCATGTCTCAGACTCAAAGAGGAAAAGCACCAAAGAATATAGGAAAGGGGCTATAGTGGCACAACCTGGCCATCGAGATGGCTCAGTAAGTTAATTATTTGCAGAACAATCATGAGGACTATTGCAGCATGTGGGAGCAGAAATAGGCAGATTCCCAGAGCTTTCTAGCCAGTCTCACCAAGTTGTTCAGCTCCAGATTCATTAGGGAGACTTTGTCTCACAAGTGGTAAAGAGCAATAAACATTCAACGTACACCACTGGCCTTCACACCCAGTGTACATACACATATACCACCATGTAACGGATGGGCTAAGGATAAATCTTCTTAGCGGCACTCTAGCTATAAATAATGTCTCCCAAAATATGTGTGAAAGGCATTCTCTTTGAGCAAATAGATCATTACCAGTAGTCACACAAGAAAGATGTAATTAGTAATGCGAAATCACCCTATGACCATGTCAAGACAGCTCATCTGGAGTTATTGATGCTTCTAACACAGGTGGACAGGATGGAGGATTCATGTGAGAATTGTAACCATTGTAGGTACAGATCCCACTGCCATCTATTTACAAAATTTGACTAGTGAATATAGTCACATACTAGCAATATGGTCAAGACATAAATAGTTCATTTTCCCCCTAGGGCTGGGATTAAGCCCAGAGTACCACATGCTTCAGGAGGCCTGCACCACTAAGCTGCATCTCCAGACCCACAGTTTGTTCTTTGGTAACACAGGAAAGAGAAAGTTTGGTGACTCATCCCTTTAATCTCAGCAGTGAAGAGGCAGGAGCAAGCAGATCTCTGTGAGTTCAAGGCCAGCCTGGTCTACAAAGCAAGTTACAGGCCAGCTCTGGATACACAGCAGATTCTGTCTTTAAAAAGAATGACAACAAACAGGAAACAGGGCTAGGAAAATGGCTGCCTCAGAAGAGAACCAGAATTCAGGTCCCCAGAACCCACATAAAAAGCCAGACACAAACAAACAAATGAATACACCAATGGAAAACATAATTAGATTAAGGGGTAGGCTGCAGGGAAAGTAAAAACAAGTTCAAAATGATGATCTACACTGTGAGTCCCATTTCTCAGTTGTCTTTTGCTCATTATTGGTGCATGTTGTTGCTGTTGGCAATATGTTAAATGAATCATGATTCATATTGGTTCATGCTCTGCCAACATTCCTATGGGCACTGATCACTGCAGTGTCAAGGGCCTTTTGCCTAGATAGTCTGCTTTATTGCTATCCATATATATATATATATATATATATATATATATATATATATATATTGTGTGTGTGTGTGTGTGCTCTATTTTCACTATACCAAGGCTGATAAACTGAAGGAACTGCCAACTCCCACTACCTATCATGACAGAACTAGCCTTCCACTCATGATATTTGAATTCATCTATTAGTCCTCTATCACAAGCCCAAGCATGCTTGCTGCCCTTGCACTACCATACCACAAAGAATAACTCTGGAATAATTTATAATTTATCAAGAGTGTTGGGAGACAAAGATCTCAGGGCTTCGCATGAGATCCTAGGCCATTCTTGGCTGGCCACATAGTTGTATATTAAACTTTACATAACAGCTCCTTAGAACCTCAGCTCAAGAAAAGAAACAACTTGACCCAGTCTTTCATCAGTCAACTGGGCAACCCTTTCTGGACCTCTTACTCAAACTCTTTACCCTGCCAAACATCCTCTTTGTGACTTCCTAATATCCTGCCTACACTAACACCTGGCTCACAAACAACCCATTCTACCCCTCCCCATATCCTGCTCTACTGACTATGTAAGCTAGCCTGTGATAAATAAAGTTTGCCACTTGATCAGAATCCTGTCTGGGGTTGTTCTCTCTGCATCTCTTGTCCCCAATCCCTATCCCTGATTCTCTTGCCCCAGGTTGACGTCCTGCAGGTCAGGACACAAGAGAAAATGAGAAAAGATAATTTTGGATAGTGAAAAGTAGACACTACATTCCTTGGAGTAATAGACTCCAAGGGTAACAATGTAGAGAAAACCTGGAAGCCGGAAACTCTGAAGGACAAAATGTCATTTGTAAGAGAGATTGTAAGAATTTTGGAAAATGATAACAATGGATAAAAAGGAAAAGAAAATAGGAAAAGGTAGAAGGCACTTTATGACAGTAATATTTACTCTTATGTTGCTATGATAAAACACCATGACAAAAAACAACTTAAGTAAGAGAGAGTTTTGGCAGGATGCAGGGTAGCAAGCAGCAGGCATGCTGGCAGAAGCAAGAAGCTGAGTAATCACATCTTCAACCTCATGAAGCAGAGAAGACAAACTGGGAGGTAGGAGAGGCTATGAATTTTCAAAGCCCACCTTCAGGGATGAGGCTCCTCCAGCAAGGTTGCACTGTCTCCCTAAACAGCACCACCAACTGGGGGACCAATTGTTCAAATACCTGAGCTTGTAGAGGACATTTCTCACTGAAGCAACCACAAAGCTAACTCCAAGAATTAAGCTTATGTTCTAGGGACATAATTCATAAAATTCTGGAAGTAAGAAAGTGGCAATATAAACACAATAAAATAAGGTGTCTGTGCATCATCCAAGTCAATGGATTTCCCCCCTTCCTGGTAGGAGGTAAAATGTAAGTGATGCTGTGGTTTAAATGTAAACTATCCCCATGGGTTTGCACACTTGGCCTCCAGATGTGGGGCTGTTGGAACCTTCAGTAGGTAGAGAATCACTGGAGGAAATATATCACTGGGGAAGTGGGCCTTCAGATTTTATAAGATGGCCTCATTTCCTCTTCACTCTGCTTCCAGACTGCTGATGTAATGTGACAGGCTGGCTTTATGGTCCTATTGCCATGCGTTCTCTGCCACAGTCAAATATAAGCCCTCTGTAAGGAAAATAAACTGCCCCTTAAGTAGCTCTTGTCAGGTTTAATGAAACAACAGAGATGAAACTAACACAGATAACAAACTGAAATTAAATTTCAGATCATCAGCAAGTGACTGTCTAATATATGCACACCATGCTTAATATTGAGGATCTGCTCTACTATAGCTATAGTAATCAAGATGGTTTGGTATGCTTAGCCAAACAGACACATACATGCCAATGGAACAGAATGGGAAACCCAGAAATAGCCCACACAACTCTGTCCAATAGACGTTAGGTGAGAAAGAAGGAAAGCCAGTAGATGAGGACATTATTCTACATGTAAAACACAAGTCTACTAGAGGAGAACACAGCAGAAAAAGCGTCAGGATAAATGATTGGTGAGCTCATAAGCAGATCACTCAAAATATTAGCCATGAAAGAAAATCATGAATTAGGCTTCATCAAATTTTAAAATCTTTGCCCTATCCAAGACCATGTGCAAGGGCTTTATTCCAAGTATGGTGGTTTGAATAAATGATATGATGTCCTTCATCTGATCATGTATTTGATTACTTGGTCCTCAAAATGCTGATGATGTTTGGAGAGGTTATGGCTCAAGTGAAGTGAAGCCTTGCTGAAGGAAGCACTTCACTACAAGGAGGGCAGATTTTGAGAACTCAGAGCCTCCATCCCTCTCTCATCCATCTATTTGTCTGTCTATCTATGTCTGTCTCATATGTGGGTGGAAAATGGGTCTTGCAGCCATGCAATTGATGCCTTCCTGACATGATGGATGCTAAGCCTTCTGATATCCATAAACCCTCCTTCCTCAACTTGATTTTCGTCCTGATATTTTATCATAGCAACATAAAAATAACTAATACACCTATAATATTTTTTAATCTTAAAATTTGACATTAGTAAAGCAAGCAACCCAATGGCAGAACCAGAAAATGAACTGTAGGACCTTCATACTGAAGAAGTAAAACCTTACAGTCATGTAAGAACTTGAACATGACAGTCCATGGCAGCTATGTTTGAAATACCTGAAAACTAGAAACCACAAGTATGCTCTTCCATATGTAAATGGCTAAATAATGGACATCATAGGAAGGAATATTGCTCAGAACAAAGGGGAAAGCTACAGATACATGAAGCAACATGAGTGGAACTTAAGGATATGACAAGTAAACAAATAGAACTAAAGTGATGCATTTAACATTTCATTTGTGGAGGAATCTATCACCTTATAAAATCACAGTAATGGTGAGAAGATACATTGCCAAATGTTAGAGAAGCAGTTGTATGTGACTTGAGGGAGCCAGCATCACAGTGTGCCTGTGAGCTGTGGTCCTGGAGCTGGGGTGTGCCTCAGTTGGTAGAATGCTTGCCTAGTATGCACTAGTCCCTAGGGTGGCTTCCCAACCATAGAGGACCTAAAGGTCCCCAAAACAGAATAGGCCATTGCAACTGCTCTTGACCTGCCAGAATTAGATAGTAAATCCCAATACTGAAGACACAGCACCCTTTGACTGAAGAATATAGAGATATTAAACTAAGAGTGATCGACAACTGTGTCCCTGTGGACTGGCTTTCAGAGTTCTGGGAAGTGCTGTGTGTGTGTGTGTGTGTGTGTGTGTGTGTGTGTGTGTGTGTGTGTGTGTGTGTGTGTGTAGGAGGGGATCATCAGTGGTCTAACTCAGTGGTGTACTTTTGTACAGTCACCAACATGCCACACAAGATGTGACCACTAGTACAGATTGAATTTGAGACTCACTTCACAGAAGACAATTCCTGCCTTTTACTGTTAATCTGGTCAAAAGCCCATGACTCTAGGGGTAAACTTATTACTGCTGTTTGACTAAATGGACACATTGTCAAACTGCCTTCTAAATATTATGTTTATATCCACATGGATCCCCTCTGCTCTCAGCCTTACCAGAGAAGCTTCCTTTCGAAGTGGGCATCTGTGGTTACCTGTACAAGATCAAGCCTGTTGACAAACCAGCATGGTTTTTGGAAGCACTCACAGAGCTCCACCATCCCTGAACAGGCATTTTCAGTTAGTGGCTGCTGAGGGAGGGGAAGCCATTTTTCTTCTGTAGGCATTACAATTATATTTGAGCCAAAGAGATAAAGCTCTTATTCATGAGCTGGGTGAAGATAACTCTCTGCTCATCAGAATGGCACACACCCATTGAACTTGTGCAAACTTGTTACCCCCAAAAGAAGTACTATTGTGAATAACTTTGCTTTCTTCTCTGTGCTTTATAAGTGTGGAATATTTATGTGTGTGTGTGTGTGTGTGTGTGTGTGTGTGTGTGTGTGTGTGTGTGTAAGAGAGAGAGAGAGAGAGAGAGAGAGAGAGAGAGAGAGAGAATTTTTAAAGCAAAATCATCTTAGATGGAAATTGTATTAAAAATAAGTAGGCTGCTCATTAATTTCTTAAAACCAGGAATCACTTGCTTTTTTGTTTGTTTGTTTGTTTTGGGTTGTTTTGTTTGGTTGGGGATTTTTTTTGGTTTTTTTTCTTTCTTTTTTGTTTTGTTTTGTTTTGTTTTTTGAAAGAGGGTTTCTCTGTATTGCTTTGGAGGCTGTCCCGGAACTCATTCTGGAGACCAGGCTGGCCTTGAACTCACAGAGATCTGTCTGCCTCTGCCTCCTGAGTGCTGGGATTAAAGGTGTGCTCCACCAATGCCTGGCTAGGAATAGCTTGTTTTTTTGTTTTTGTTTTTGGTTTTTGGTTTTTTTTGAGACAGGGTTTCTCTGTGTAGCTTTGGAGCCTATCTCTGGAGACCAGGCTGGCCTCAAACCCACAGAGATCTGCCTGCCTCTGCCTCCTGAGTGCTGGGATTAAAGGCATGCACCACCAACGCCTGGCCAGGAATCACTTGTTTTTAAGGGAAATATTTAACACTAAGTGCTAACAAATGATATGAAGTCAAGCCTGTTGACACTCTCCTTATCTGAGATACATCACCCACCTACATTTCTAACATGCAATATAGTCCCTGGATTGGTGAAAACCAAATGGTCTCCAGGAAATGAAACTGTCTCTACTTGAAGCACTTTAATTTCATCAAAGTACTGTTTAAAAGTTGACAATATTTTCATGAAAATAATGACAATAAATATGAATAACTAGGGGCAGGGTAGATGTTCTTATTGTCATTTGTTTGTTTTGAACATGCTTTCCGCACATATGTTTCATATATAGCACCAAATACATCAGGGCCAAATGTAACATGGTAAGAGATGTACATACATGCAAATTCACATGTAAGTTACAGATGGATACATAGTAGGTTATTAACTACTTTTAATCCCAAAAAAGAGAGAGACTGGGGGAGGACTCCTGAAGGAAATCTTATTTTTGGTATATACACTTCTCTGTCACTTTCGATTTCTCTCTAACAAACATTTATTTGGGTTTGGTTTGCATAAATATATAAATACATGTTCAAAAATTAAGTAATATTTTAAAGAAACTATTTGGTATATTCATGAATCTTATTTTATAGTGTTACAATGACTGCTATGGTTTAAGTGTCTGCCATTTATCCTCCAAAGGTTTATGTGTTTCAGCTTGACACTTGGTGGACTTTTAGAGACCGGGTCTAGTGGAAGCTTGTTAGGTCACTGAGGGGGCTGCCCTCCAAAGGTATTGTCATGAAGCCTCAAATTCTCATGACAAGTGTTATAGGGAACCTATCTTGGTTGGTTTTAATTTTCTCCTTGACAATCTAGAAATAAGCTGGGGAAGGAATATCACTGAAGATTAACCTGTTGCCATGTCTGTAGAGGCTTATTGTGAATACCTTAATATATCCACTGTGGGAAGTACTTTCATTGGCAGAGGCTTCTGGGCTGTCTAAGAATAAAGAATGAGAGCTAAATACTGGTGTGCCTGTACTCTTCCACCCCTCCTTCGACCCCTGCCCTCTCTCTACCTTCCGACCCCCTCTCTCCCTTTCCTCTCCCTCCTTCTCTGTTTCTCTCTCCTCCTCCTGTCTCTCCCTCTTTCTTCTCTGCTCTTGATTATGGATAACTGATTCAAGTCCCTGTCATCTTGACTCCCTTGCAATAATGAACTAAACCTTAAATGGTAAGCCAAATAAACCCTTTCTCCTTTAAATAGTCATTGTTAGAGTATTTTATCCCAGCACCAGGAAAAGAAGCCAATAAAGAATGCAAATCCCAAGTCTCTCTGTGTCCTTGACCTCTTCCTCCACATGCTGCTACTATTATAACCCCATGCCTTTCTTCTTTTCAGTATTATTAGCTCTTTGAGAATTTTGCATAATGTTTTGATCTTATTCATCCCCTTTCCCAACTCTTCCTAGATCTACCCTCCTAACCTCTTCATCCAACTTTGTGGGTTTGGTTAGGTTTGGTTTGGTTCTCTGATCAAGATAGGTTTGTGCTTCCCAAATGTTTCTAGATGTGTGATCTTACAATAAGACATGGTTGACTAATCAGGGGCCACACTCTTAGAGAAAGCAGACCCTTCCTCTCTAAGCAGATAATATTGCCCATAGGTTCATAGCTATAGGGAGGATTATGTGCTCAACTCACTTCTCCATGCTTGGCTTTGGTCTGGTGTGGGCTTGAACAGTGTTGTGCATTCTGCCATCAGCATTGTAAGTTCATATATGCAGATGCCCTGTTGTGTTGTTTCTTGATAGTCGTCTACCACTTTGTCTCTACACTCTTTCTGACCCCTCTTCCCCAATGACCCCTGAGCCTTGGGAGGAAGGAAAGGAGTGAATTGTTCCACTTAGGGTTAATCATTCTCCAGTTAACCATTCTGCACATTTGACAGTTGTGGATCTCTGTGATAAACTAATCACCATATGTTACAAATAGAAGCTTCTCTGGTGACAGTTGAGCGACTCATTCTATGGGTATAATTAGAGTCATTAGGAATTAGTTCAATACTGTGTCCATTTAGTAAAATAATAGTGGTAGATTCTCCCCTGTGGCCTATGACATGTCTAGGTACAGGTTTCATGGTCCAATAGTGGTGCCAAGTATGGGTTTAAATTTGTGGCGTGAGACTTAAGTCCAATCAGAAAGTAGTTGGTTAGTGCCATGATGTTCAAGGCACTACTGCACTAGTGAGCATGTCTTGTCAGGCCAGCCATTCTTATAGTTGCAGGGTTCAAAGCTAGGTAATAGCTGATAATTGCTTTTCTCCTCTGATGGTCTGCATTGCACCTCCCAGCACCATGAAAGCTAGCCAGTTGGGAGGAAGCTTCCTTCCCGGTCAGTACAAATTTGATTTCTCTGTATTCTATGATTCAAGTATGTGTTGCCTTCAGGAATAGCTTCTTAAGGGCTGTGCCATTCAACCTTCAGAACTCTAAGCTACATAAACTGCTTTTTCTTGTAAAATTAGCCTATCACAGGCACTTTGTTATACTAATGCCAACAGATTATAATGCATTCTCTAAACTACATTCTAAAAATTAAAGGTAACTCAAAACTGGTACTCTTATTATGAAAAACATAGACTCTCTCCCTCTTACTAAACAGACTGCCCCATAGTTGGTATATATTTTGCCATCCTCTCTAGGCTTTTAGCAGAGAAATGAAAATGGGGTGATAAAGTGGAAAGCATTGGAGGATCTCTCTTAGCTTTTGGTCAAATGTTGAAGTGTGCCTGGGGAGACTTAGAATTAAACTAAAATGGGTTAGAAAACAGATGATTTCCTGCACTTTCAGTTCTCCCCTGATAGAGCAGATAGGGGAAAGGGAGGACAAGGTAAAGTGGTTCTTGGTCACCTGTAACTCCAGTTAGAGGAGACCCAGTACCCTCTTCTGATCTCCACAGGCATCTGCATGTATGTAGGTTACACACACAAACACATGTATGCATGTGAATGTATAGACATAAAAATTAAAAGGAAATTATTAAGGAAAGAGATTCTACTCTCTGTATTTTATGTACACATAACACTGAACAAATAAGCTTTTAAATGAACTGAAAAAATTAATAACAAAACCCCGTCAGTTGTCAACATTTTAAAGGGTGTGTAGCAGTGCATGCTTCTCAGAACCAATATTTGTTATGAAAAAAATTAGGATAGTCTTTGTATTAAATTTTAATGATATGATTCCACAAAATTTAGGGTTTCGTTGAAGTAGCTGAAACTAAGTTAAATATTTATTACATTGTTTGGAATCTTTTTCTGTTCCAACTAGCCCACTTGTAGTGGGGGAATAAAAGATGGGAAAAGGTTAATTTCTATGAAAAATCCTTATTAATCCAAGAATATATTAAAGCAGACACTTTCCTTCTCATGTTTAGTTCATGGTCAAATCCTCAACCAGTTAGACCTTTAATTCATTTACCACTGCACAACACAACTACTTGATGAACCCCAAAAACATGAAGGGAAATGCTTCAGACAGAGAAACATCGTTACATTATTATATGTTTAATAATATAGCTGGGAGAATTTTCCTTCCTTCTCCCCTGGCCTTTAAGCTGCACACTCCACTGGTTCAACAAAACAAGAGGGTGGAAAAGGGTTTTGTGTCTTGATGTCAGAAAATTTACAACCCTCAGTGGTTGTGATAATGCATCAGGTTGAACTACAAGGAAGCAAGCCTATGACAGAGACAGAGAAAACAGTGTATTTCACACTGCTGCAGGGACACGAATTTAAACTTCACCTAACCAGGCCTATAAAAGTCATTACGTGGGTCTGAATGGGCCGGTGTGCTTAGGAAATGTAACATTCAGTAGAAGAGTGACAAATGATACAAAGAACAGCACCAGGCACCCTGCAAGCAGACAGCCCAGCATAGCACCCCTCTTGCATGGGCCTAAGGCATCAGAAAATTTGGTTACTAAAGTATGGGCCATTTACACTATGAAGTATGGTGTAAATGCTGGACTGGTCTGGATAGCCAAGTGTCAGCTACTCATGGGCATGCTGAATGGCCATCCATCTAGTGTAAGTATTAGCTCCGTTGTGTGTGCCCTGTGTAGGTAATGAAGTTAAACCCTTTGTTCAATTCTGGGTATTTATCCCCCCTCAACGAAATCAGTTCATTATTCCAAACACTGCAGACAGCCTGAGCTTGTGAGTTGATATGCTAATGGATGCAGGCTTTGCAGAGTTCTCTTCCTCTGCTACTGTAAGGTGCCTGGATTGCTTCATCTTGGCTAAATCCAGCATTTGTGTGGTTTCAGGGTCAGGGAGAATTACAGAAAGGAGAATTTGCAAGATAAGCTTTATCCTTTACATTCACGGGCTAGGTGTGATATTGGCTTTTACCCCACATTCACACATGCTCTTTAGATATGATTCTCAGGAAAAAAAAAAGACACAATAAATGTGAGTTTATGTGTACAAAGCTATAGAAACCCTGCAGCCACTCTGGCAGAATATTTGTAAAAACCATCTCATGAATAAGATTTCTTCAGAATCAGAACTCCAAACAATGACTAATTTATTGCATCTCTTAAATTTCTCTCTTCATTTGTCTTTTACTTACATCAGAACTCATTCTCCACTGGTCTTATTGTATGGAAAAAAGGGGCCATAACAGCAATAAGGTTTCAGTCACTTAAAACAAATGCTTGTCTTACCCCTTCCGAAAATTTCTCAAAATAGCTGACTGATTTCCCAGATGCCTCAATGAATGTATTGCATCAGCTAACATTCATTCCCTGCCAATATGTAAAATTTAGAATCAGTGTCAACTAAGCATCTTATAATGAATCCTCAAGAGCAAAAGAAAAGAAGAGTGCAAAAAAAGTATGTATAAAACACTGCACATGGTATAATACCGTGAGGGCAATCCCAGTGATAGTGCAGTATCCAGGAGCCTGCTCTTAATTACATCAGGCACTTCCTGGTAAAGGGGGAGACAAACAGGACCAGTTTAAATGGTGTTTCCCTCAAATGCAGTGCTGGTAAATCTGTCCTTAAGGTGACCTGCCAGGAATAAACTACTTAGCATCTCAAACATTATGGGGTGTCCATGTGCTTAAAATTATGGGATGCACATCTCTCTCAAGTGCAAATCATCCCATTCTAAAGCAATCCAAATGTCAATCAAGTAAGGCTCTATCCTATCCCCACTTCTAGGGATTGGTTCTTATTTCATGTAGACTCATAAAAGAAGCCCCGACACCCCCACCTAAAAAACCTCAAAGCTCTTGAACCACATGCTTCTGGGACCTCTTGTCCCATTCAGCAGCATTTGCTCTATGTTTTCATTGTCACTGTTGGTAAACCTATATTTTCAGTACTACCAGTTCATTGTTCAAGACACAAAGAACATAAGCATTGCAACCAGTGACACCTGGGTCCCTGGGAAAGGAGAAGAAGAATATTGTGCATGGGTAACTTATAATATCTTGGAAGTTCTCAGGTTATGGGCAGTTTTTCTAAGATCAAAAATGCCCTCTCAGAGACCCAGTGACTTTTTGTTCTTATGCTGTAATGATGCATCCAGTCAGATTATGAATATCCCTAAAAATTCTTCAGGCTTCAGAATTGGGTTTGTTGGACCATCTCTCCCAGAATTCAACAAGAGAGCTCTTACTCTGAGGATATCTATTTATCTATACACCTGTCTATCATCTATCTACCCACATGTGTGTATAGATACACACACGTTTATATCCTTCAACATTTTGAACACATCAAAGAACACACCCACCAATGCCAATGAATTGTGATCATACATATGAGACCTACAAAACCAAGTTTAAAATTTCTCTTCCAACATCCTCAAAGAGAGAAACACTTAAGTATTCAGTCTATTTTTGGAATTTCAAGATATAACACAATACAGATGTCAAATATAGATGCCATTACCAGTGGGCTCTGGAGTGAGATTTATCATGTTTTATTTCTACAATAAATATAGTAACATTTGCACAAAATTTGATTTACAAATGTAAAAATGATGGTAAATACCCCCACAAGGATTCAATTTATATTTTTCCACAAATGAAGTTCACAGCAATTCTAGATGTTTTTTTGATTTAGGACTCAAAAGCAAAGGAATTTTGACTATAAATGTTTCACTTTCAGTCTTACACTGTGATGATTAACAATTGTTGCCGAGGCATTTTATCTAGCAAAAGTTCCTGGATTATAACACATGTGTCAAGAGTTTTCATTTGGGAAGTAGTATGAACACATGATGTGTAAGTGAGTAGTGTATCTCTTGGGATGCCAGGATATGGCACCCCTAGATGTAATTCCTTGTCATCTCTCAAGACTGCTATTTGGAGAAACTGTAGGCAGAATTAATTCTGGAAGGCTGTCCTTTTGCAAATGGAATTTACAAGTGTAATGGAAATCTACTGAAGAAAATGCTGAGCAGTTGTAAACAGGCTTTATTATTGTTCTGTAGTTTCCCTTCTAACTACAAAAGAACCTTTCCAATGAAGATGAAATGGGGTTGTAGAACTTTGCCCAGTCAGGGATTTTCACAGGTGACTTTTCCTGTGTAGCAAGACAGTCCTGGCTGCTGCGCACATGCCTTCCATTTCCTGTGGCCACCTCCCTTTCTCCCAGCAGCCCAAGCCCCTCCCTATCTCTTTCTTCAACTCTATAATCTGCAACCTGTGACTCCTCGGGGTCTTCATATTTATAGTATACATCCTGTATTCCCACATGTTAATACACTGCTGTTTTGTCCCACTAATCCAGGTGTTTTGCTGTATTTCATAAACTAAAATAATCACAGTTTCAAAAGGGAAGGGGTATTTCAAAGCTTCTCTACATCTTTTTTACTTTTATTTTTATTTAAAAAATTTATTTTTCATTTTACATCCCAACTCCAGTTCCCCCTCCTTCCCCTTCTCGCACCTCCCCACCTCCCACCCTTCCACCCCCACCCACTCCCCAGTAGGGGTAAGGCCTTCCTTGGGGAGTCAACAAAGTTTGGCATACCAAATTGAGGCAGAACCCAGTCCCTCCCCCTTGTATCAAGGCTGAGCAAGGTATCCCACCATAGGGAGTGGGATCCAAAATAAAATGGAGTTCATGCCCCTGAGATAGTCCTGTACCCTTCCACTTGCCAAAACCCAAATGACAGACTGGGAGGCCAGCTTCTTCCTGCTGTTCCTCTCTGGTCAATCACTTAGGGAGAGCAGCACTGATGGGTTCGGATCCCACCATCACTCAAGTGTGATGAGAAAAGGGAACTAGAGATGCCACTGGTTTGCACCCCTCTCCCACTACACTAATTGCCTTCAAGATCCTGCTTCTCTGCACCTAGCTGTAAGTTTGCTCTTCCCAGCTGTCTACAGAGATCATCTTTTTAAGACAGAAACTTATGAAAAGAATTAGAGCATTGCCCAGGCTCCCTCCCATTCAACCTTCCATTCAGCACAATTATTCCATTTCGTCTGATTAACAGTGGGGTTATGGTTTTCAAGCTTCCTGCACATTTCCAGCCCTGCATCCTTAATTTCCTTCTTGATGTTTCTGCTTGGATAATGCGCTCTCATTTCAAACCAAATCTGAACTTTTGAAAATTGGCTTCCCTCCAGTGTTCTCTCTTCCACAGCCAAGTAGGCTCAAAACCCTGGAGGCATCTATGACTCTGATACTTAATTTGCCACCATTACGGGGGCTGTGAATAAGGCCTGCCAGCTCTTTGCACAGAATAACACACCTCCTTTCTCTTCCAGACAGTTCTGAAACTCAGATCCTTCCAGGCTCATCCATGATCTACTGTGGCGCACTTGAAAGACTGAAGATTTAATAGCGCCTCTGCCCAAGCCAGGCATACATAGCAGAAGAGGATGAGTTTACAGAAACACCTTCAGCTTATCCTTCCTGCCCTTATATAGCACAGGACTAGCAAGAACTAGGAAAAGCATGTCCCTTTCATCTATTTGCAGAGTCACCATTATAAATCCTCATTTGTTTTCCCACTTTTACTTTTCAATGCCATACAATGACTTCTCTACAGATGTTATTTTATTCACTGGTCCCAGTTCATTACACTAACCTGTCAGCACCCTCAATGCCTCCTGCAGTTCCATTTCACTGAGATGTGACTTCATTCATTCAAAGTCTAGGAAGGTATAACCCAGGGCCACAATAATTATAGACTAGATTTTCAAGCATCCTCAAATATCTACTCTCTCTTTTTCCTTCTATAACAATAATTAAATTGAATGTGCATGAGATTATTTATTTCTATCAAGCTGGTTCTGTGCTCTGATTTCCTACATGGCAATCCACACCCAAATTTAGTATACAATCTGAAACTGAACTTAGGCATGTATGCTGTAATAAATATCCAAGTTTCACTCATAGAAATCCCACTGAGCAGCTCATGCACAAATAAAGCAAACACTGCACGTAAACAGCTGTGTGATTTCTCTGCTTTGCTGCTGTGTTCAATGCATAGAAGGTCTCTTTCTAATGCAGCTGGCTGGGGCTCTCCGAACTACTTTCGATCCTGAGTATTTCCCTTTCATGTAGCATTCTTTGCACAGACACTCTTTTCCTTTTCATTTCTTAACAAACAGAACTTCTGTCTTTCTGTGGGGCATCGGAAGATTCAAAAGAAAGATTACCAATGTCATTAGCAGATAGGTAGGACCAATGGCATATGAATATGAATATGAATCCTCTAGGCCACTTAAGTTAGAAAAGGTGCAAATTATGTAGGGACATGGGTGAGAATAAAATCTTTAAAGCATCATTCTAATACTCTCTGTTCTTTTTTATTTGTTTTCTTTTTTTTTTTTTTGAGACAAGGTATCTCTGTGTATCCCTGGCAGTCCTGGTACTCACTCTGTAGACCAGGATGGCCTTGAACTCACAGACATCCACCTGCCTCTGTCTCCAAGTGCAAGGATTAAAGACATGTGCCACTAAGCCTGGTATACTCTCTGTTCTAATGAAATAACACAGCAAGAATTACCTACAAAACTGATTATTTTTCAAAAACGGTATAGCCATAAAACTCACATAAGAGAAATAAATTATATGTTGTTTAACATAGCTGTGCTATATTATATTAAACACCTATGTTAAACAACATAGAATTTTATACTTCCACTACAGTAGCCAAATCTATAGCCTAGCAGTCTTACATAAGTATCTGTATTTTTGTGACTTATTATAGACAACTAGAATTGTTAGATAGCATGACATTTATACACATCTTCTTCATCCAGTCTTAAGGGAGACCATGACTGCAGTATATGAGTCCTCTGGGTTTGACATAACCATTGGCATTATGAAGCAGAGCAGTTGTGGTGGCCAACAGAAGACCTTGGTGAGCAAGCTTAGCAATGAAGTAAGCAAAATGATACAGATGATAATTTGCTCTATCATAATGGTAATGAATTTTAAGATATATTTTATGTTATTGTTAATTTTATGTATTAATATTTTGCCTCACATATATTTGTGCACACTGAACATGCCTGGAACCCATAGAGGTATCTAATGCCCTGGGACTGGAGTTACAGACAGCTGTGAACCATCATGTGGGTGCCAGGAATCAAACCCAGGTCCTCTGTAAGAGTAGCCAGTGCTTTTAACCACTAAGCTATCTCCTCATCCTAGCAATGAAAATTTTCACATGCTTTTGATCTCAGTCTCTGTCCTGATCCAATTACTCCCCACTGAGTAAAACAGTGGCTTTTTTCAAATTGTGTTTTGACCTGGGAGATTCCATTTTAAAAGCAGCTTTTGATTGCATTTTTGAGGATGGAGGATGACTCTGCACTGAGTGGACATATGAAAAGCACCATCTGCCTGGCACCTCTCACATGAGGCAGGCTGATAAATGACTTATTCCTCAAAGTAGAAAGGGGCTGTAGGAGCATATCAGTATTACAATTCTATCAGGAAAAGCAGGCCTGGGAACTTATAAAACACATCAGAGCAAGGAAAGGGTTCCTCAACTAGCCTGTAAAGAGGTGGACACCCAATGCTGCAATGAAGATGGTTCCAATGACCTGCTATCCAACCATCCAGTGTGTGTCAAGGGACTAACAGGCATTGAATTCCCAACTTTCCTTCCAGGAATTTCAGGTTCCAGTATTGGCACAGTCTACTCTAATTGCCATTTTCTGTGTTCACTTGTCAACACCTGTCATCCATCCAGCTGCTTAAACATTCATCTGGACTCAGTCCTATCCTTTCTCATTTGTCCCTGCAGTTGGACTCGGTTCTGTAGTTCAACTCTGAGCCTGGAGCTGCAACGGCCTTCCCAGCAGGTTTTATCCCCACAACAATAGATAAATATTTACATCTTTATCACCTTCCTTGCTTCACAGGCCTTGAAACTCCCTGCCTCTTTTAGCTCTTACAGCCATTCTTTAACCTAGTCAGACACACAGACAGAAAGACATATAGCAGATAGATAGATAGATAGATAGATAGATAGACAGACAGATAGATAGATAGATGATGGTGAAGATACATAAGTGATAGATAATGATGATAGATTAATAGATAGGTAGATGATAGATTAGATAGAGATACATAGATAGCAAATCTGTTTTAGTGTTGGGACTGTGCTATTTTGATTCTTATAGCATACCTGGTGAACACAGCCATTAAAATTCCCAATAAAATACAAGAAAGCTAAACTCAACAGTATATGAAAATAGTCATGCCCCATGACCAAATAAGACTTATCTCTGTAATGTGAGTACATTTCCACAGAGACACATTCATAAATGGAATACACAGTATCAGCAGAATGAAGAATAGAAATCAAATCATCTCAATAAATACAAAACATATTATTTGGAAAATTTTATATTCTATCAGTACATTACGTATAAGGAATATAACAATGTTACAATGTTTAATGTAACAAAGCTAGTGGCATGCACACAGCTAACATCATAGTAAACAACAACAAAAATGGAATCTTTTCATCTAAGATTAAGAACTAGCCTCTCTTACAACATCTATTCAATTCATTATTGGAAGTCCTAGTAAAAGCTATTAGGCAAGAAAAATAAAAGTCATCAAAATTGGAGAGATATAAGTAAACTTACCAGTCAACTTTCACCACCCTATGCATATCTGTCTACGGGACCTGGGACCCGAGTACCTGAAAGAAAGGGGAGGACTACAGTCTAATGCTGTAAACAAACTTATTCTGGTTTCAGCCTACTTTTTCTTTTTTTGGTTTTTTGAGACAGGGCTTCTCTATGTAACAGTCCTGGCTGTCCTAGAACTTGTTTTGTAGAAGAGGCTGGCCTTTAACTCACTGAGATCTGCCTGCTTCTGCCTCCCAAGTGCCAGGATTATACTCAAATATAACAAAGAAAGCACTGATAAAGGGAAGGTTATTTGAGTTCAAAAAAACATGTGAATGACCATCAGTAAGCACATGCTCAATATTAATAGAGCAGCCCTTTCCCAGAACTTTCTCCGACAGATCAATTTAAACACAATTGCCTGGCACGTGCTATAGATTATATCTATGAAAGCAAGGCAGAAAGAAGGCCATACCCAGATTCAGGTAGACTGAAGACAGCACTCAGCATACCCTTTCACCAGACTGGATTCTACACCTATGACTGGACATCCAGCAAGAATAAACATGTCTTATCAATTGAATGTTAATGTTTAACACAAGAAGCACAAAATCATGTTCAAGAACAATCCAGTGAACAAAACATATCTGAGGTAAAAGGCCTTCTGCCTTTCTTCCCAGAGCCTCCCTCACAGTTTCCCAAGGCATTGTTCACTATGCATCATTCTTTCACTCATGTTCTGCACTTATCTTTGATTGTGTTATTCTTTTGTAATTCAGTGCAGTTGAAATATATGAAATTAGGAAAAGGAATCATACATATAATTTCTACATACCAACAATGAACTATTGGAGGGGGAATCAAAACCCCATTAACAATAGCATAAAAATATAAATCAAAATAAAATAAAATAAATGTATTAAAGGAAATGACAGATATGCATAATTAAAACGATGAAACATTGATGAGAGAAAAATTGAAGTCACAAATGGAAAGTTGTCCTGAATTCATTGATGAGATGGATGATTATTGCAAACATCACCATGCTATTTGAAGTCATGTATGCACCCAAGAAAACATCTACCACACTTCCAATGGCAAATTTTCAATGGTATTAACTAAGTCCTATAATTTATACACAACCACAAAATTACAAATAGCTAAGACGATGTTAATCAAAAGGACACAGGTTCGGGATTGGAGGAAGGAAATGGAAGGGGAGAAATTACATAATTATATTTTAATTAAAAATTTAAAAAATATTAAGAAAAAAGATTGAGTGGAGGATGTCACACTACTTAATTCAAAACACAGTATGACACTTTTTAAACACATATATAGGCAATGCCTATTTAGCACATCATGTGGAGAGCACTTGGTCTATGGGAATATTATACATCATTGGGCTGCATGAGCAATATTTTCTTTTGTGCTGCTAGGTTGTCATTTCCTACATGCCAATACTATATTGCTTCCCACAAGTCTTTACTAATGAGTTATGCTGTTTCTGGTATCCTTCTGTGAACTTAAATATCAGGTATTTGGGCTTCCTACAATAATGGGCATAAGAATTTGAGACCCTAAGATTACTGAATTCGGGGTTCTACTGTACACCCTGGGCACGAAGATCTCTAAGCCAACAGAGTCAATAACTATAAACACAGCCACAAAGGTTTGTGGATCATTAAATGCAATCAAAAAGGATGTTGCACTTAAGTCACCTTGGTTATATGTCTATGTATTCTGTGTGTAAGAAACAGATTATACATTGGTCAATGGTAGCAATTAACAAATTGACTACCTAGGGTACAGGCTAGACTTCACAGGCTCAGAATTGACAACTTCTGTTAGGTGTATATTTACTCAAGTTAAGCTTAGCAAAAGCAAACCTAGATATTAAATCTATTCATGACCTTGTGAATAAAAAGGTTGGAAATTTATAACAGATTATTGTATAAGCTCAGTTCACTATAAATGAAAATCAGAACTCTACTGGGGCAAATGACCACAAACCCTTGAATGTCACTTAGCAGCTAGTAGTCATGAGGGGGAAGCAACTTAAAGGAATAACCATACATGACATCAGTTTCCCATCAGTTTTCTGGCCCTCTGTCATAACTGTTGGCAAAACCTTTGTCTGACAGTCTCACAAGACATCATATTGTTCTGGTCCTCTTATAACATTACAACATTACACCAATGGGATTTACAGAATGGAAGGCAGCAGACACTCTAGTTATCTTGAGGTGACATCCATGTACAATAATCCAGGAGATATAAGCAACACGTTTCACTGGATATTTTATTGTCTATCCTACATTTCTACATCTATTTCAGAAATATGTGGGGCTATTGACTGTTATGACAAATCTTTCCGCCAAAAGCCGCCTGAGCCCCTCCGCCATATGTGAGCTTTACACCAGCCGCCCGCCTGAGTTAGGCCCCAGTGAATACACAGAAACTTGTATTAGGTACAATGATGCTTGGCCAATGACTAGGATTCTCATCTGTTAGCTCAGTCTTAACTATCATAAACCTTTATATTTTATAAGACTTATCTTATCAGACGCCTTATTGGCGTCCCTCCTTGCCAGTGGATCACATTGTGCCACTGGAGCAGGAGCAGAGGGGAAAAGAGGGATGCTTCCTGTTTCTCCTTCTTTAAATATGAGTCTCCTTGCTATGTCACTTCCTGCCTGGATCACCACTTTTCTACTACTTTCCCCAGAATCCTCTTTGACTCCTAGTCCTGCCTAACTTGCCATTTTATTGGCCAAGCAGAACTTTATTAAACAATCAATAAGATAAACATACACAGAAGTACTTCCCCCATCAATTGACTGTTAGAAATCACGTGTGAAGACTGGAGAAGTGGCTTAGTGGGGTAATACCACTTCTCAGGAATCATGAGGATCTGAGTCTGGATCCCAGCACACACATTAAAAACCCAGGGATTTCAGGGACAGCCAGGTACATAGGCCTGTAAGCCCATTGCTGGCAGGGAGATATGGGAGGATTGCTGGGGCTTGTTCACCACCAGCAAAGGTCCAGGATCAGTGAGAGACTCTGTCTCAAAGCCATAAAGTAGAAAGTAGTAGAGCAGGCCATTCTCTTCTGGCCTCTGGCCCCATGCACACAGGTACACATCAGAACACACAGTCCACATATTTTTCCATCATTATGAATCATGATGAATCTGATATGCAGGATATCTGACATATAATCTCCAAAGGGTTGCAACCCACAGGTTGGGAACCGCTGGCCTAGAGCAAGGTAAAGCTATTTGGCCACAGGAAATCTTGTAGCTGTTTCTTAGGGGCACCAAGTACCAGTTGTGCTCCAAGTAGGAGAATAGGAATCCTTTGGAAAACCTATAGGATGGAAAGCCAGAGGAATCACAGGCATAGTTTCTGAGCTTTGAAGCCAAATTATGCTCTTTTCAGAAAGCCTTTTTCAAAAAATAACTGTGGGCCATGACCTGTCCTACAAAGTTCAAACATGGGCCATGGCATGTGAGCAACTTAGCTTCTGGAGCTACTGGTGGCTTAACACACAAAACTGCATTCCCAGGCTTCTCATATGAAATCGAAGTGATATGTGTAATGCTAAGCTTCAGAAAAAGTGTGTCCTAAAACTTACCAAACACACCAGACCAAGGAAAGAGGTCCTCTCTTAGATAAAGAAGTAAACACCCAACACTGCAATAAGAAGGTCCCACTGACCTCTCATCTGACCTTCTTCCAGTATGTGGAAAGACCAAGTACACTACATGAGCCAAGGGATCCTTCTTGTACCATGCCTGCCACAAACCATTTGTCCCTCAGTTCACATATAGGACCTTGGAGGAGACTCTCTGATTAGGAAGAAAGCCATTGAAAATATGTGTGCAGAGGTACTTTATTGAATGTTTACATCAGTGGGAAATATATAGTTTTAATTATAGCCCCACCTAGGAGGACTTCAAATGATAGTGGGAAAAGAGCAACCCCAGAGGGCAGAGCTTATTTTAAAATCATTTTTATTACAGATATAACCCACACACATTTAAATCCCATGCTGTCAAGGGTGTGCACACCCAGCATTTGAAGTGAAATGCATGCCCATCCCTATCGGCATTCCTCCTGTTTTATAGTCCTTTCCCCCATACACAACCCACCATCTCAGTGAACCAGTGATATGACTGCTACCAATTTAGATTAACTTTTGCTATTTCACTACTGCATATAAAGGAAATTCATTACCCATTCCATTCTGCCTGTCTTATCTTGCTCCACATGTCTGTACAATTCACTTACATTTTATATGAATCAGCAGCGCATTTGTGTTAGTCATATTTCATGGTACATACACACACGTGTCATAATGTATCTATCTGCCTGTTCTTTCCTGCAGAGCATATTATGAACTTCTTGAAAAACCTACATTCAAATCATTTAATGACATGTCTTTTTAGGTGTGTTTGATAGATACTTAGAGAAATAATTAGGCCAGAATCTAAGTATAAATTTAACATAGCGAAAAGTAAAATTGGTAAGATGATATCCAAATACAGTTTTAGCCTACTGCTTCTGAAATGTCAAATAAAATATTAGTATTTATTTTTATAAATAAAGGATTTAGGGGAAAAAAGATAAGAAATAACCTGAAGTGTGAGAAGACTGATTTCCACTGGCTGATCATTCATTGCAAGACCTCAACTAAAGGGAACAGTATTAACAAACAAATAGGTGAAAGTTGTTTCTTCATGCAAGCATTCCAGGTCTTATTAGAATTTTAAAACTAAAATTTGTCATCTATGTAACATTCTAACATATGTGGATTCAGAAAAGAATTATCGATGGTTAACAATCCAAATGCAAACAGAAGTTGTTTATCGTGTCAAAACAAATTTTTTTTAAAAACTGTCTTTCCAACTTTTCCCATGATGGAAGTAGTCATTTCAATAGTTTAAATATTTTCCTGACTTCCCATCCTGTTACTTTAGCCAATAAATCTTTTATTACTATCCACTGTCCTTGAGTATCACGCATGAAACACTTGCTAGTTCTTTGTTCTATAGGAGAAATCATCATGTATATGCACAGAATTTACATAGCTGTGTCTGCTTTGGAAAGCAGTTTTTAAATTAAGTAACTTATAATTCAGGCCAAGTAGGTTCTAAAGTACCAAAGAAATGTACAATCACTACTGCAAAACAAGACAGGGTTCCACAAACATTATACATCATACCTGAAACTCTTTATTGATAGCAAATCAGTAAGAATAATTCTAGATTCAACTCTACAAATAATAATTGGATTTAACCATTCAACAAAAAACTCACATATATATATATATATATAATATATATATATATATATATATATATATAGAGAGAGAGAGAGAGAGGGCTGGGGTGAGAAGAGAAGCCTACTTCAATAATAAAATTCCCAGCTGAATATTAGGAAGGACATTACATTGTATATGGCACAAATAGCAATGCTATTTCATGAATGGTTGGTTCATAATAGTCCTTTGCAGACAAACCTATTGACATGGGAAGCATGTTTATAAATATCTGAATTTTTTTAACTAGTAGGTTAGTATGTAATGTTACCATGTGTCTAACCTGTGACCCACAAGCTACATGCATCCCAGGATATACGTATTCAGTACACTGCATTTGTAGATAACAGCATCCCATTACAATGTAAAATATCTGGACTCCGCTGATGAGGTTTCAAAGGAAAGAAATGATTGGTTTAGGCAATTCCGAATATATCCATGAGTCAGGGTGGAAGGAAGTAGACTCAGTGAACCAAGGGAACTAGTAAAGTCCATCTATTGGCGCCTGATCACTTGACTCCAGAATATGTTCTCTTTCTATCACACATTATTTCTAACTTCCTGGTATATCCCCATGTGCAATGGCCCACAGAGGGAAACAATGACAAACTGTCTCAGGCTAAGGATTTGTTTTCATAGTTCAGAATGTTACTTCAAGTCACCTTTGGGGTACAATCCAATATTTTTTCCAGGAAGTGTCTTAACCAAAGTTCCAGTGAACTTGCCAAAAGTTCTTCATGCAGATCCCTTTCCCAGAATTTATCAAACATGCACTAGAAACACGGAGTCATTTTGAAATTGGTCCACATATATTAACTTTCTAGTTGCTTATTATATACATTTTGTAAGAGCTTGGCATTTTTCTTATCAAAAGTACACATAATTACTGGGGAAAGTATAGAAGAAGGCATCTAACTGTGGCCGCTTACCAGACTTGAAAGTGAGTCAATGGTCTTCATTGTCTCTGAACAGTGTATCCAGGAGATACAGAGAATGTGTGGAATCTGCTGTGGCTGGGGATACTGTCTCGGGCATCTGTAGCATTTCTTCTCCTGGGTTGATTTGTATGCCAGAATGGTTACCAGAATAAGAATATGATTATTTATTCATAAGTTTGTTTATGCCATTTGTACCTATTAATATGTTTGTACAATATAATTAAATGTCACATAAACTCCAAAAAATATGAGTATGAAAGAAAAGACAGCTACTGAGTCTGTAAAGATAATTTGGATTCTTTGGGATGGCTTGATAAAAGTAATTAAATTTGCTGTTGAATTGGGTATGGGTATAATAAATTTTAACCATAATTATCTGGACTCAAAACCATTTTCAAACATCCTTACAACCTTGCTGAAGAATCCAAAATTGTCAGAAGGGGATTATAAAAACTAAAATAAAAAAAAACAAAACAAACAAGAAAAAATTGCACTTCAAAGAGATTAAAAACAATCAAGATCAACCAGATGGCTCAGCCAGTAAAGGCGCTTGCAGCCAAGCTCAGCAACCTGAGTTAGATCCCTGGAACACACAGGATGAAAGGAAAGAACTGATTCCCTCAAGTTGTCGTCTGATCTTCACACACGTGC
This sequence comes from Cricetulus griseus, assembly GCF_003668045.3. Lineage (NCBI taxonomy): Eukaryota > Metazoa > Chordata > Mammalia > Rodentia > Cricetidae > Cricetulus > Cricetulus griseus. Next base: position 182,762,239 of record NC_048595.1, on the reverse strand, counting down.
AAAAAAAAAATGGATGATTAAATATAAATCAAAAAACAACAAACAAAAGCCTATATCCTATATCTGTCCAAAAAGTGAGTGACCATTTATTGATTGATTGAAAGGTTTGGATAAAATACTCAAAGTATAAAAGTATTCTCTTTATTTTTGCTTTGACAGTGCTATTAACTAATCAACTAATTAGTCCTAATCATAGTTAACAGTCACCACTAACCCTGCAGCAACAGTATCCATCCAGGAGTTTAACAGCACGACAAATTTCCCCGTCTCACTTCCCTTCCATCTATTTTGTGTGGCTCAGACTTAGTGGATACTGTCTGTGCACTCTTATACATTAGCTCTCTTATCCATTGACAACATAATAGCATGTTTTCATATGTCAAATTTTCGTCTAAAAGTTTCTCCCTATTTATTTTAGTTCTATGATGCCTCAATATTACAAAACATTTAATATCCACTTAAAGTGCCCAGCTCAGTACAATTTTTACCACTTTCATACACCTAAAGGTCAAAAAGTTAAGTTCAAATATAAAACAAAACTACCATTCTGGGGATGCTCCCTCATGTTTCCTTCCTAGTGCATTTCCCTCCCCAATCAATCCCTCATGGGCATCAGCTTACTATTTTTATAACCAAAAGATACCATTGCTTACATGTTGATTCTATGTAAATTTAATCATGCAATGTGTACTTTTTCTGTCTTGTTTCTTTGGCTCAATATGATATTTTAATAATTCATTCCTGGTTTTGATCATCAGTAGTTTTTTATCAAGCAGTGTTTCTTTCTCTTAATATGCTATGGCTCATTTAACTTTACCCCGTAGATGCATTCAGACAGGTTTCGGATTTTTAATATGCTACAAAACTTCTTATGCAAGTCTTTTTGTAGATGTACACTTCCGGGCCATCAGATGAACACATACTTCATTTTATATACATATTTCTCAAAGTGTTCACGTAATTTCCTATCCAGCCAACACATTAAGAGTTCTGGTTACTTCAGGATCCCCTAACATTGAATGTTCCCAATGATTTTTGTTTTAAAGACCTGGGGAAGTATGAAAATCATCTCATGGTTTTCATTTGCATCCCATAGATAAGGGCTGAAGACCATCCTTTCTTGATGTTCTGTGGACATACTTTCAATAGCTGAGTGCATTCCATGACACAGACATGCTATACACACCTTCTCTGCTAACCTTTCCAATCTTCCCTGCCTGATCTAATTGCTCCCATCTTGTTCCAGAGAAGCAACTCCACATTGTCTTCAATAAAATACCATTTGGTTTTTCTCATGGTCTTCCCTGTTTCCCTTTCACTTGCTTGTCTTTATTAAATATAATATATATTATATTATATTTAATATATATACATATAATATACATACATAATATATATATATATATATATTATATATATATATATCCTTCCCAGACCAAATTGGATAAATAAGCATCATGAATTTATCTACTTGCAGAAATACAGAAGTGGGTTCTTCTGGGCTCCAGGTTTTACTACATATTTTTATCTTAAATCTTGGCAGAGAAAACAGGTTTTGGAGTTTGACTGTCCATGACTGCTTTCTTACTCATACTTAGCAAGGAGGCTTGAAACAGTGCTTCTCAACCTTGCCGATGCTGCCACCTTTTAATACAGTTAGTTCCTTGTGTTGTGGAGACTTACAAACATAAAATTATTTCATTGCTACTTCATAACTGTAATTTTGCTACTGTCCAATTGTAATGTAACTATCTGGTAAGGAGCAGCCACCACTTGTATTTGGCAGGCACGCAAAGGCAGTCAGAGAAAAGGAAAGTTCACAGTAGGAAAAGAAGGGAGGCATCCATCGGATACACACACATGCTGGTTAGTGGCTGTTGGAACAGTGAGGCTGGCAGCAGGCTCCCTGAAAGCAGGTATCCTATGTGACTGGTAAGCAGTACACATTTGCACTTATATTGCAAATAGGAACAAAAACCATAGAAATTGTCCACTTATAGATCAAATTCTAGCCACGGTTCACCAACTGTTGCCAGTTCCTGTTCACCTTGCTGGTTTGCCATTAAAAATAGCAATCTGTCTCATAATGACCTACCAGGGCAGTTTTTGTTTGTTGTCACTTGTTTGGTTTTTGTTATCTTCTGTATTTTCTATTTTTGTTTTACCCTACAGGACCTTTGCATATATATATTGTGTCTTCTGGTTTTGTGTTTTTATGGGATTCCTGAGTGTGCAAGCAAGTGGTTATTTGCATCTGTACCTGTTTCTTGGGCTCTTTGATGTCTGCCTGTTTGTTTTGTCCTATTCCAATTTTTTTGCTTTTTATCTCTTATTTTACTATTTTAGTGTGTGTGTGTGTGTGTGTGTGTGTGTGTGTGTGTGTGTGTGTGTGTTTTCTGATGGTCTTTTTTAAAATTATTTTTATTAGCTAAAATTAGAAATAAGCCTCCTTCACATGTCAATCCCTGCTCCCTCTCCCTCCCCTCCTCCTCCACCACCCACCAACCTCCTCACCCCATCCCCCCTCTAATCCCCAGGGAGAGTAAGGCCCTTCATGGGATTAGACTTTGGGATCCCCAAAGTCTTTCATATTATTTTACTATTTTATTTTATTATATTCCATAGATGCCTGTTTGTTTTCTAAGGAGAGACAGAAAGGGGCTGGGTCTGGATGAGAGGGGAGGAACTGGGAGGAGTAGAGGAAAAGGAAACCATAATCAAGATATACTGCATGAAAAAAATCTATTTTCAGTAAAAGAAAAAACAGTGTGACTTCCTGCAATGTTGACTTATAGCAGGTTGGTTCCCAAGTTGCAATTATGGATCAGCCTGAGATAGATACTGTAAACAGTGGGTCACTTATGTTCTTATGTTTGACTAGCCATTGTCTTTTGATATATGCCCTGTCCCCAAAGCTTATCTCATGAACTCCCTGTCCTCTCCCATGAGTTCAAACAGCTGATGCTTAAAACAGCTTCCAGTCAGTCCTACAGAACTGCAGCTCAGTCTTGCCTCTCACCTCTAGTGTTTGCCTGTGGTGTGACTAAGCCTTTCTCAGCCCTCATATCTTAGCATAAATGCCATCTGTTTAGATGGCCTTTCTTCAATGACTGTACTTCAACTCAGGTACACACTGCTGTTTGTTACTATCAATAGTTCTTTGATTCCATCATCTTGCTTATAATGTTATTATTATGTTTGTTTCCTTGTCTCTATTCATCCCTGCTCTACTGCATAGAGATTCAGGGATATTGGGTAACAGAGAGCCTTCCTATTTCCAGTAACTAACACAGTTCCAAGCATAAAGAGTACCTTCAATATAAATGTGTTAAATAGGTGCTTAGTCTATAATACTCATTATTTTTATAGTGTGTGTGTGTGTGTGTGTGTGTGTGTGTGTGTGTGTGTGTGCCCATGTACGCATGTGTGCATATTCATCTGGTGATCAGAGGTTAACTTCAAGTGTCATTCCTTAAGAACTATCCACATTGTTTCTTGAGACAGGGTCACTCAGTGGGACTTGGGGTTCACCAATTGGATCTTTATCTACTGAGTCATCTTCCTAAGTGTCTGTCAATCTCATCTTACTTTGAAGATCATTAAACTAGAAAAGTTCATACCTCCTGTAAAGTTTTACAAAAAGTAATAGTATTGTGACTTTCTCAACCAATTTCCTCTGGAACTCTTTCCAGATTAATGGGAATCACTTGCAAATATTTACTGTGTATCAAATAAACCCTTGCAATGGCAAAGAAAAAATTAAAATGATACAGTGGATGCAATTGTTAATTATGATCTAACTAGCAAGCTGATACTTTAAGTTGTAGTAATTCCTTGTGTAATGGATAGATCATTATTTTTAAATTGTTCTCTCTATTCCAAATATTGAGCATCAGAATTATAGTTTAAGTCTACAGCGCAGTCTGAACGTATTCTCTGATTTATTTTTTGCAATAAACTAATCCAAGATTTCAAATGGAAATCAAAGTATAGTAAGAGCAAAAACAAAAACACCTACAAAGAACAAAAAGCACATTAAAGCACATTTCATACCCATTACAAACTAATAAATTATAAATGTCAACAACACAACAGACAATGGTTAAATTATATAGAGAATTACTTTGCAGGTTTATGTTTTATTTTTTTTGACAGTTCATAAAGGTATTTTTCAGAAGTTCACATTCCCCTTAAATGACAGCATAGAACCTTACCTCCTGCTTCATAAATATTTATAAATGAAAAGATTAGTTTAATTGTTTAGACAAGAAACAAACAGAAATACATATAATCATGTTAATTAATATTAGAAAATCAAAGATCCTTTCCCAAATTTTACTCTCACAGCAAACTTTCACTCCAAAAGATGAAATTCCTCATAAATATCAATTGGTATGAAGTCCTGGCCTCAGCTCAGAAACCCTAACACTGATTGATGGACAACAAACAGAGACATTGAAAATGAGGATGCTGTACAAATGTGTTCTCATCATTACTTTAGCCATCTAGGATCAACTGTGAACACACAGGAGGGGGTTGTATATCCCTGCCATTATCCAATTGACCCAAGTGTCAAGAAATCAAAATGTCTTTTGCAGACTTTGGAAGGAATGGGGATTAGGGATCAGAGGGGTGAAAGCTGCTGGCTTTTTCTTGACACCTTTTAAAACTAGACAATCCATTTAATGTTGCATGCATTATTCTAAAATGGTAATTAGCCTGAAATATATGATAAACACATGTTAATGAGATAAGGCAACAAGGGCAAAATCTCCACTTTCATAATGCAATCATAAGAGAAAGAGTTTTAAGTGTAGATGGGGAAATTATCATAAGTGTCAAGGCTCACAAAACATAATAAAAAGGATTGATGTGTTTTATGCAGGCAAAATCACTGATGACAAATTATTATCTACACAAGACTCCCAACTGACAGAACAGCAGCCCTGCCACATAACAGCAACTTTTATACAATATTGCCATTTAATTTTACATTTTTCTCTACTTGTACTATGAACTCATAAATCAAAAATGTTCCCATATGTGATAAGAATATCAAATCTTTCAAATAAGAGAGAAAAGCTTTCAGTGCAATATGTATGGAAAGGAAAAATTAGAAAAAATATTGATTACTTTTGTAAAGACTACCTTTCTTTCTCTCAGTAGTGAATATTGATGCCTCCATTGTTAAGCTTATAATGAAAATCTGCTATAAAAATCTAAGTTATCAAAGCCAAACCATAAGTACAGAATATAGGCTTAGGTAATTATTAAGACATTAAAAGAAAAATATAATTCAATGTTATTGAATTCAATGTTATTCAGATGTTATTCAATGTTATTCAAAATAAATTCAAAGGACTAGAAGATGAAATTAAAAGCAAGCAATAAGAAATACATAGGAACAGAACCACAAATAGGCTAAAGGGTTAAATTTCCTTTTTTAAAAACAGATTTGTTTTATTTTTAGCTATGTGTATAGTGTGCAGTTAGGAGATGTGGTTGTTTGAATGTAATCAGCCCCCATAATCCCATAAGAAGTGGCACTATTAGAAGGTGTGGCTTTGCTAAAGCCTTGTTGGAGGAAGTGTGTCACTGTGGGGTGGGGTTTGAGGTTTCCTATGCTCAGGATACTGCCCAGTGTCTCAGCCAACTTCCTGCTGCCTAAAAGATGCAGGACTCTCAGCTATAGCACCATGTCTGCCTGCACTCTGCCATGTCCCAGCATGATGATAATGGACTGAACCTCTGAACTCTAAGCAAACCACCCCAATTAAATATTTTCCTTTATAATAGTTGCCATGGTCATGGTGTCAGAGTTCAGTTCAGTGTATAACTGTGGGTGTCTGCACAAGGATGTTTTTGAACCATGTTCGAACAGTTGCCCAAATATTGGCTCTACACTATATTTTTATAGGAAAAAGAAAGAATATGGAGGAAGAAAGGATCTGAAATCACCAAGATCCAAAAATCTTTGGGCTGAAGAACTAACTAGGTACCAGTCAGATTCACTAAGAGCAAGCGTACATCTTGCTTTTACCATAAAAACTAATAAGCAGAGGCTAGAGAGGTGGCTCAGCAATTAAGAGCAGATATTGCTCTTCCAAAACACTCGAGTTTGATTCCCAGCACCCATAGCAGGTGACTCACAACTGCTTGTAACTCCATCCCGGGGATGGTGGGAGGCCCCAAAGAAGAACAAATCCAAGAAGAAAGTATCCAATCTCCAATCTTTAGTCTTTAATCACTTTCTTAGCCCAAGAACTATGATCAGTTCAAAGCACCCAGGGCAGAATTATGGGGCATCTGTCCAGTGGTGTTTAGAGCACATTGCTTCCAAGCTATGGTAGATTTAGGCTAATGGGAAGTTTTCGAGCAAAGATCAAAAATTCAAATTAAAATTGTTTTAAAAATCAGAGACTCAGGGGTAAAGATAGTGGAAATCCACGAAGGTTTTAAGGAGATTTGGGAGAAGAGGCTCTATGAACATAGACATTGCCTTTGTGCATAAAGTTTCCTGAACAAACCAACACCCCTTTATTCTTGATCTTTGCTTTCTGTACCAAGCCATGAGAAGCTTCCCTTTGATGTGCAATGCCACTTTTGTGTTCTGCCTCAACATCAAAACAATGGAATCACACTATGTGGACTGAAACCGTGAGCCAAAATGAATCATTCCCCCTTTGACATGATTTTCATCATAGCAATGGAAAGCCAATATGTAAGACATTTACTTTCCCCTCACACGAGGTAATGTGAGGCAATTATCTATGCCAGGAGAATATATACATACATATACATATGCAGTCTCTCTCTCTGTCTCTCTCTCACACCCTCCCTCCCCCCTCGTGTGTATGTGTGTGTGCGTATGCATGCATGCACGTGTGTGCAACTTGAAGATCATGTGAGCTCTTAGCTACTGCACCAGTGCCATGCATGCCTGCCACTATGCTTCTCTCCATGATGAAACTGGACTTTCCCTCTGAAACTGTAAGAAAGCCTCCAGTTAAATGATGTCTTTTAAAAGTTGCCTTGGCAATCATATCTCTTCACAGCAATAGAATAGTAACTAATACAGAGGTAATGGAAGAGTGCTGTGACTGTCTTGATCACTCTATTTGGAAGAATACAGATGACTTTGGGTCTCTGAACTATAAAATTGGCTGAACATTTTAAGTGGGGTTTAATGGGCCATGTTAGGAGGAGGATGGAAGGCAGTAGTGATGAGGGTAATATGGACTATGGAGGACTGGCTCAAGAGGTTTGCGAGGGAAATAATATTGGAAACCATTCTTGTCATATTTTGGCAAAGAATGCAACTTCCTTCTTCTCTTGTTCAAGGAATACTCTGGAAGCTAGATTGAAGAGTTTTACAATAAGTTCTATAGCAAAGAAGATCACAAGACAGCCTAATATTGACTTTTTCGCATGGTTAGTAGTGACCACTCAATACTGATCAACAATGACAATGAACAAGCAGGGCAAAAAGAAATCCAAAATGTACAGTTTTCAGAAAAGAGGAGACCCAGGAATTTTAAGGTTGGAGTCAGGTCTTGTGCTAAAAGAGATGAGAAGTTTTAAGAAAAGTCTAATGTAAAAGAGCAAAGAAGCCAAGATGGTGCTGCAGAAACCCACAGAAACAGTTGACCTGACCTAGTGAGAGCATGGAGACCCTAGACATGAAGCTGCAGAAACAGCATTGGACTGAACCAAGCCCTCTGAATGTGGGTGCCTGCTGGGAGGCCAAGACAGTCTATGGGACCTCGAACAGTGGAGCCAGTCTTTAATCCTATAGCACAAATGGACTTTGGGAGCCCATTCCCTATGGAGGGATACTATTGCAGCCCAGATACAGCAAGGAGGGCCTAGGACCTCCCCCAAATGATATGACAGACTTTGAAGGTCCCTGGTGGAGGGCCTCACTATCCCTGTGGAGGAGTTGAGGGATGGGTTGCGGGGGTTGGTGGGGAACATGGGAGGACGGGAGGGCAAGGGAATGGGGGGATGGATATGTAAATATGAGTAGTAATTAAAGAATTTAAATTAAAAAAAGAAAAAAATGTAATAAAGGGAGTGGTAACCTCAGGTCAAGACCTAACCCAGATAACCCTGCAGCCTGTGCAAAGAAAAGGACTGAAATGTTTCTTAGGCATGAACAACAACAAAAATCTTGTACAAGTGTAATTCAAGCAGGGGGTCAGCGTCCAGTCCCAGTAAGAGGAACCTGGTAGCTTCAGCCACAAGTTGTGGATTGTAGCATAGAGGACTAAAGCAGGAAGTTACAGGATCTTTTTCCATGGTTAAGGAAAGCCACTGAGGCCAAGTTTGTGGCAAGGAGTCCCAGCATGGAAGCCCAGAGAGGTCATTGTGTGAAGGTGAAGCCTGAATTGTGTTGGAAACCACAAGATGTTGGAGATGACAGAGGCGGGGGATACCTGCCAAGGAGAGCTGCAGACAGGGTGTGGAACCAGACCAAGAGAGAAAAGCGTGTAACAGACAGCAAAGCTGGAAATAGACAGCTCATCCAAGTCCTCTGATATCCTACACAGAGATACAGAAGTATGCCCTGTTGGCTTTCATTCTTGCTTTGGTCCAGTGTTTCCTCACTGTGCTCCCTTTCTGTTGGAACACAGTTCAAGAGTAGAGTCCTGCAAGGGGAATTCTGAGTGCTTATGGGAAAACTCCAAGAGAGTAAGACCAGAGTCTTGTGACCTCAGTTTCCTCAAAGCATGGAATTGTTCTTAGAATGTACTTTCATGCCCATCCCAGGTGTATCGGACAGAAGTGAATTTACTTTAGATTATTCATTACAACTGTCTCTATGGGAAAATGTGAATTTGCCATGTGTAGCTTATCATTGTGATTACATACAGTTTAAACTCATGAGAACTTTACTTGGTGACCTTTCTGAACTCTCAGGGTATAAATTGTCTGATGTAGTAGGCTATTGCATAAGACTTCTGTCAACCTCATTTTAAGCTGTATTCTCCAAGTTCCACTGCCAACTAGAGCATAAATACCATTCCTCCCCTTTGGAAAGGTAATGTATATTCTGTATCATTGTATATCAGAAGTATGTGATCTTCTCTTTTTTTTATTTTACAGGGGATTGCAGTTAAGAGATTGCCTTGAGTCTCAGAAAAGATTTTGGACTTGAGGTTTTTAAACACTGTTGAGACTGTGAAAGACTATAGGGACTTTTGAAGTTGGACTGAATGCATTTTGCATTATGACATGGCTGGCTGCAAGCCTAAAGGGGCCAGAGAGTCGAATATAGTGATTTGAATAAGAATGGCCACCATAGGCTCATATGTTTGAATACTTGATCTTCAGTTAGTAGAACTGTTCAGAAAGGATTAGTAGGTGTGGCCTTGCTGGAGTAGGTGAGAACTTGCTGGAGTAGGGGTGGCCTCACTGGAGAAGCTATGTCACTGGTGATGGATTTTGAAGTTTCAAAAGTCCACACCAGGTTCAGTCCTTTGCTCTATGTCTGCAACTTGTGGATCGTGTGAGCTCTTAGGTACTGCTTCAGTGTATGCCAGCATGCTGCCATACCCCCAGACAGCATGATGATGGACTAACGCTCTGAAACTGCAAGCAAACTCCCAGTTAAATGCTTTCTTTTAAAAGTTTCATTGGGATTCTGCCCTCTGTCCTGTGGCACCCAAGCCTCAGGTGAGTCTGGGCACTGCTCTGCCCCCCCCCAAACTCCCCATCAACCCTGCTCGCTTCTGCCTGAACCCCCCCCCCACAGGACAAGAGTGGACCTGCCCAGACCCAAAGTCCCACCCTGAGTCTGGAAACACCTCACCCCTGTCCACACTCTGCCCTCTGTCCTGCAGTGGACACCCGAGCCTCAGGTGAGCCTGGGCACTGATCTGCTCCCCAACCTTCCCCATCAACCCCTGCTTGCTTCTGTCTGAGCCAACCCTGACAAGAGTGGACCTGCCCAGACCAGGAAGGCCCACCCTGAGTCCAGACACTTGTCCACCCACTGTCCTCCACAGGCTGAGCCCTCCATCTGACACCAGAGAAAGGGAGAGACCCCATCTGCGCTAACTGGAAAAAGGGATGGGGAGAAGACAGAGTAAGAACACACTCAACAACAAAAAGACCAATATGACACCACCAGAATCTAGGTACGCTATACCAGCGAGATCTGAAAAGCCCAACACAGAGGATGCAGAAGAGATGGACCTCAAAAATTATCTTAGGAAGATGATAGATGCCTTTAAAGAGGAAACAAGAAAGACCCTTAAAGAAATAGAAGAAAAACAAGCAAAAATTTACAAGAAATGGAGGAAAAGACAAACCAAAAAATTCAAGAAGTAAATAAATCTCTTAAAGAATATAAAGAAAGCCAAGAAAAAACAACCAAACAAGTGAAGGAAGCACTCAAAACAGTTCAAGGCATGAAACCTGAAATAGACACAATAAAGAAAACACAGAATGAGGAGATACTGGAAATAGAAAGGCTGGATAAACAATCAGGAACTAAAGATGTGAGTATAACCAATAGAATTCAATAGATGGAAGAATCTCAGTTGTTGAAGACTCGCTAGAGGATATACAGTCATCAACCAAAGAAAATCTCAAGTCCAACAAATCTCTAACACAAAATATCCAGGAAATATGAGACACTGTAAAAAGGCCAAACCTAAGAATAATAGGTATAGAAGGAGGTGAACAAATACAGCTCAAAGGTACAGAAAACATATTCAACAAAATCATAGAAGAAAACTTCCCCAACCTACAGAAGGATATGCCTATGAAAGTACAAGAAGCTTATAGAACACCAAACAGACTGGACCAGAAAAAGAAGTCCTCTCGATGCATAATAATCAAAACACCAAACCTACAGAATAATGAGAAAAAAATTAAGAGCAGCAAAGGACAAAGGCCAAGTAACATATAAAGGCAGACCTATCAGAATAACACCGGACATCTCGAAAAATGAAAACTTTGAAAGCCAGAAGGTCCTGAATAGATGTCTTACAAACACTAAGGGAGCATGGATGCCAAGCCAGACTACTGTACCCAGGAAAACTTTCAATAACGATAGATGGAGAAAAAAAAAAAGATATTCCATGACAAAACCAGACTTAAACAATACATATCCACAAATCCAGCACTCTAGAAAGTTCTGGGAGGAAAGCTCAAACCCAACGAAGATAACTACACTCACAATAACATAGGCAATAGATAATCCAATTTTACCAAACACAAAAAGAAACAGGAGGGCGAAATCCACATGCAAAGACACCACAAACAATAAATCCAAAACAATCAAGAACCAACAATCAATGGGCATTAATATCCCTCAATGTCTATGGTCTTAACCTGCCCAAAAAATGATACAGGCTAACAGAATGGATACAAAGACACAGTCCATCCTTCTGCTGTATACCAGAAACACACCTCAACTTCAAAGACAGGTGTTACCTCAGAGTAAAGGGTTGGGAAAATATTTTCCAATCAAATGGGTCCAAGAAACAAGCTGGTGTAGCAATCCCAATATGTAACAAATTAGACTTTAAACTAAAATCAATCAAAAGAGATGAAGAAGGACATTTCATACTCATCACAGGAAAAGTCCATCAAGATGAAGTCTCAATCCTAAACATCTATGTCGCAACTACAAAGCCACACTCATTCGTAAAAGAAACATTACTAAAGTTCAAACCACAAATAAAACCACACACACACTTATAGTAGGAGACTTCAATACCCCGCTTTCACCACTAGACAGGACCACCAGACAGAAACTTAACAAAAAAACAAAGGATCTAATAGAAGTTATGACCCAATTGGGTTTAACAGATATCTATAGAACATTCCATCTGAACACAAAAGAATATACCTTCTTCTAAGCACCACATGGGACCTTCTCTAAAATTGACCACATAGTTGGCAACAAAGCAAACCTCCACAGATACAAAAGAATTGAAATAACCCCCTGTATCTTATCAGATCACCATGCTTTAAAGGTAGAATTCAACAGCAATACAAATTGCAGAAAACCTACAAACTCGTGGAAAATGAATAACACCCAATTGCACCATTCCTGGGTTGAGGAAGAAATAAAAAAAGAAATTAAAGACTTCCTAGAATTTAAAGAGAATGTAGACACAACATACCCAAACTTACGGGACACTTTGAAAGCAGTGCTAAGAGGAAAGTTCAAAGCACTAAGTGCCCACATGAAGAAACTGGAGAATAGTCACACTAGAGAATTGACAGAACAACTGAAAACTTTAGAGCAAAAAGAAGCAAACTCACCATGGAGGAGTAGATGCCAGGAAAAAAACTGAGGGCTGAAATCAATAAAGTAGAAACTAGGAAAACATTACAAAAAATCAATTAGACAAAGAGTAGGTTCTTTGAGAAGATCAACAAGATAGACAAACCTCTATCCAAACTAACCAAAAGGCAGAGAGAGAACATGATAATTAACAACATCAGAAACGAAAGGGGGGATATAACAATTTCTGAGGAAATCCAGAAAATCATCAGGTCATACTTTGAAAACCTGTACTCCACAAAATTCAAAAATCTAAAGGAAATGGACAATTTCCTGGAAAGGTATCACTTATCAAAATTAGAGGAAGAACAGATAAGCAGTTTAAATCGACCTATAACCACTAATGAAATAAAGCAGTCATCAAAAGCCTCCCAACCCAAAGAAGCCCAGGGCCAGATGGCTTCAATGCAGAATTTGACCAGAAAGTCAAATGAGATATAATACCAGTGCTCCTCAAATTGTTCCACACAATAGAAGCAGAAGGGACATTGCCAAAATCTTTTTATGAAGCTACAATCATTTCGATACACAAGCCACACAAAGATACAACTAAGAAAGAGAACTACAGACCAATATCCCTCATGAACATCAATGCAAAAATACTCAACAAAATATTGGTGAATCAAATCCAAGAACACATCAGAAAAATCATCCACTATAATCAAGTAGGCTTCATCCCAGGGATGCAAGGATGGTTCAACATACTAAAATCCATCAATGTAATCCACCATACAAACAAACTGAAAAAGAAAAACCACATGATCATCTCACTAGATGCTGAAAAAGCCTTTGACAAAATCCAACACCTCTTCATGATAAAGATCTTGGAGACAACAGGAATAACAGGAACACATCTAAACATGATAAAAGCAATTTACACCAAATCAACAGCCAATATCAAACTAAATGGAGAGAAACTCAAAGCGATTCCTCTAAAATCAGGAACAAGACAAGGCTATCCACTCTCTCCATATCTCTTCATTATTGTACTTGAAGTTCTAGGTAGAAAAATAAGACAAGAAAAGGATATCAAAGGGATACAAATTGGAAAGGAAGAAGTCAAACTTTCACTATTTGCAAATGATATGATAGTCTACATAAGTGAGCTGAAAAACTCTACCATGGAACTCCTACAGCTGATAGACACCTTCAGCAAAGTAGCAGGATACAAAATTAACTCAAAAAAAGTCAGTAGCCCTACTATATACAGATGATAAATCCAATGAGAAAGAAATCAGAGAAACATCACCCTTCACAATATCCACAAGCAACATAAAATATCTTGGGGTAACACTAACCAAAGTAGTGAAAGACCTGTACAGTAAGAACTTTGAGTCTTTAAAGAAAGAAGTTAAAGAAGATACAAGAAAATGGAAATATCTCCCATGCTCTTGGATAGGCAGAACTAACATAGTAAAAATGGCAATCTTGCCAAAAGCAATCTACAGATTCAACACAATCCCCATCAAAATCCCAACACAGTTCTTCACAGACCTTGAAAGAACAATACTCACCTTTATATGGAAAAACAAAAAACCAAGGATAGCCAAAACAAGTTAGTACAATACAGGATCTTCTGGAGGCATCACCATCCCTGACTTTAAGCTCTATTATAGAGCCATAGTTCTGAAAACAGCTTGGTAGTGGCACAAAAATAGAAAGACCAATGGAATCGAATTGAAAACCCTGATATTAACCCACAAACCTACGAACACCTTACTTTTGACAAAGATGCTAAATCTATACAATGGAAAAAAGATAGCATCTTCAACAAATGGTGCTGGAACAACTGGATTCGGACATGCAAAAAATTGCAGATAGATCCACATCTGTCACCATGCACAAAACTTAAATTCAAATGGATCAAAGATATCAACATAAATCCAGCCACACTGAATCTTCTAGAAGAGAGAGTGGGAGATAGCCTTGAATGAATAGGCACAGGAGACTGCTTCCTGAACATTACACCAGTAGAACAGACATTGAGATCTGCAATTAATAAATGGAACCTCCTGAAACTGAGAAGCTTCTGTAAGGCAAAGAACACAGTCAGTAAGACAAAATGGCAGCCCACAGAATGAGAAAAGATCTTCACCAACCCCACATCTGACAGAGGCCTGATCTCCAAAATATACAATGAACTCAAGAAGCTAGCCACCAAAACACCAAACAATGAAATTTAAAAGTGGGTGCAGAACAAAATAGAGAATTCTCAACAGAGGAATCTGAAATGACTGAAAGACACTTAAGAAAGTGCTCAAAAATCCTTGGCCATCAGAGAAATGCAACTCAAAACAAAATTGAGATACCATCTTACACCGGCCAGAATGGCTAAAATAAAAAACACCAATGACAGTCTATGCCGGAGAGGATGTGGAGAAAAAGGAACACTCCTCCATTGCTGGTGGGAGTGCAAACTTGTAAGACCACTTTGGAAATCAATATGGTGGTTGCTCAGAAAAATGAGAATCAGTCTACCTCAAGATCCAGCAATTCCTCTCTTGGGCATATACCCAAATAATGCGCACCCATACAACAAGGACATATGTTCAATCATGTTCATAGCAGCATTGTTTGTAATAGCCAAAACCTGGAAGCAACCTAAATGCCCCTAAACTGAAGAATGGATAGACAAAATATGGTACATTTATATAATGGAGTACTACTCAGCAGAAAAAACAATGGAATCTTGAAATTCGCAGGCAAATGGATGGAACAAGAAGAAACCATCCTGAGTGAGGTAACCCAGTCACAAAAAGACAAACATAGTATGTACTCACTCATATATGAATTTTAGACATAGAGCAAAGGATTACCTGCCTACAGTCCTCTTCACCAACGAAACTAGGAAACAAGCATTTCTCTAAGAGAAAAATGCATGGACCCCAGGAATGGGAAGGGGCAGGAACTCCTGAGCTAATTGGGAGCATGAGGGTAGGGGAGAGGGAGCTGCCAGAATGAGAGGAGGAGAAGAGAATTGGACAGGAGGAAATGGAGGGGCAGAAATATTGAGTTGGGGGAAGAATAGAGGAGAGCAGGATGAGAGATAGCATATTAGAGGGAGCCGTTATAGGTCTGAGGAGAGATCTGGCACTAGGGAGATTTCCAGAGACCTACAAGGATGTCATGAACTGACAATATAGGCAATGGTGGAGAGGATAACCTAAATGCCTTTCCCCTATAATGAGACTGATGACTACTTTTTATGCCATGCTAGAGCTCTTATCCAGTGGCTGATGGAAGTAGAGGCAAACACCCACAGCTATACACTGAACTTGAAAGACCCCCGCCCTTAGCTTTCTCTTTTAAGTTTTCCCGCATGCAGCTGGCGAATACATCCTCTCCTGCACCCCCTGACCCTTGATACCCACAGCTGCCGGCACTTCCCCGCCGCCGCGCAAGGCCGGCCCCGGCCCCCGCCGGACCGCTCCGTCCCAAGGTCTCCGCCCCCAAGGTCAGCCACCTGGGCGCGGAGGGAGGAATCAAGTCTGTTGTACCAGACACCAGACCTTGAGAATATGCTGATCTGGAATGGCTCTGTGCCTCATTTGAACCATCAAATAGAATCCCTGCTCCTAGCTTGCGCCTTTTTCCCTATATAAGGACGCCTTTCCCTTGGGGCGGGGCGCGCTTAGCCACACAGAAGCTAAGTCGCCCCAGGTACCTGCGTCTCCAATAAAGCCTCTTGTTTTTTACATCCAGTTCGTGGCCTCGCTGGTTCCTGGGTGTGTGGGTCTCCCTCTACGAAAGTGCCTCTTCGGGGTCTTTCATTTGGGGGCTCGTCCGGGATTGAGACCCGCCCAGGGACCACCGACCCACGTCTGGGAGGTAAGTGTTGTGCGGATCCGCTGTTTTGTCTTGTCTGGTCTGAGTCTGTCTTGTGAATTGCGCTTGCGTTTGTAGTATACAGCTGTGTACATTTGTAGGCGGATCCGAGGAGGGACTGACGGGTCCGAACTCCCGACCGCGGCTCCAGGAGACGTCCTGGTAGCGTTTGAAGCCCTCTGTGTGAGAGATTTGTATTTTGAACTTGGGAAGCCCTCAATGTGAGGGATTTGTACTTTGAAAACTGCGCTGCGAAAACCTGTTCTGTGTTCTGTGTTGTTTGGCCTTTGTTTTATAATTGATGTGCATAAACGCAAATGAATTACTCTTTGTTCCTCAGCTCGAGCGTATAAACTTATCTGGCCTGATCCGGACATCTAAACGGCCTTAAAGTTATTAAGAACTGTAAAAAGGACTTTGATAAAATTTTGATGTTAACTGAGAAAAAAAAAATGTAGGAGACTTAAATAATAAAGAGGGAAAGAAAAAAAAAAGAAAACTTGTCTAAGAATGTCTAAGAGAGTCAGAGAAATGAACTAAAAGGTTATAGAAAATTAAAGCAAGCAAGTCATAGCAGAGAAGATTGTTACAGAAAGTTATGGAGGGTCAAAGCAAGTTATAAAAGGTCAGAGGAAAGTTGTTAAAAATCAGAAAAAAGGTTATTATAAGTCAGAGAAAAATGTAAACTGTGCTATGGTTTCTCATGTCTAAAATTTTAACCATATTAAGCTAATTCTGTTTTATATATACTTGTTTTAAAATGTTCATATGACTTGACTGGTCGCCATTTTGCTAAAATTAAAAAAGGAATACTTAAACCGCCATCTTGACTAAAGATGACCGCATGGAAATTAGAGGTACCATCTTAGAAACAAGTTTTTCAATTGAGATTTACAATGTTAATGCTTCTATATATTACAGAAAGACCTTAAGGGAATTTAAATTTCTTTTTAAAACCAGTTTTTTTATGTTTGTTTTTATTAATGTTTGTACTTAAAGAGCTTCAATTTAAAATTATTTTTGAGCAAAGCCTGACAATGTAAAGTTTTTGTTTTATGAAAGATGCTGATCTATTATATGATATTACAGTTTATATTTTAGAAATAAATTTAGGATGTTGATAACACACACCTTTAAGCTCAGGATGTTGGTAACACACGCCTTAAGTTTAGAACATTGGGGATACACGCCTTTAATCCCACCACTCGGGAGTAAGAGGCAGATGGATCTTTATGAGTTCAAGGCCTGTCTGGTCCGGCAGATCGAATTCCAGGACAGGCTCCAAAGTCACAGAAAAACCCTGCCTAAGAAAGAAGTTAAGCTACTGTTTAAGGAATATAAGGTAGCTCTATGCAGTTTTAAGTTCAGCTGTGCTGTTTCAAACATCTTACTAAGTTAAAACCAGTTACAGTCAGACTAAAAATTATTTACAGAAATAAGACCTTACCTAGCCACCTGTATACTTAATGTGTGCTTAAGGCAAGTAATTAAAACAGACAAACAGACCTCTAATGCTTCAGAGATCTTCAGAATATGGCATTTAAATTGTTATCTTTAAAGTTTATAATGTCAGACAGACTGCCAGATCCTGACAATGACCCGAAGATTACAGGCACCTCAGTTCCTGCACCTGGACCAATGAGCAGATGCTCAGATATGAAACCTGCCGCCTGCCAGAACCTGGCCGAGACTGTGGACAAAGCTGCTGGACGCTGGAAAATTGATTGTACCCCTTTGCCTAGACAAAACAAGGTCAGTCTTTTCCATGTCCCTCTTCCACAGAGAGAAAATAAAACCTCTCACAGATAGGCCTGGCGAAGATTGTTGTTCTTTGAGACAGCTGCCTCCAACGGTAATGGAGAAACTTGGGTTTGGCTAACTGTATATGGACCTACTTCTAACTGGCTTCTGTCACTTTTTAGTAGATTCGGATAAAATATACCCTTCTCAGATCTCTGAAATATTACTGGTTGTCAGCTTGACAGCATCAGACAGTCAGATCCACTATAGACTAGTCAGTATGTTAGCTGATAAAATAATGACTATCTACTGTTCAGGCACAAGCTCAAGGTTTTTAAGTTTATTTTGGTTGTCATCTAAGTACAAACTTAAAGGGCTTTTCATCAGGCCAAAGGCACCCCTGTCCAATCCATACCTAGCTCTCTGGACAGAAGAAAAATGTACATGCTTATAGCCCAAATCTGTAGTTTTTGCTAGGACTCAAAGTTATAAATGTGTTCTTGCTGTTTGAACAGATATCCAGATATCTGCTTTTTCTGCACTGTGGGCTTCTATAAATAAGTTTTAACCTCTGTTCCTAGTTTAAATATGTCTTAAACAGGTTTCTGCTTCTGACAGACATCTGAGTACCAGTTGCTGACTTCAGACTGTTCTAAGTAGACTGCGAACCCTAGACTTGCTATGGATGTGAACTAGTCTGCTGATATGGACACCCCCTATCTCTGCAACAGTGTCTGCTAACCAGAAGCCCCTGATGGATTCCCCGTTGCCTAAATTCCTTTTTGCTTTTGACTAGCATTTCAACCTTCTGGGGTCCCTAACTTCGTCCCAAAGTCAGCAGGAAGCAGTTTGGAAAAGAATTTCGCCGTCCATTCTCCCTGGTTGAAATGCTAAGTCAAAGGGAACTTCCTTGCGAGGGGATGCCAGTACCTATCACTCCCTGATGGGGACTGGGCCCTCCTACTCCCCCTAGCATACCCCTAGGCCATATGGGCTCACATCTTTAAAAAAAAAAAAAAAAAAACTTATAAAGACCCAGAGGGACCATCCTACCATTCCCCATTCCTACCAGATCGGGGACACTGTCTGGGTCCGGCGTCACCAGACCTCAGCGCCTACCAGTTGTAAAACTGCCATGCAGCACAAGCTCACATTGTCTGAGGTCTCAGGAAAGGGGCTATGCATAGGCAGTACTGGTTTGACCCCCTGCGTCTCTACCACTGTTCTCAACACCACCATTGACTTTCGTATATTGACAGAACAGAGTCACGTATCACCAACCTGAATATGTTTATAGGGTACTAGAGAAGTCAACCCGACATAAGAGGGAGCCAATATCCTTTACCGTGGCCCTATTATTAGGAGGGATAACAGTGGGGGGCCATAGCAGCCGGCATAGGGACCGGAACCATTGCCTTACAGGGAATTAATCATTTTAAGCTTCTACAACAAGCCATGCACACGGATATCCAGGTCCTAGAAGAGTCAGTCAGTGCACTCGAAAAATCCTTAACATCACTCTCTGAGGTAGTCCTGCAGAACAGACGAGGGTTAGATTTATTATTTTTAATAGTTAGAGACAGCATGGCCAAGCTTAGAGAAAGACTTAACCAGAGACCTCTGAATGAAAGATTCCATTCAGTTACAAGAGAAATGGGGGAATGAAAGACCCCCGCCCTTAGCTTTCTCTTTTAAGTTTTCCCGCATGCAGCTGGCGAATACATCCTCTCCTGCACCCCCTGACCCTTGATACCCACAGCTGCCGGCACTTCCCCGCCGCCGCGCAAGGCCGGCCCCGGCCCCCGCCGGACCGCTCCGTCCCAAGGTCTCCGCCCCCAAGGTCAGCCACCTGGGCGCGGAGGGAGGAATCAAGTCTGTTGTACCAGACACCAGACCTTGAGAATATGCTGATCTGGAATGGCTCTGTGCCTCATTTGAACCATCAAATAGAATCCCTGCTCCTAGCTTGCGCCTTTTTCCCTATATAAGGACGCCTTTCCCTTGGGGCGGGCGCGCTTAGCCACACAGAAGCTAAGTCGCCCCAGGTACCTGCGTCTCCAATAAAGCCTCTTGTTTTTTACATCCAGTTCGTGGCCTCGCTGGTTCCTGGGTGTGTGGGTCTCCCTCTACGAAAGTGCCTCTTCGGGGTCTTTCAAACTGAACTCTGGAACTTAGTTGCAGAAAGGAAGGAATGAAGATCATAGGGGTCAGGACCAGGCTGGTGAAACCCACAGAAACAGCTGGCCTGTACAAGGGGGAGCACATGGACCCCAGACTGCTGTCTTGGAGGCCAGTACAGGACTGATCCAGACCCCTGAACATGGATGTCAATTAGGAGGCCTCCGAACTCTAGGGGGCCCCGGTAGTGGATTACTATTTTCCCCTGGTGTTAGAAGGGACTTTGAGAGCCCATCCCACGTGAAGGGATGCACTCTTGGCCTTGACACATGGGGCAGGGCCTAGGCCCTGCCCAGGATGATGTGGTAGGCATTGGAGAGCCCCTGTCGAGGGTCCCACCCTGCCTGGGGAGTGGATGTTGGGTGGTGTGGAGGGTAGGTGGGGGTTAGTGGGAAGGGTGAGAGGGAGGGGAGTGAGAGGGAGAAGGGATTGACATGTGAAGCAAGCTTGTTCCTAAGTTGAAGTAATAAAAAAAATATCTTTGAACTAAAAAAAAATTTCATTGGTTGTGGTGTCTGATCATGACAATAGACCAGTAACAATGACAAGAGAATATGTCCTTTAATGAAAGAAAAGGCATGGTAGAAAAGGTGAGCTACTCTTCATGATGATGGAAGTATAGGCTGCTTGTGCACATCTGGGTGCATCAAGAAACAGAGAAAGATCAGACGGGAAGTGGTACTAGACTGCAACCTCCAAGAGCAGCCCCTCAGGAACACAGTTCTTCCAACTAGGTCCCAGCTTCTAAAGGTGTTCAACCTGCCCAAATAACATGACCAGCTGGGAACCAAATATTCAAATATGTGCTCCTAGGGGGAACATTTCACATACAAACTGTAATGCTCTTTTACACATTATAAAAGGCCATGAGTTGGGATCTTTTGGAAAAGAGGCACTCGTAGTATTTTCCCCAATTTATACAGGAGAATTTTGCACAAGCAAAATATATAAATGCTGCTTGTCATCAACTATCATAACCAAACAATAAAACCAAGACTTTTTAATCGAAAGTACAAAACAATGCAAAAAACTATAACCCTGATTATATAAAGATAATATTACAGTTATCAATTGAAAGAGCATATAGAGAATGATGTAGAAAACATTGATACAGACAAAACAATAGTAAGACATTAAAATAAATGACTGAAATTAATAAAACAACAGATTTGATATTTAAAACTATAGTTATCAAGAAATTAACTGGAAATTACAAAGAATTAGAGGAATGAGTGAGTGGAGATTACTACTGACATCTTTCTAGGAACTAGAGTTACTTAAAAGACAAACCTCTGAGCTGGGTTATGGTGGCACATGCCTTTGACCCCAGTACTCAGGAGGCAGTGGCAGGTGGATCTCTGTGAATTTGAATCCACCCTGGTTCCATGACGCCTAGGGATACACATAAAAACCCTGTCTCCAGAAACCAGAAAGAAAAAAATGTAGGGAGCCGTCCCTGCATTCTCCATTACAAGATGGCGCCTGCATCTGGCAGGCACCGAATGTAAACAAGATTATTGCGCAGGCGCTGGGTAAATTTCCATTCCTTGATCTCTGCCTATTCCGTGGCGTCATATGGCCGGATGAGCTGCAGCCAATCATAGGGTAACACGTCCCAGGCGGCGGCTGCCAGCCTTTATTAGGGGACGGGATTCTTAGCTCAGGGTCTCCGCTCTGGTAAGCTTATGCTCTCCTCTCAAGACGCATTAAAGCTTTCCTGCAGAAGGATCCGAGTGTCCTGCGTATGATTTCTTGCTGGCGAGAAATACAGAGAGCGCGCGGGACATATGGTGCCGAAACCCGGGAACATGTGAACATTTCCAGCACCTCGGAGACCCCTCTAACGAGGCGGATTCAGAACTGCAGGGTGGTAAATTCGGAGAGGTATGATTTTTCTGGACTTTGGCTTGGGAATGTTGCTATTGTGGGAGGTTAATATAGAGGCTTCTATGCTTTTACTAGGAGCTATTTTGACTTTTCTCACTGTTGTAGCAATCTTAAAGAAGTCCAGAATTACATATCAGAAACCGAATGTGGTGAGAGATGGGGCGCGCCTAACAATAAAATATAAGAAAAAAGGACCTCCCGGGATGTCTAGTGACAAGGGAGTGAATAATTTGTTAAGAGAAACAGCAATAAATAAGAAAAAAGGACCTCCTGGGATGTCTACTGACAAGGGAGTGAATAATTTGTTAGATGATTCTGTAAATAAGTTTAAAGCTTTAAATCTTGATAGCTCTGATGACTCTAAAAGCTCAAGAGATAAAGTTTTAGAGGAAACAGCTCAGCTAGGTGAAAAAGAAACAAAAATGGAGGGAGAGAAAATAGGAGATAACCGGTCACACCCCGGTAAATTTAGGAGAGATGAGGACTCAAAACCTAGCCTCTGCCCTGCAACGAAACTGAAAGCCTTGGAGCTGAGCAGCTCAGACTCTGAGATTTTAGACTCTAGCAAGGAAGCAGAGCTAGAGAAAGAAGCAGCACGATACCACCCCGATAGATATCGGCTGCCAAAAATGCCAGCGGGTGTGCTTCCATCAGCACCCCCACTATTTGGTACCGACTCCTTTTTACCATCAGAGGAGCGGAGAAAATTACAGATGGCTTTCCCAGTCTTTGATAGGGGAAAAGGCTATGCATGTTATTCAACACTGCTTGGAGGCCTGGGATGCCTGGGAAAAGCCTCATATCCTAAAGTTGCTCAAGTAATTTATGTATGCTTGTTTTAAAATGTTCTATTTCCTGGTACGGCCATTTTGTAGCTGGTCACATGACTGACGGTAGCCATTTTGCTAAAGTTAAAAAAAGGATACTTAGACCGCCATCTTAACTAAAGGTTACCGCATGGAAATTAGAGGTACCATCTTAGAAACAAGTTTTTCAGTTAAGATTTAAAATGTTAAAGCTTCTATATATTACAGAAAGACCTTAAGGGAATTTAAATTTCTTTTTAAAACCAGTTTTCAAATGTTTGATTTTATTAATGTTTGTACTTAAAGAGCTTCAATTTAAAATTTTTAAACAAAGCCTGACAATGTAAAGTTCTTGTTTTTATAAAAGATGCTAATCTATTATGTTGATAGCACACACCTTTAAGCTCAGGGTGTTGGTGACACACGCCTTTAAGTTTAGGGCGTTGGCAGCATACGCCTTTAATCCCAGCACTAGGGAGTAAGAGACAGATGGATCTTTATGAGTTCAAGGCCTGCCTGGTCTGGCAGATCAAATTCAAGGACAGGCTCCAAAGTCACAAAAAAAACCCTGCCTCAGAAAGAAATTAAGCTACTGTTTAAGGAAGTTCAGCTATATTACAGAAATAAGACTTTACCTAGCCACCTATGTGCTTCTTAAAAACAGATAATGGGCCGGCTTATACCTCTCAAAAGTTCCAGCACTTCTACAGATGGAAATTACCCATCTAACTGGCCTACCTTATACAAGGCATTATGGAACGCGCCCATCACACATTTAAGTCTTATTTAATCAAACAAAAGGAGGGAATGGGAGCATCCTTACCCTCGGTGCCAAGAGTTGCAATATCCATGGCACTCTTTACCCTTAATTTTCTAAACACCGACGCTCAGGGCCATACAGCGGCCAAGCGTCACACCTCAGAACCTAAAAGGTCTAAGGAGATGATAAAATGGAAAGATGTCTTAACTGGTCTTTGGAGAGGCCCGGATCCTATTCTCATAAGATCCAGGGGAGCGATATGTGTTTTTCTCACAGGATGAAGAAAATCCCCTGTGGATCCCGGAAAGACTCAACCTGAAGAGCCTCTTCGGACCTTCAAAAGTCGGAACTCCACCCTTCCCCCGGGAGTTGAGAGCCGCTATTATCCAGATTAACTCCTGTCCTTGACGGAGGGACTGTCATCATGGATTGCTTCAGCTGTCTCCTATTTTAAGAAAATGGGTAGAGGTGGGATTGTTTGGTGCAGCCGTTTGCTGCGGATTGATGTTGCTTCTCTGGCTGGTCTGTAAGCTCAGGGCTCAAACTAAGAGAGACAAGGTGGTTATCGCCCAAGCGCTTGTAGCTTTGGAACAAGGAAGCAATAGGCCGCTGGCCAGACAGCTCTTGCACACCCGGAGCCTAGGCTCATTGCACAGGGTAGAGTGCCTGGCTTGAGCAGCCCATGAGGGATGTGAGCAAGGCATCGCACAGAGAGTTGCACAATATGCAGGCTTCTCTGGGAGGCATGTTGTCCTGCATAAGGGTTGCCTGCCCTAGTCTCCCTTTCCCAGAAAAACGGCAGAGGACAGGTCGAGAGTGCTTCGGGTCAAGCTAACAGCCTAGTTGCGACTCCCGTACACAGTCTTAATGTTTGATTTTGGGAAGGTTCAACCTCTGCCTCTATCCCTCAACATTTGGGTGACCTATTTGCTTGTAAAAATATAAAGCCTTATCATTAATTAATAAAAAAAGGGGGATCTGTAGGGAGCCGTCCCTGCATTCTCCATTACAAGATGGCGCCTGCATCCGGCAGGCACCGAATGTAAACAAGATTATTGCGCAGGCGCTGGGTAAATTTCCATTCCTTGATCTCTGCCTATTCCGTGGCGTCATATGGCCGGATGAGCTGCAGCCAATCATAGGGTAACACGTCCCAGGCGGCGGCTGCCAGCCTTTATTAGGGGACGGGATTCTTAGCTCAGGGTCTCCGCTCTGGTAAGCTTATGCTCTCCTCTCAAGACGCATTAAAGCTTTCCTGCAGAAGGATCCGAGTGTCCTGCGTATGATTTCTTGCTGGCGAGAAATACAGAGAGCGCGCGGGACAAAAAAAAAAAAAAAAAAAAAAAGGCTAACCTCTGAGCACAGCTGTGAAGTATTTTCAAGATAAGATCAATGGGTATGGGGAAAGAAGGTATGGTAACTGTGAGCAGCACCATCTGATGGGCTGGGCTCCAGGACTGAAAAACAAAAGAACCCAAGCTCAGCTCCAGCATTCATCACTCTGCTTCCTGACTGTGGATGCAACCTGGCCAGCTGCCTCAAACTCCTGCTGCTGTGATGGACTATACTTTCAAATTGTGAGCCAATTAAATCCTCCATTCCTGAAGTTGATTTTGTGGGGGCATTTTATCACAGCAACAAGAAAAGCAACTAAGTTGGAACAGAAATGATATAATGTTGATAAATTAAGAAACTGTAAAAGAAAATACATTATTTAGAATTATAGGCTATATCTACATAAGAATAAAAACAAAAAGTAGCTAAATAGAGGCTACTGGTTTTATTTCCTAGCTACTGCATCTAATGTCTCCTCTGCATAGCCTACCAGATGCTTGGCTTCACCTTTGCTTACAGCTACGAGGTTGTTTTGTGTGGTCTTTATTTCACAGTATGGCTCCATAGATTGAGTCTCTGCTCCCTCTACTAGCTTTTCGTCTGTGCCCCAGAACTTCTTTGTGATCCCACATATGGTGTCTGCAAACCAACTGGGAAGCATAGAAGTCAATGGCCAAATGTATTCCCATGGCAAACTTAGAACAGATCATTTTGAGTATCCTATACATTAATGATAAGATCCATAATTGCCCACAGTGTGACCAATTCAACAGTGCCCCTTTATAAATCTTCACCTTTTCATTCCTGCTACTCTTTCCCTCTCCATATGAACACTTCCCAAATAAACTGTTTTCTGCAAATCTTCATCCCTGAAACTACTAACAAGGAAAGTCAAATGAAGACATTTCTTCTGCATCCTTTGGTTTGGGGGTGTTGGTATATATGCACACATCAATTTCCTTTTTCACTTCTGAATATTCACTTTATTTATCGCAGATCATACAATCCTCACACAATTATTACACACAAAAACAAGTCTTAATTTCTCTTTACTGGATCAACAACAACTGTCACTATACATTAGATATTCACAGTGTAGTTAAAACGAGTTCTAATGGCAAAGAAAATTCTACCTTTAGAATCACAACAGAGAATAACAATGACCCCATACAATTCCAGTCACTAGAGTGCCAAACTGGTAAATACAAAGACAAGAAAGCTAATTTGAAACGGACGACACTCCCCTGATGATTGAGCCCAAATCCCCTTTCCTCTTTTTGCAAAACAGAGTAATAATGTTTGCTTCTCAGAAAACTGAAATGAGTTTTTAATGATTTTCAAGTCCTTCTTGAGGGCTTTGCTGCCGAGATTTCACAGTGTATTATAGATTTAAACTATCCACAGATCTCCAAAGACTGAAGCAAAGAGGAAGTGCCCTGGGCAAGGAGTCAGCAGCTGCTACTCCTTCATCTACCTCTGCCTCTTACTTTTTGTTTGTTTGGTTGGTGGGTTGGTTTTACATCTCCAGCAAGGATGGCTTTAATTTCCTTGCATATAAAAACAGTGGTGGATTCTGTTAAAGTTCAGGAGCTATTATTAATGTTAATACACCAACATGCATAGAAACTGCTAGAGAATTATGCAGCACAGTGGAAAATCAGGCCACTATTCCACCAGGTAAAAGCAGTTGCAGTCGCTGAATAACTGAGACATGTTTATTAGGAAAATATCATCTGTGGGCAGTGTTAAAGATGAGTCCCCATGAGCTACTCAGCTGGTCTAAGGCCAGTTTTATAAAATGCTTGCCCAAGGAAAGCCAGTGAGAATATATTGCATGCCCTCGTATTGTTTTATTTTTTTAAACATTTATTAGCACATTAAGATCAGGGAAAGCTAACCTTGAGAAGTCAAACTCACAGATAATTAATGTAAAAATTAAATGTAGTCACATGGCCTGGAACATGGGATGATCACTATTCCAGAGTACAGTAGGTTTTTCTCCTCAGTGACAGGGCAAGTACCCTGTAATCTGCCACAGCCCCATTGCACCCCTGGCCTACTTGTTTAGACTATCAGGTGAACCTCTGTGATGTGTGAGCTGACATCATTGTCCTCATATAGAACAGATATAGGTTGATGGACTCCCTAATAATGAAAAGGGAAACACTGAAAGTTGGATAAAGGGTGTCAAACTAAGAAAGAGAGAAATAAGGCAATGTTCCTAAAAATATGATTGGAGGCTTGATGTGGTGGTGCACACCTTTAACCCCAGCATTCATGAGGCAGATGCAGGTGGATCTCTGTGAGTTCGAGGCCAGCCACGTCTACAAAGTGAGTTCCAGGACAGCTAGGGCTATTACACAGAGAAATTCTGTCTCAGAGAAAACCTCTGTGTGTGTGTGTGTGTGTGTGTGTGTGTGTGTGTGTGTGTGTGTGTGTGTGTGTGTGTGTGTGTGTTTGAATGGAGGTTAATGCTAAGAGAGAATGGAAGAACAGATAAATTCCTATGCTTGGTAGAATGGGAAGGCCAGCTATTACAGTAACTGTTATAATGCTGTCCCTGCTGGGCCACATGGGCCACGAGCTGATGTAACCCTGTTCTATATGCAACACATATAGAAGTCACTTTTCTCAGTATCTTTTTCTATCCTGGCACTGAAAAGAGCCTTTCATTTTTTTTAATTGGGGATGTGGCCATGAAAATAAAAACTTAATTTTCTTTTTTACTTGCAGCAAGGGATGTCATGAACCTTAAGTTAACAATGGGAACTTATACTCACTAGAAGAGTCTGAAAAGAAGAATTCTGTCCATAAAGTGGTAACTTCCCTATGTAACAACATTTTTTATTTAACTTATCTTTTGAGCTCTATATTCAATTATAAATTCTGTGACTTTAAAAACAAGAGAGCATCCTATTGATGGGTACAAAAAAGCATTCTATTGTTGGGTATATAGAATGGTACCTAATCTTTTATATTTGTTCTTGAAGATAATATTATGGTGCCTTTCAAGAGACAACACTTAACATGATAAATTGAAGTTCACTGCATCTTGTTAATTTGTTTTTCAAGGACGATGAAAACTGATACATTAAATTATTCATTAAATACATCTTTATGCATCTTCTATCTATATTAGTCCTTGGGATGTAATCACTTTAATTATTAAAAATATTCCTGAGAAGTTCATAGTAATTATTATTGCTCTGGCATCATTATATAGAATGGAAATTAAAGTTCAGTAAATACAGGGTGATAATCATGCACTTTATAATATTGAAACTACAATGGCCTGCTAATCGTAATCAGCTAAAACAACCCTGCAGGCAAGCGTCACTTTTCTATTGCTTTGGAGCATTCCATAGAAAAACAACATGATGAAGCCGGGTGATGGTTGGACATAGCCTAGATTGCCTTTGTACTGGCTGGGTTTATGTTAACTTGACACAAGCTAGAGTCATCAGGAAGGAGGGAGCCTCAATTGAGAAAATGCTTCTGTAAGATTCAGCTGTAAGGCATTTTCTTAATTAGCCATCAATGGGGGGGGGGTCAAGCCCATTGTGGGTGGTGCCATCCCTGGGCTGGTGGTCCTGGGTTCTATAAGAAAGCAGTCTGAGCTAAGTCATGAAAGCAAGATAGTAAATGGTGTCCCTCCATGGCCCCTACATCAGCTCCTGCCTCCAGGTTCCTGCCCTGCTTAAATCTCATCCTGACTTCCTTTAATGATAAACAGTGATATGAAAGCATAAGCCAAATAAACCCTTTCCTCCCAAACTTACTTTTTGGTCTTGATGTTTTATTGCAGCAATAGAAACCCTACCTTTGACAGTTTTTAAGCTGGAAAATTCATGTTCTCATTTTTACTTTTCTTTTCATCCCTCTTACCAGATCATTCCATCGACCCCAACACAGCTACTTCACAGACATACACTATTTGTGAATATTCTGATGACAGTGGAAAGCTAACAAGATTGGACTAGAAAATGCAAAGGAGAGGCCTGGCTACTTAAGAGATATTCTGGGGTTGAGGTTCTCACAAAGTAAACGAAAGTGGATTGAAGATTTTCATTGCATCTGGCCTGTTAAGGCATAAAACAAGACAAATTCCTAACAGAGTGCTTTCTAGGACTAAAAATAATTCATCTGATGATAAACCCTATGTTCCTTTTTCAGAAACCATTGTTAAATAGAACACAGAACAATAAACCTTGTCAGTTAGTGGTTCTAAGTTTTCAAACTGCCCTGTCATACCAGTCTAGCTTACACAAATTTGTTTTCACATCAGTGTTCTGGAAATCTTAATTCAAACAAGAATTTACATGGCTCAGTACATAGTATTTAGATGATAAATATATTTACACTATGTTTACCAAAACATATATATATATATTGAAAACAAAATATAATTACATACAGAAAAAGGAATTTTGAAATAGAGAATTTTGAATAAAATATATGGCAGTTGACTCATAATAATAATAATGAATATATTTTCCAATCTTTTTTCTGCCATCCAGTTTCCTAACTCTTCAAAATATGCTTTGTAAACCTTCACTTTCATCTAGGTCTTAGTTACTGTTCTATTTCTGTGAAGAGACACCATGACCATAAAGAAAGCATTTGATTGAGGACTTCTTCACGGTTTCAGAGGGTTAGTTCCTGGGCATCATGGTAGGGAGCACAGAGACATGATACTGCAACAGTAGCTGAGAGCTTTACAACCTGACTCACAGGCAGCAGGCAGAGAGAGGGAGCAACACTGGGCCAGGCATGGTCTTTTGAAAACTCGAAACGCCTCCCACCAGACCCAATGATATACATCTTCCAACCAAATCATACCTCTGAATCCTTCCCAAACAGTCCCACTACCGGGGTAACAAGCATTCAAGTATATGAGTCTATCGGGGTCATTCTTATTCAAACCACAACATCTAACCAATTTGATTTTTCAAAACTTACTCATACCTCCTTTTAAAAGATAAAGGAAAGGGATTGGCAATGTCTCATCAGGTAAAGGTGCTTGTCACCAAAACTGATGATCAAGTTCCATCCCCAGAACAGGACCTACATGGCAGAAGAAGAAAAACAAACCTCAGATTTTTTTTAGCCTCCACTTGTGTGCACATGATCCCACAGAAACACATACACAAATAAGTAAATAAAATGTAAAAAAAAATAAGATGAGAAAAGATTAGTACAGTATACTCTGTTACCCCTCCTTATTTTCATGTTACAGGTCTAGTCTGTCTATGAAAGAAATAGCTAGACAACCTTCCTTACAAACATACAGTACAGTGAACTGTAAGTGTTTAGAGTTTGTTTTCCCTGAAAGGAGTTAATAGACAATTAAATTATATCCATGGACGTAGAAGAACTGGTCACTTAGAAAGAAACAGTGACAATGGATAATCAACCCTATCTATGGGTGATGCTGATGTTTCTGTTCAGGGAGCATGGGCGTAGAAACTGGATATATAGTTACCCCTCCGTGATTCATGGGGCAGCCTTGCCCTCCTGTTTACAATTACATGGTATTTCGCTGTTGCCAGACAGGCATCTTCAGAACACTGCTCACTGCCTTCTCCACTCCTCACCTCTGAGGCAGTATTTTCTTATTTTCTTTAATGTTAATATGCTCTCTCAGATAGGAGCTTTGGAAATAATTATTTTTTGCTTTGAATGTGCCTTAATCCAGAAGATCTCAAAGGGGAAACACATCAGGAAAATGCAGCTTTGTGCGTCTTCCAGTGACAGCCAAAGCTTTTCTTAATTTCCCTTTAGGTCATAGCAACCTTGAGAACAAGAACAATATCTTCTCCACTCACGTCAGATCCCTTGGGTAACAGCATGATGTCACCCTCTCAGTGGATGTATTCCTTTCATTTAGGAATTTTCTCAGAAACTTGGCTTTTTCCTCCCAGTATTATAATCATTCCTATGCTCAATGCTGAGAGAGAAATATTCTAAAGCTTCTTCTAAATGACTTTTAGAGAAAACATAGACTAACCAAAGCACAAACAATAGATGCAATACTGTGCAGAATGATCCAATCTCTTTTTTTTGTTACTCTCAATAGAATTTTAAACATATCATGACTTTCAAAAGGTCAGGAAAGAAAAGGAGGAGTAAACACCAATCTGAAGATGTGGCAAATTATGCATCTTAAATTTGTGCAACATAACTCTATGAAACCAAGAGAAGTGAGTCTCATAACTACTAATCTAAGTCTTTTAGGGATCTATCGAAGTGTGTATATATAGCATATGTGATATAAAAGTATTTTCATATATACTTTTATATTGAGTATATATACAAATACATAAAGTATATATATACATCAACAATGTATATATATATATATATATAAAATTTTCTGTTTGTATAATACATGATCAATGAGTATAATCTTATATTATTTCCTCTGAATCTATTCCTTCACTGGATTCCTTCCTGAATTTTCCTTCTGTTTTATTACATTCTCAGTATAGAACCATCAGTATGGATTTCTTGGTTTGTTTCTGTTTTGTTTTCCAGCTCAACAGATCTTGCCCTTAAACTCAAAGTCAACATGAAAATAGCTACCCTCTGAAACCAGGTGGCCCTTGATACTCTGACAGCAGCACAAGGGAAAACATGTGCCATTACTGGAACATAGGACTGTGTTTACACACCTGACAATGGACAGTGTGGCCACAGTTTTCCAAGATTTACATATTTAAATTACAGTGATGTGAAGTTGTGCCTCAGATTTTAGTGGTTTTCAAGATGACTGTTCTCAGACAGCTCGGGGTAAGAAAAAAGCCTCCTGGGTGTGGTGTTCATTTTAGGATTAATAATAACAATGTGTTCATTGTTAATGTGGTTCCATCTCCCATGTAATTGAAACCTCTCTTCCAGATTTCCATGGAATGAAGTCCTAGTATCTAATCTCACACCTCCTCATGTCCCTGTTGTAACAGGCAAGTCAAGATTTTTGATGCCTGATTAAGCAGGTTTCATGTTCTTGTTTAGCACTTAAGACATGTCACAAAATGGATCTTCAGACAGCATCAACCTTGAGATTAAGGGATTGTAGACAGGATGAAACAGTAAATTAGGGAGACATTGAAAGGGAGAATAACTTGCTCTCTGGGTCTAGTTGCAATATTTCACCAATTCAAAGTTAAAAATCTCAGAACAAATAACAAAATTTGCTGTAAAGATTGTCCACACAGAGACAACATTCCTTTGTTATAGAGAGATGCTTAATAATAATGTCAAAATACCAACAAGTCTTGCTTACAAACTCAGCATACATGACCTTTGGGTTTCACCTTTCATCCCATCTATAAATAAGTACTTTCTGACATTTCACAGACAAGATTATAATTCTGGTCAATGGTCAACATATATTCTTTACTTCTGTGTAAACTATATGTAATCATGTCTAGTTTGATCATTTTTTGACCTACTTCTATTTTGTCACTCTGAAATCCTATTAGTTCACCTCACAAACCATTCTGTGATCTCACTTTTTAAAGATTTGGGGGTCTTTGTAAACTTTTTCAACAATATAACCTTAGAGACCCACCCAAATCATCCATGTGGCCATTGTGACAGTGCAGAATTGTGTTACTACCATAAGGAGCCTTCACCTTGTCTTGAGTGTATACTGTTCTTCTCCTAGGTCTCTGCCTTGCTGTCTGTTTCTCTGACCATGCTTCAAGTTATATTAAAACTATTTTTAAGATTTTACTTTTACTGTGTGTGTATCTGCATATATGTGTCTGTCTGTGTGTACTCACCAATCATGTGTGGGTTCTAAAAGAGTCCAGAAGAGGGCATCAGATCCCCTGGAGCTAGAGTTACAAGATGGTTCTGATCCAGCCAACACCAGTGTTAGGAACTGAACTCAGAATGTCTACAAGAGCAGCAAGTCCTCTTAAAACAGTCTAGCCCCTAAAATTATTTCTTAATAAACAATAAGTTTGCTTCATAAAAAATGAGCATAAATGACCATGATGAAAATTACCAAATGGTGATGAGAAGAAACTGAAAAGGGTGTGAAAATTAAAACATTGCTTATCCACAGTTTTCAAGAACAAATATTATTAAAATACCCATGCTAACTAAAGTGATCTATATATAATGTAATTTCTACTAAAATAGAAGAAACATTCTTCACAGAAATTGGGAGGAAAGGTCTTACAGAGATTTTATGGAACCCATAAGACACTAAAGAGTCAAAGAAAGCCTAGGAGAGCAGAAAAGGTGGAGACATTATAGTTACTGACTTCAAAGTACATTGTAAAACCTCATGGCTATGCACGACAGCATGGTACCAACTCAAAGACAGGTACACGGATCAGTGGAATGGCATAGAAAATCCAGAAATTAATCCATGCATCCATGACAAACTGACTTTGAACACAAGCAACAAGAATACACACTAGCAGGGATGGAAAAGTTTCCCTTAGTAGTGGAACTGGGAGTTCTAGATATTCATGCAGAGAAGAATGGAAGCAACAGACTCTCACAAGAAGATGCAAAAGTAAACTAAAAATGTACAGTGACATACATAAATATGATGAGAAGGAAACCTAGGGGAGATGTTTTCCAGATAGTGTTCTAGGCAAGGATTTTCCTTTTTTAGTTTATCAAAAAATCACAGGCGTAGAAACAAAACTGATAACTGGGATTGTAGGGAATTAAACTGCTTATGAACAGCTAAGGAAGCCAAGTGATGAACATACAACCTGAAAAAACAGAGAAAAATGTCTGCAAATAATCTGTGTGACAAGAGGTTAATTTTTAGAATATGTAATGAACTCAAACAACTCAACATCAAAAACATTCAAGATGATTCTACTTAAAAGTGGGCAAATGACCTGAACAAACATTTCTCCAGAGAAAATATGCAGAAGACCAACAAGAAAAGATAATTGTTCAGTGTCAATTATCATTAGGAAACTGCCAGTCAGAACCACAGTAAGAAATCATCTCATCCCAGCTAAAGTAACTATTACTAAACAGATTCTATTTTTAGTGCTGGTGAGACTACAGAAGGCAACAAATGAGAATGTGAACTAAAGAAAACAGTAGACCTAGGACTGACTTATGAATTGAGCAATCCCATATTGGTCATGTATCCAGAAAGAAATGAAACCATTATACCAAAGAACTATCTATATTTGAAAATTCAGTGCAGTATTAGTCACAACAGGCAAGGTGTAAAATCAGCCTTCATACCTAAGGATGTATGCATGGATAAGAGAAATGAACATGAGGATTTTTATTCAGTCATGAAAATACTTCAATTTTGTCATTTGTAAAAATATGGCCAGAACTGGGCATATTATGTTGAGTGAAATACATCAAGCACAGAAAGATGAATGCTGCATGGTCTCACTGCCATATAGAAGCTAAAACAATGACCTCAGAACAGTAGATACTGTTGTAATGCCAGGACTTGTTGGGAGTGTAGCAGAGCAGGTACAATGGTATAGTTGGGTAATAATATAGATGGAGTAACTTCTGTTTTATAGCCTAGTGGAGTAACTAGAGTTGATGCAATTACATGTATATTTCAAATAATAAGTAGAGTTCAAAACACGAAGAAATAACAAATGTCTGAGAGGATAAACATGTCAATTGCCCTGATCTAATCATTATACATTGTATGCATGCACTGGAATGCAACACTGGACCGTTAAATATGTACAATTACTATGTGCCAATTAACAGTGAAAAGTATATTTAAACTTCTTTGAGAAGAATCTCATTTTGGAAGAGATTGATATAGTAGATACAGTTAATATAAATAAAATGCACTAAGGTGAGAAAATATCAGTTGCATATCATAGAGGTACAAAACACAATTTAAATGCCCTCTTGAAACCATGAGGGTGAGAAGAATGGGTAGAGACTGGAGTTGTAATTTGGTTAAATAGGATTAGGTAAGACTGAAACTATGTCATGAATATGTTGCTTTAAATTGCCTAGGCAATAACTGTCTTATCTCATTAAGGATGTTTATTGGGAAAAGCCAATAAGATGATGTAGTCATCTTTAAGAAGATAGAAATAATCATACTTCAGTTGGCTTCTCCTTAGGAGAAAGCCTGGGAAAGAGTCCAGAAAGCATCTGTGTGATGACCCAGGACACACTAAAAAAGGAATTCCAGATAACCACTGTAAGTAATTTTACTAAGTACATATGCTAAGGAATTTGAGTCTTACAAAAGCAAATCTGCCTTTCAGGGACTGCTGTCAATGAAATAATTGGGTATGGAGAGATGAAACAGCAATATATCATTAAGTGCAGATAGTGGTAGTCTGCATTGGCAGATCACATCTCACCCTGAACAGTGGCTCTCATGTCAGAACACCCTTCAGAGCAGGAGCCATGCCTGCTCTCCATGTCAGGTAAAATTGCTTGAGGAGCTCCGTTAGCCTCCAAAACCATTGAGTTTGCTGATTTATCTCGTTTAGTTTCACAGTTCTGTGCAGTACCACTTAATCCATGTTGCAGATGAGTTGGTGCTCAGATAGATTAAATGATTGCTTCAAGACCACACTTGACCATGTTAGGCCTGGGATTGAAATCCAGACTTTCTAGGTGCACCCTCAAAGTTTAGAATTATTTTATTCTTCTCACCTTTGTGGTACTACAGCAGTGGAGTGCAGACTTTTTAACAGGTGCTTAGGTATTTCATCTTAACAAGTCACAAAAGGGCCTGGATATCCCATAATGTCCATGAATTAGGGCTGCTGTTACTCTGAGTTCCCACAGTTCATATCATACTGAACCTCTGAGAGAGACTTTCCTGATCCTCTTGATATCAGCATAATGATGTGATGTGGCTTATACCTACTCAGTGTGGATGCCTTGAGAGTGGGAGCCCTTACTTATGTTCTCAGCCCTCCACAAGTACTTAAAAAGAGCCTTGATTCATTTGCTTAACCCAATTTCAGTGTTCAAAAACATATTCACCTTTTTTCACCAATTGTTATAATAAAAAAGAAAACTTGGCACTTCAATTAGAAAAAGATTTGACATGAACTATGCTTCCAAAAAAGTACTTTTATATGTTATTACATTTTGTCTCTTTTTTCAGCTCAACATAGCCTGAAACACTCCTGCATCAGGCTGAGGTACTGGGATTGCAAGTGTGAGCCTCTGCACCTAGCTTGCTATGGTAACTTTCCATGGAAGTCCTCTGAGAATGTTTGCATCCACCAGTGATCTTGGAACTCTTTCTGTTGACAAACTGTACCCTCCCTGTCCTTCTGTTTCTCCTCCCCACTCTGAGGATTTGTCTTCCCAGCCCATGCCAACACCAAATTGATGTTTCCTTGTTTTTATAAACAGGGAGTATCTAAAAACTAAAAAAAAAAAAAAGACATTATAAAGGTTCAATTCTTTGAGGTCCCACCTAAGCTATTGAATAGAATCCTCCAAACCAAACAGAAATTTAGACAAAATGAAAGCTATTTCCTCCCTATCAAGAAGTTTAGAGCAAGAAGACCAAATATAAATAGGGGCCACATGACCTATCATACTCCCTACATAGTTGCAGGTTCCTTGACTTAGGATTTCCCAGTTACTGATGAGGAGACAGGAAATCAAGAGTAAGTCATTTCATCCTGCACATGGTAGCACAGAAATCATAAACATTTCTTCAGTTGGCCATTTTACTGGACCAAACTTAATTATATCACCTCAAGAGACTTAACAATGTCATCTTCACCTGGGTAGGCATACTCACAACAAACAAGCTGGGTTTTGTTTCTAAAGAAAGTATTGTTACTAGATGGCAATAGTAAGTCTCCACCAGGGTCAGAAGAACTGCATCCTGTCATCCTTAGTAAGGGGGATGTGTAATGACTGTATTGTGGGATATATTACCAGTTATCCCAGTGAGGCACCCTATGTGTTTCCCATTTAGGAAGTTTTCCTGCTTCACAAAATTAGAGAACCTGAGTTTTCAATGCTAAACATAATATACTACCAAAGTTGCAAATAGATAAGCATAGTTATCCTTTCAGACTCTCATGAGCTTATTTCCTGTGCTGCTTTCTTTGGGAGCCTGCAGAAAATCACAAAGCATCAGAGTGAGGCACTATGGCAAGAAACAAAGAAGATGCTCATGATCTAGGTGGCAAAAGCATCCAATATTTGGAAGCCAGGCTTTCAGAACTGTCAACCAAGACTATTACATATCAGACTAAGAGAGCATGAACATCAGACTGAAGCATGTCTGTGATCTCTGGGAGAAGTTTCTTCCCAAAAATTAAACTGAGAGGATGCTAGCAGTATGTTTGAGCATACAAGAAGGAACACCAAAGTCTGAATGTTTACTCTGTGATGTGTACACATAGAAGACAAAACATAAAGGACTGTAGAATTAGTCACAAAGTGAAAAAATAGTAAACACAGAAAATGCTTTGGATCTGGGGTGCATTAACATTCTAATAAATGTTCACTTTTATTTATTATGAAAATAACACAATGGGGCTGGAGAGAAAGCTCAGCAATGGGAAGAGTGCTCTCCTTTCCCAGTGGATTGGAGTTCAGTTCCCAGCATCCATGTCAAGGGCTCACAGTCACCTGTATCTCCAGCTCCAGGAAGATCCAGCATCTCTGGCTCCTTTGAGTACTGGCATTTACATGAACATACCCACACACAGACACAGGAGCACATGTAAAATTTAAAAGTATTACAATTAAGTGTCATTTAAAGAAAAAGACTATATAACAGAAAAAATGTGGGAGCTAGAGTTATTGGTAGACAGTAGAGGTAGAGTGAAACTAGGTGATAGTCTCGTCTTATATAGTAGGGATTCAATAGCCTAAAATTTGCATCTTGCACATACTATTTAGTGTTCGTAAGTTCCTAAGTAAATAATTGGTAATTAGTAGTGATTGTTGAGACCACATTTTGGGGGCACAGCCTATATACCAACAAGGCAGGTTCAGCCACCTGGGTCTTCAATAAACCCATTCAAAAAGCCAAATTAATGGTGAAAGGCAGAAAAGGGATTTCTTCAATGTGTCGGCATTGGAAAGAGAGGCAAAGAGATCCAATGTCAACCCCCTGAACACTTCACTGGGGTCCTGTTATGAGGGAAGGTTTTAAATGAAAGGCAAGAGACATTCACAGCTGACCCTTGTACACCACTGTTTCAGTTCCAAATCTCTCTTGCAAGGTGAGTCTCTCTTACAAAGTCACCTGAAAATTGTAAATCTTTCTCCAGGGGATAAGTTCTTCTCTGTCCCCAGAGCTTCAGCCATTTTTTCTTCTATAAGGAGATTCCTGTGCAAATTGTAATTCTTTGGGGTCCATTCTTCCAATTGTCTAATAGTCAAAGAAAGATGTCAACATGTGTCTCTTTAGAATATATTCATTCCTGCCAGGCAAGCCAAATACACTGTCTCTTCCAGTTGAAGAGCAAGCAGCAAAGCAAACAGTGGCAGTAGTACCATTAAGACAACAATCAAGAAACACCATCTAACTTTGGCTACAGATTATACAACTGTGTAACACTAAGAGAAAATAAGAAATAGCTAACAAACACTTCTCAAGGAGGTACCCAACAGAATACCTCTTGATTAAAGCCACCAGAATCCCTTGTATAAAATAAAATAATGAGCTCGTTGTTTTCTCTAGTATAGGCATAGGATTGTGAGTCCTAAGATAAAGCACCAAATATGAAATTGCTCCCATAGCTGATGGACCCTCCTAGCCCTCACTGCAAAGAAAGCTTTGCCTTTGAGTGCCTGTGCCTGCCCCAAGTCCCCCACCAAACCTATAAACCACTAATGCACACCTTGTAGCAATGCTCATCTCTAGAAAATACCACACACATATGCAAAGTATTTCTCCCCAAGAAAACTCCTAAACTCTTACCATAAATCACACAATCAATGTTGTCACAAAAAAAAATGGAGAAAACTGGAATGAATGGATTTCATCCAACCAGCATGACAATGGTAACCATTTCATTTACTTACAGGATTACAGAGCAGTGGCAGGACTTCAAATGTCCATGTCCCAGCTTCATCAAACATTCCCAAGGGCTTAGATCTGTGTTTGTGACCTTGTAGCAGTGTAGAAGAAAAGTCACAGGACACATCCTGAAGGATGTGACTCAGCTAATTCTTAGGTCTAAATATATATGTTATAGGTATGCCTGAGAGTTAGATGTGTATTCAGATACAATCTTATTTATTTAAAAATCAGTTAAACCCCCCATTTTCAGACTATTCCCCATTGGCCACAGTATTCAGACATCATAGAAAGGAAGTAGCAACTGTGTAATGAGGGTTGAGCCAGGAAACACCTACTGACTTGCTGTGTTCTGCACCCACCATGCTTCTGTGGTAGGTAAACACCATCTTAGAGAATCACTTTGTACTACAGAATGAAATAGAATGTGACCATCGTTTAGTTTATGTTTTTGTTGCCAGAGATTAGAGTTCTTGTTTGTGGGTTCTTAGTCTTGTAGATAAATGAACTTGAAAATTGACTCAGAAGAAAAGTGTGAGAACCATTTTTGTTAAATCACAGCCCCTCTAGCTGCCTCTCTGCCACTCACAGAAATCAGGCCACCATCGGTAATCTGAGACAGAGAGCTGATAATAAAACTGTGGAGCATGCCTTTAGTTCCAACACTTGGGAGGCAGAGGCAGGTGGATCTCTGTGAGTTTGAGTCCAGCCTGGTCTACAGAATGAGTTCCAGGACAGCCAGTACTATTACACAGAGAAACCCTGTCTCAAAAAAAAAAAAAGGAGAGAGAAAGAAAAAGAGAGAAAACTGTGCTATCTGTGCCTTTCAGTCCCTCTCCCTTGCAGCTACAAGATAGATTTGTGGTCTTACCTGATGCCTGACTCCATGCCCCTTGACACATTGGCAAGGCCAGGTGAGATCATGTGATGTGGAGCTTGCCACCCCCAACACCCCCTTCTCCCACCCCTGCCCCCCCCACAAAAAAACCTAGAAGAATCAGAAACCTCCTTTGTTCTCTGGAATGGTCTGTCTTCAGGGCCTCCATCTGTGGTGATATCTTTCTTGCACAAATAAAGCCTGTCAGGGGTCAGAGAATAGAGCTTGCCACTAGCTAACCATAGAGGTCCAGAGGTCTGTACAGACAGGATGTGATATAGCTGGGCAGAAACAGGATATAAGCAGGGAGAAGCACGAAATCTCTCTCTTCTCTGCTGAGATGCTTAGGAGGAGGGAAGGTGTGCTTTGGATTGCTCCTTCTCTCTGATCCCCAGATAGGCTTTATTTGTGCAAGAAAGATATAAACACATCCATCATGCTACACATAGCAGCTATCTTTCCTGCTGCTCTTCAGAGGCAAAGCGGAGGCTCTCCCCTTTAAAGTCTCCAACAGCTGTCTATGGCATGGTGCTCTCTCCTAAAATCTCTCCCACTTTAAAGGGGCTCACTGTTAGGGTAAGAAAAAAGGTCCATTAAGAGAAAACCCCTCTGGTCAATAATTTATTATCTATAGCTTATGTGCAGAGAACTAACATTCCAGCTGGGTTGGGCAATCTCCTTAAGGAGCACCCCTATGAAGGCGGGCTTACCTTAAGGAACACCCTTAGGAAGATGGGCTCACCTTAAAGAACATCCCTAAGAAGGTGGGCTCACCTTAAGCTATAATAAAGAGATAGGCAAATAATGTTTCCTTTTAGGAGAGACTATGTTTTACCCCAGCATAGTCCCTATGACTTGTTCTTGAGCACTGGGTTCATTTTTACATTATTTTACTAATGAGCCCAAGTACCCCAATAGGAAGACTTACTTTCCCTTTATCCTCTGGTGACCACAAAGGGGCCTCCAAGTTCTAGTATCAGCATCATTGCTGATAATGGCCATGAGCCTGTAACTCTTCTAACAAAGCTAAATCTGAGGGGTCATCATGTGTCAGCTCCTTCCTATGAACCTGCGTTTTTCTTTTCCTTTCTTTTTCTAACAAATTTTATGAATTATAAAAAATAAAGATAGGCCAGGTAAACTATAAATCCATCTGTTGAGAGAAGGCAGAGGAAGAAAAGGAGAAAAGAAAATCATGCCTTTTGAGTAAAGAGTACAAAGATGCCAGAACATTCAGCAATAGAGGCCAGCATGCAGTTGCATGGGTAATGTCTTATAGGGTTTCTATTGTTGTGAAAGACACCATGACAATGGCAACTCTTATAAAGGAAAGCACTTAATTGGATCTGGTTCACAGTTTCAGAGGTTTAGATCATTATTGTGGTGGGATATGGCAGTATACAGGTAGACATAGTGCTAGAGAAGAAGCTGAGGATTCTACATCTTGATCCACAGGCAACAGGAAGTGAACTGTGTTCCACACTGGGTGCAGCTTGAGACCTCAGAGCCTGTGCCCACAGTGACATACTTCCTCCAACAAGGCCACTACTTCCACAATGTCACACCTCCTAATAGTGCCACTCCCTATGGGGGTCTTTTTCTTTCAAACCACCACAGGCAAGTAGCCAGACATATTCAGGAAAGAGTAAGAAAGCATAGTGGATGAGCTTAAGCACACTTGAGATTTTGGTAGTTGTACTGGCTAGTTATGTGTTAACTTAACAAGCTAGAGTCATCATTGAGCCTCCATGAGATCCAGCTGTAAGGTGTTTTCTAATTAGTGA
Source organism: Cricetulus griseus (assembly GCF_003668045.3). NCBI lineage: Eukaryota > Metazoa > Chordata > Mammalia > Rodentia > Cricetidae > Cricetulus > Cricetulus griseus. Next base: position 182,720,759 of record NC_048595.1, on the reverse strand, counting down.
TCAATAGGAGAGGGCCCGGCCCATGGTGGGTGGTCCATCCTGGGCTGATGGCCTTGGGTTCTATAAGAAAGCAGGTAGAGCAAGCCAGGAGAAGGAAGCCAATAATTAACACCCCTTTGTGGCTTCTGAATCAGCTCTTGCCTCCAGGTTCCAGACCTGCTTGAGTTCCTGTCCTGAATTCTCTCAATGATGATCAACAATGTGGAAACATAAGCCAAATAAACCCTTTCTTCCCCAACATGATTTTTGGTCATGGTGTTTTGTTGCAGCAAAACACTGAGCAAACCCTGAGACAGTATTTACTCAAAGAATAGATGATACAAAGAGAAAAATAAAAAGTTATATTTTCTTGAGTCTTAGCAGTGAAGACTTACCAGCAACTGCATTGAGGAATGGGTTTCTAGAATATGTAAGTGTATTACCTCATCAAAGGAATAGTTATTTCTCCCATATCCTAAGATCCTGAAGAGAAGTCTCCTAACCAAATAATGGACAGGCTTCCTTGGATTAACTCTTGAGGGGGCAATAAGTTGCCATATTCTAATTAGGGAGCAGATCAAAATGGATTGGGTCAGAGATGGAACCCAGATTCCATCCTTAGTGGAGTAGATTTCCCTCAATAGTACTCAGCAAAGTCCTGCTACCTCCACCTTTTAAAGCTATATTTTAAATCCTAAACTGTGAAGGGAAATTATAAAGCTTCCCTTTCTAGTCTCACCAGGGAAACAGAAAGTAGATCTAAAGCTGAGCGTAAGGGAAGGATCCTTCCTCGATGGCCTCTGGGCTTCTAATATCTGTCTACCTAGCATTTTCTCATACCAAGGTACATAAAACCACCAAATTTAAAAATGACTAATCAAGTTTTTATGTCTCCCTCCTAAATTATGTTGCAAATCCTTAACCCTGTTAAAGGAGAGCCTCAGTTACCAGCCTGCCTGTGGTCTCTCTTTGCCTGTTTCTGCCTCTTTCACTTTTTTCTCCTGAGTCACTAGGATTCCAGAAATGACAAGACTAGTCAATTAAGGTAGGGTGTGCTGGTGCCTTTAAAACCAGCACTTGGGAGGCAGAGGCAGGTGGATTTCTGTGAGTTGCAGGCCAGCCTGGTCCATATATCGAGGTCCAGGCAAGATAGTGATACACAGAAAGACCCAGTCTCAAAAAAAAAAAAAAAAAAAAAAAAAAAAAAAAGACTAATAAATAGGTGCACTACAAGAGACCAAAACCACCCCAAGCCACAGTGACACAATCAGCTTTGCATGATGCATCTCGCCATAACAAGTTCCTTCCTCAAATAAGGTCATTACCACATTGGAAAACAAAGCTGCACCCCAGAGTAAGGTTACACATCCCCGGAAGCAGGCCTACGTCAGTTCCATGAGGGCTCCCTGGTTGTCGGGCTTCAGTCTTTATGAGCCCCTATGAGCCCAGGTTGGTTGGTTTCATGGGTTTTCTTGTGGTGGTACCCTACCTGTACAAATCACATGTATTAAAAAAAAAAAAAGAAAGAAAGAAAGAAAGAAAGAAAGAAAAAGAAAACAGGCCCTCTTGGACAGACTGTTACACAGAAGGCCCTGGTGAAGGAGAGGGTGGGTTCTGCAGAACCAGATATCTACTGAATAGGGCCTGTCCTAGTCCAGTCAGCCTGCCCCAGCAGCTGCAGCCCCTGCTGCTTGCCTTGGCAAGAGATGAAGAGCAAGGAGCAATGGTGCTGCCCGCAGGCTATAAGCACAAAGATTGAGTCCAGTGAACCTTGGGACTAACATTGAGGGCAGGGAGGTGTGTTGCAGCCTGGAGCTCGCACAGAACCTGTCTGGGCAACAGCAGGAATCTAAGACTAGTCTCAGAATGGTCCAATATATATGTGTGCGTCAGAAACCAGAAATCTTGAAACAGGCCAATGACTCCTTGCAATGGATATTATATTATATATATATATATATATATATATATAGAGAGAGAGAGAGAGAGAGAGAGAGAGAGAGAGAGAGAGAGATGTCACAATGTCACTACAGTGAATGAATATGCAGTGGAGAGGTGGGAAAGATGGAGAATTGGAGCAGTGTGTGTGTGTTGGAGAAAGGCAGAACTAGAGACACAATGGCAGTGACAGGTGTGAGAGAACCTGCAGTCACCAGGGGAACATGTCGTTTTTGAGTCGGTTCAGCCTGAACATGCTGCACAGCCACATGATCTCCCTGGCTCTGAGCAAGAACAGGATGTTGGAGATAAGAAACAGTTTGTTTTCTGGATTGGGCTTCCTCAAAAGACCTCTGTGGTCCATGGTGCCACAGAAGCCATATTGGTATTCCTGGTCCCTGCTGCTGCCCTAGGTAGTGTTGAATGTCAATGTCTGTAGTCTGTACTACTACAGGAGGCCATGCTAGTGTTCATGGCCCATGATAGCACCAAAGGCCAGGCAAATGTCCATGGTCTATGTTTCCCCTGAGGCCATGTTGATGTCCATGGCCTGTACTGATGCCAAGGACCATGAGGGTGTCCATGCTTCGGCTAAGAGCTGTGTTGATGTTTGTGGTCTGAGTAGCCATTGTTCCAAGATCCGTGCTGTTGATGGAGGCCACTTGGACATCTGTGGTGTATTTTCCTGCAAAAGTTCATGTTGCTGTCCATGGCCTGCACTACCTCCAGAAACCATGCTTAAGTCTGTGCCATGTGCTAACACCAGAAGCCATATGGATGTCTGTCATCCTTGATCCCGCTGACTATAAAAGGCAAGGAAGCTACTTTTGTAGTGGTATCAGTGACTGCAGAAACACAGTTGAGAAAAAAAATCAGAGAAGGTTTCTGTTGTAATCCCTACCTCCACCCCACCCCACTCCAAAAAAGTAACACTCTAGACAGGAAGCCACGGAAGAGAATTCTATAAAAATGGGATAAGGATGCTAAAGTGTAGCTCTCCGAAAATAATGGCTTCTGGTGGAGGTGGGAGTGGGGAATGACTCGTTATCTTTAAAGAGCTGGCCACCAGGAATTTGCCCATGCTCCAGAGAGTATATGGGCAACACAAATTGGACTTGTTTTGTTGTTGTTGGGTGGGGGTGTTTGTTTGTTTGTTTCTTCACTTGGAGGGGTCACAAGGGCAGGGGGCATGGGGCAGACATGGGAGGACTGGGAAGTGAGTAATGATCAGAGTACATTATGTGAAATTCCCAAATAATCAATAAAAATATTATGTTGGGAAAAATAGCATTTCATTTTTTTTACCTTCCTTATAAATGTCAGTGGTAAGTTACTGACATTTTGACACTTTAAAAAAGATTTTCAAAAATAGTGACACAAATTTGTTCTTTCAGGGTAAAGGAAACATTTTTAGTGGGGAAAAAATAAATATATATTCAAAGAATTTTGGGGCTATATAGAAGCGAAAGCATTTTGAAACTAGGTGTCTGGGGACTAAAACGACCTATCATTTCGTTGCCAAAATTGAATAGACTTGTCACTTACTTTTAAAAATTCATATCTATACTTTTAGGAGCATGGAAATATAATTTTCAAATCTGTTTTAAATCATCTACAAAATGAGTTTCACTTGAATTTTTAGTTCTTTGTTAGACTGACATGCTCAACACTAGGCACAAGGGGTACCTTAACCTTAAGTTAATGGAACAAGGAAACACATGCCTGCTAGCTCACTGATGTCACAGACACAGAAATGAGTCAAAATGAATTTCAAGAAAATGTTGTTGGATATGTGAGAAATAGCTGGAATTCTTGACCAATATCATGTGTATACGCTATGTATCTGAATCGATTTATCTTCATAGATAAACTTTTCAACCAAAATTGTTAAAGTCAATGAAGTATATTCAAGTTTTGTTCACTAGTAACTTGATAAACAATCATAACAAATGTTTATTTCACTAATGATAAATTTAAAATATGATTAAGATGACTGTTTATTGTGCATGTCTATTTTCTTTTGCACATTTTATAATAAATATACTAGCATTCTAAATGCTTAGAATCTTTTTGAGATTACTTTTCTAAATTGTGGAAGAACACTGGGACAGAAACCCTTTTAAAGAAAAATACAGGTTTCAACTCAAACAGATTTCTTATCCCCTATATTCATAAAAGCTCTAGATTGTATTTAATCAGATTTATTTTTAAAAATCACGTGTTTCTTTTCACCAAAAATTATGGAAGAAATTTGCATACACTACTGGCTTGGCTATGAGCTGTTTTATTTTTAACTATCTGGATATAAATCCAAAACCAGAATTTGTTCATTTTTACACAAAGACAAAAAGCCCTGTCTTTAACTGAATCCATATTAAGTCCAGCAAGCTTTTATTTCTACTCCCTCCAGTGCATGGAAAATCCTGAAGTTAGCCATCTGGATGAACATGGAGAAGAGAGACCCCAAAAATGCCAAGACACACTACAGTGAAGTAAACATGATCTCCATCAAAAAGGGTAGTTTGTGTATGAGGCAACAAAACCTCAGCAGTCAGAGGAATGACCTCTGCAAAAAGGAGGGCAAGAATCTTAGTCCCCTTTCTTCCCCTGATACACAAAGTCTCCAGTGTGCTCCTTTACTGAGCACAGCTTCTGATTACTCAGTCACTTGCCTCAGTCACTGCCACAGTCACCACAAAGCCATCTTCCGAAGGATGGACTCTACACCTCCACCACAGGATGGCCAGCCCAGCGCTCTGCAGCTCTTCCCCCACAGTAGTTAGCAGAGAGCACTGGGAAAGAGGGATTTCCTTCCTGTCATCTGTAGATAATCATCCTCCCAGCTAAAGCATAAATTTTGATTACCCAAATTATTTTAGCTTTCAGAGCCACAAGGGTTATTAGTGGTAATAAAAATAACTCAGACTTATGAAAAAATTTTTAAGATTCCAGCCACAGTATTTAAGGAACTAGACTCATAGCACATTACCTACCCGCTATACAATTTTCTTTCTGTCAGTGTGGTCCTCTTTTTAATTTTTTTCAGAAGTTCAAATGAAGTACAAAGTGATATGAAGGACCTCAACAGTACTGAAATCGTTACAGCCAAAGGGGAGTGGGGTTTTGCTTTATTTCCTGCCAAAAGCTCTGGTCTACACATGACAAATCTACAGTTGGCCTTCATTCCCACAGTCCTGACACCTCCCATAGCTAATGCCTCTCGAAGTTCCTCAGTGCATTGGGTGACCTAGCTGAGTGTGACACCTCTGCTCTCTATAATGGAGAGGTTGTGATGAAGTCTTACAGCCCAGCCAGCTCTGACGTGTTAATCATAGATGACTCCAGAAAAGATGTGTCTTTGAGGGACTCCATCCTCACCATCTACAGAACCTTCTAGGTGTTTTCCTTCTTGAAGGATTTTTAGCGTAATGTTTTTAATATGCTGATTTTTAAAAGCTGTTCATTTCTAACATCTAAACCTTCACAGAATCAGTGAATAAAGTTAACGATTTTGAAGAAACATCTGGCATTCCTCAAAGACTGTATATTGGTGTGTGACTGACACACCATTACTCCTATGGATCCCTGTCCATCTCTGGAAAGGGGAGAGAGGTTTTCAAAGAGCCCAAGGAGGTGCAGAAACACAAGCAGGTGCTGGGGGGGGGGGGCTAGGAAGAAAATGTTCTAAAATAGCCTGTGAAATTGTATGCACGTGATGTCATTTTTTACACATTCAGAAAGTGAACATTTAGGAAACAAAATACTTCTCAACATTCTGACTTGTGTTATTCTTCCCCTCATTTTTTTTTCAAAATATCTTTCTACAGGTTTGCTCATTTTATAATCCGATTATTTTTAACATGTAGAGTACTGAGGAAGAAATTTTCTCTCACTACAACCAGCTTAAAGCATGTATTACCTGGATTTTAGATATTTTGTCCAGAATGAGCCTCTTTATTCCTCAGAGTAAGCTTGTGGTATAACCAAGAAATAAGTACAAAAGCTTCAAATGAGGGTTTGTTTTGATAAGGCATATTGCGAATCAATTGCCATTAGAGTCACCAAATCATCCTTTTGCTTGAATTTCTCCTTTCTTGGACATTCATACTTCCTTATATGTGACAAAACAAGTTATGGCAAAGAATACCTTGCCTTGAATATTTTGCCTTGAATAATTGCCTTGAATATTTTGTTTAGTAGGGCTTGCTTTAGGGAAGTAAGTTTTTTCGTAATTAAAAAATCCCTAGATTTTATGTAGTTACAAAAATCATAGATGTGTGTATGACTCAAAAGTACAAAAAAAATATCTGGAGAACAAAGGGATTAATAAGAAGGCAGGGAAAGAATAGCAAGCAAAGGTATGGGGGTATACTCAATGTACAATATTTCCTTGTATAAAATTTAAAATAAAGCAAAAGCATCAATCTATGGTTTGTCTAAACTTAAGCTGCTTAATATTTATGTCCTTATACTACATAAAACAAGTAGATAATACTATTGTGTTTTCTTCAATTAAATATGTTGGGACTTTCCCAGGAAAGGTAAATTAGGGACAGAGGGAAAACAGGGAGCTACCTTTGGTCCCATATGTCATATACATGGATGACAAGGGGGTAAGGAAGGTTGGTTTGGTTGACAAAAACCAGAAAATAAATCTTTAGAGTTGCTTTTTTGCTCTCAAAAAAAGAAAAAAATGGAATCTATTCAACAGCTGAATTTGAAAAGCAGTTTACCAGTTGTTACAGTAAATATATTCAAAGTGAATCATATAACCACTAATTAGGTTTGAATCACTCAAGTGTACATTTGCTGTGACAACAGTTTTCCCTTTACAGATCATCCCTCTATTTATAAACGAGATGAAAATTAACATTTCCTGCTTTTGTCAAGCTGAAGCATCCTTCAATAGCTCTCGGCAAACATCTGAAGGAGTCTTGTATCCTGAGATCATCTGGCCTCGTGTTTTCAAGTGCTGTCTCTTTTTAAGAACTGGGTGAGACACAAGGAATAAAGTGACTGCAGAGTCTTTGTAAAATAGCAACAAGAACCCAACAAAAATCCCCAACACAGAAGAGATCAGAGGTTACCATTCATAGCAGATGGGAATCAGCGTAAATTGACAGTGGAGGTTTGATTCTGTTTTGCACATGACTAACCACAAGTAAAGCCAAACCCCCAGGGAAATAAAAGGCAAGATTGTGGAGCTGTGTTTGTTATATAGTGATTATTAGTAGATCCAGATTTAAACAGATGTTTCTCCTGCTAATTAAATTTGCTTCCTGAGGAACATAGTTTTAAGAGCAAGTACTGTCCCAAAACCAAATAGAGTTGAAGGCCCACTCACATTCACAAGTGAATATGTATATGCCAGTGTATCATTCCTTAGCCTAACTTCACTCATACTGCAATGCACTGCTATTAGAAAGGGGGTGGTGGCTTTATCTGTGCACTTTTCATTGAAGACAAGAACAAAACAGGAATGGCTTTGTTCCACTCTCAATCCAATGTTCTCCTCTCTGAAATACATATGTGCTATTTATGGAGATAAAATTAACTGCACCTTAAGGAATATCTTAGTGTCTATGGTATACTCTAGTTCCTGGAGGATTCAATGAGATCCTGTTTTATCATAGAACTTGGTCCATCTTGGTTAGAAGACACGCACAGGTAACTGTAAATGCCAGCTGCTATCGTATGGATATTTCCTGCTTATTTTTAGCAACTTCCTAGCTCCAACATTATTCTCATCTTTCCTCCCAAGTTTTCTTTTATTTGTTCTTCTTCCCCTTAGCATTTTCAGCCTTTGTTGTCACTCTGCAAACACTCTGTGGCTGCTAATTCCACAAGTCAAATTCTTGACTATGAATTATCTCAAAAATCCTTCAAAATGGGTGCATCCTTAGCTCATTTCTTGAGAGGATGTCACAGTCATTTGTTCTACTCTAACAGTTTCACCTTCTAAAATGCTTTGGATCTTACCATTGAGCCTCTGCTACTCCTTATACATACAAATTGTTATGCCTGACTTCATCTTTCACTGCCAAAATTGTGCTCCTGTTTCAAAGATTTGCTCAAGAAACATTCTTGAGCTGCCCCTACAATACTTGATATGAAATTTAGTATACTTCTGTCTTATGAGTAGTCCGGTCCCAATTAGTAGGTTTGTCATTTGTGACAAGAATCTAAAGGCACTCAAGCAAAGAGTTGAAGGGGAAAGACACATGCCTAGGTTGACCACTCAGCTAGTCTAGTCACACCAGTCAATGGGATGGTCAACATTGCCATTAAAACACCCTCACAGTTAGTGCCTCCCCAAGGCCTTTCACACTTTGTAGTTCTAAGTCTACTTTCCTATGGCCCTGAGTATTTTCAAAGCTCTTTCCCATTTTTAACTCTAAGTAGAAAGCCACGACCCATTGGTTGTTCAATGATTAGCAAACATGTGTTGAGACTTGCTAAGTTTATGAACTTTATATATATTGAATACAAAAGAGCATTTTATTTCAAAATGTATGCAAAGAAATATGAGAGGTTAAGAAAAGTAACAAGTGTGAGAGTGGCCTTCAATTCTCTTTTCCATACCACTGAGTGAATAACTTTGAGGAGAATAGTTTCCACTCTGCAAATAAAATCACCAACAATATGAAGCTTATTCCAAAGCCCTCTGTAAAAGGAAATATAATTGTATACATCAAAGTATTCTGGAAAAAAAGTAGTCTGAAAATTCCATCTCCAAGGGGGTTAATAATTGAAACGTTGGAATGGAAAACATGATATTCTGTAAAGTGCTAAATAAGATAACTGTTTACTCTTCAAAGGTTAAAAGAATGTAAGGCCAAGAAGGGAAAGGCTAGGGGACAGCTTAACTGTCACCATGGAAATCTGCACTACAGGAAAAGTCAGTGGGCAGATGTTTTGCATCTTTACAGAAAACGTGGAAAGAAATAATAGGATATTATTTGAAGAGAACGGCTGCATTCTTGATGAACATAAGGCATATTTCACATTAAGAAGGATTCCAATGTGTGGGACAAACTTCCAAGAGGGAAATTATTCTAAATGGACTTAACCATCAATCACTATGACAAAATATAAGCAGTAGTATTGCTCATCAAAGAAGTGAAATTGTTGAAAAATTGTCTTTGGCCACCAAAGTCATGGAAGACTAAAGATGAGGCTTTATGTTGCTGGAAAGTCAAAGTAATAGTTTACAGAGAAAACAGCAATTGGCTGTAAGAATTAAGCCCCAAACACTCACAGCCTGGAATTCTAGACCCTCAGAACTTCTCATTTTATTGAAGAGATGAGCTGTCATGTTCCTTGGCTTGGATTTGAGCTGTATTTGTTCATTAAGAAGCAGATTGTGAAACAGTCATTCTTACGACACAGTTTGGATGACCAGTCCCAGCTAACATGCTGCACCTAACAGTAGTGCTAACAAGCAGTTCAGCTTTTAATCATGCTTATTTCAAGGAAGAATCTTTCCAAACCATGGGTCTAGGATAAGGCTTTGATCAAATACTGAAAAGAGGAGTACTAAGAAAATACAGTTTTGTGCAATAAAGGCTGCTCTCCATAGTTGAATATTTTAGCATTAGAAACTTAAGCACATTAACCCAAAAAGGCTGTCTTTCTGTAGAAACTATGCATTACAACACTCTTATTCAACCAGCCCTCTTTCTGCTTCATGTACCTACCATTGGGCATTCATTTGAAGATCAGTTATGGCACTTAGAGGCACTGCAAGTTCTTAAAACTTGTTTTAAGAGTGTGCTGTGTTGTTAGATTGTTACATGATGAAGTTAGGAGGCACCCAAACCTCTTCAGTTGTTTTATGCGCTGATACAAGCCCACCACAGCATACTAATTTCTTCCCACTAAGATGGTGTTTATGTTTCTAGATGAAAGCCGATGAAGAGAACAGAAAAAAAAGAGGAAGAAGAAAATGGAGGTGGAAGAAAAGAAAAATGAGAAAGAGAAGGTAGAGTGCTCCAAAGAAACTACCTATCCTGTTGCTGAAGGCTAGAGACACTTTATATTAGAATCAGTTGTGTGTGTGTGTGTGTGTGTGTGTGTGTGTGTGTGTGTGTGTGTGTGTGTGTGTGTGTGCGCGCATACATAAGCATGCGTATGTATGGTGTAGTGTTTTTGTCCTTCCCTACAGCACCATTAAATATTACACATTAAAATGTGTAACATCATTAGAAATGTGTTGGTCTGTGCCACTATTACCTGCCTGAGAAGATGCTCTTCCTAGACATGAGTGTGTGGTATTAACGATAATGAATGTTCCTAAGTAAAATTAAAGTGAGCCTATAGAAGTGAAATGGTTCAGTAGAGATGAATTTCGTTCTGGTCTGCTTCCATGGGGCATTTACTTAAGATTGATTTGTGACTGGATCCAACATAACAATACAAAGACATGTTTAATGCCTGTCAAGGGTTAAACTCTCAGCAATATTTGAATAATGAAGGAATGTTACTGCCACTTGAAACAGATGGAGGACATCAGAAACCTGCTTCCCCAGCACACATCCTGAACTTTTAACAGTTGATGATCGCTGCACTCAGTGCTGTCTTAGCTAATACTTACCAGCTGGTTCTTGCTGCCTAGTACAAGCCCAGTGACCTGCACCAGTTTCTTACCACTAAGAATAAAAGCATTAGGCTCTCATTCACATCCTTCAGTTCACTATAATTGAAAAAGCCAAGGTTTCTCAGTAATGTACTCAACAAGAATATTTCAAGTTTTGATGACAATAAACCATAAATGAATTATAAATGAGAAATGATGTACAACAACAAAGTTAAAAGGTGTCCCTCAAATTTGAATCCTCTCTTCAACCAGAGGAGTGAGTCCAAGTTCATCACTCCACCTCTCCAAATCGGCTGTTCACATTATTTAGACTTAACACTCACCCTGCTTTTCCTTCATGCCAATTAAAGAATCCACACAGAATGCACCAAATAATCATGACGTGTATGGAGCCACAAAACACACTATCAGCCATCTTTATTCTCCCTGAAAAAAAAAGATATTCACAGTAATAAACATCCTAGGTCATATGTACAATTGAAGTCACTTCTAGAGTTATTTATAGTGGCATTTAAAGTTTATTTTCAAAAGCACAGGTACATTTAATTTAAAATTAATAAGACCATTCTTATATTGTCATTAAAATTTCATACAACTGGATATGTTTTTAAGGTATGCAATGGACTCATATAGAACTTACAGTGATTAAGGCTCAATAAATGGAATCTTAAATAACCACTTATAAAAATGTCTGATTGAGTTTGAGGCCTGCTATTTTTAAATCAATTTGCAATTTGTATTTACCAGAGACCACACAGGAAATTATATGTTTTGTGAGTATTTAAACAAATAGAATTGATTTAGAAATAGATGACAAAAGATGGGCCTTCTACTCAGAGACAGCCTTCTGCTGCAAGGAAACCACAATGCAGTTAGGAGATTGTACTGACATGGAGGTTATTAGTTAGTGATGTCAAGTAAGTCGCCTCCCTATCCTGAAACCATTGATTGTAAATGGCAGGCCTAGCCCAGGGTTGTCACAGAGGCCAGCATATAATTGGCAGCACTCATAATATCTGGGCGATTTAATTTGATCAGTGAGTAATTTATGTTTTTTTTTCTTTCTTTCTTTGTGATTTTTTTCAAGGGAAGAAGCAATTTTTAAAATAAAACCCTTGGTCACTCAAATAGATAAACCACCAATTCTTAAAGATACAATGGTTTCCTTATTTATAATTTTCTCCATCTGTATAACGTGCCTGAAGCACAACTGGGATGGTTTTACTAAAGATTTCTATATAGACAAATGAATGAACAAAGTGGGGAAAAGATAGAAATTATCTTCAGGAACTGCCAAAATTTGCTAAATGCCCTTCATTTTCCTCTCTTGTAACTTGGAACTTCATGTTCATTTCCTACTGCAATGAACCCATTGCACATCCAGCATCTGCCACAGGATGCTTTTAATTTACCTGCTACGCAGGGCCAGGAACAGCAGACACTCAGTAAACACCAAGGAAGGCAAAGAGCTCCATAGGTGGGTAAGGCATTTAGCAGTGACCATCAGAGCTCAACCTGAAGACACTGCACCCCTTTTGATGATATTTGATCATCTGTTACACATACTGAACTAATCCAAGAATCCCAATTGTTCTTTGTATATGTATGAGAAGTCTTTAAGTGTGGAATATTCTCTCTCATGCTTGCTCTCTGTCCCTCCTCCTCCCTTCTTTCCTCCCTTCCTTTCCTGTGTTTCTGTTACTTTGTTGTTGTTGTTGTTGTTGTTGTTGTTTTTAAGCCAAAGAACAATGGAACCCTCTTCAACACAAACTAGTATCTTTTGCACTAAATTTCCCTCTTCCTTCCCAAAGGTAAAGCATTGAGGAGTCTCTCGCCTAAATATAAGACTAATATGACACAAAGAAACAGTGGCAGTTAACTACCTATTACTAACCCTCTCCTTATGGAAGTAAGTATAAGTCCTACCTCAATAATTTTCTCAAGAAAACATAGACAATAGGGAGCACACCTAGAATTTTAACCCAACTCCATGGGAATACAGCAGGAATCCTTAGCCTCAGCCCTACTGATGATTTGAACCAAATTATTCTTGGTGTATGGGGGGAGGATACTCTGTGCTATTACCACTAAATGTTACCAGCACTCTGCTGCCAACTAAGAATCAAACATGTCTTCAGACAGTGCTAAATGTCATTGGGGTAAACCGCATTCATTCACGAGCATTTAAGTTCTCTGATGGCCATCCTCCTCCAATACCTGGCATCTGTTCCCTTGCTTAGCTTTGCTGATGTGTAGTTAGCAATGCTGAGCAGCAAAGTAACCTGACCTCTTTATTAGATCCCAAATCTGGTGACTGCTTTTAGCAGGTAAATTTGCTTCAGCTTTGATGCTGAGAGACAGGGTTGCAGTATCAAGTACGTGAGTTCATAGTAACATCCATCGTTACATCTAACTGAAACTTGTCACAGCCAACTCATGGCTGCCTCCTATAAACATGAGCACATCTCTACAAACCCTACAATGCAATCACATTTCTTTGGAGTAAATAAACTTTACTTGTTATCTTTCCATCTCAGGGAAACATTTCTTTCTGATCATGATGATGTAAATATAGCTGACATGGATTTACATCCAAAAATAAAAATAAAAAAAGCACTTGTTGGGTGGTGGTGGCACACGCCTTTAATCCCAGCACTCCGGAGACAGAGGCAGGTTGATCTCTGTAAGTTTAAGACCAACCTGGTCTACAAGAGCTAGTTCCAGGACAGGCTCCAAAGGTACACAGAGAAACCCTGTCTCAAGGGAGGAAAAAATCTCCAGAAACACAAAGCATATACAGCAACTCTTTTTCAGAAAATGGATAGCAGTACAAAACTGACTCACAGGCTGCTGACCTGCTGCCAAAGATGTCCTTCCTAGCTGTGCACATAAAGGTTGGGGCAAGCACAGGGTGGTAGAGAGCTGAGCTGAGATCTAAGGCTTGACTTTGGGTCTTCAGAGACAGCTGGGTTTGTGTAGCAAAATAGTGAGCAAAAGAGAAAAGAGAAAGCATGAATCAAAGGTCGCAGAAGTTTATGTGAGGGTTGTATCAGGTCCATGGCTGAGAGCTGAGTTGTGCACAAGAAAAATAAACTCCATATTGCCCACAATATAGCCACTGATGAGGAGAAAAAGAGTACAATGGAGACTCTGGTGAGGCAGTTGCCTGAAATGTCAGGGTTCTCACCCTGCCAAGGAGCAAAAATATCACAGTGCGATATCCATCATGCAGTTGAGACCCCTCCCCGCCCAAAGGCCACATCTTACAATTTAGGATTATGACCTTGTTCACAGACCAAGATTAGGATTTGAGACAAAACTGAAATAAATCTGAAACCAGAGCCATTGGACTGAACACATGAAGAAGAATAGGAAAAACTTAGATGGCTAATAGCAGCAAATATGGGCAAGGACTGAAAATAATGAGAATTGTTACTGGACACTGTGCCTTCAAGACCCACTCCACCACCCACCCCCAAGCACCTAAACATCCTCCCCATGGCCACCACTCCACCTCCCACCTCCCACCCCCCACCCCCGAAAACCCAGCAGACTACATAGGCACAAGCACAAACCATACCAGTTGGAAAAACAACAAAGTACAAAGACACTGATCCAAATCACAACAGTTGGAAGAACAGGTACAAGCCACACCAGTTGAAAGAAAAGATGAGTAAATGCTGGTGTAAGAATACATTCAACAAATAATGCTGCTCTGAACATGGTTGAACAGATGTCCTTATTGTATGAATGTTCTTCTTTTGGGTATATGCCTAGGAGTGGAATTACTGGATCTTGTGGTAGATTGATTCCCATTTTCCTGCCGGACCACCATACAGATTTCCAAAGTGGCTGGACCAGTTGGCACTCCCACCAGCAGTGGAGGAGTGTTCCCCTTTCTCCACATCCTCTCCAGCATAAACTGTCATTGGTGTTTTTTTTTTTTTATTTTAGCCGTTCTGACAAGTGTAAGATGGCATCTCAGAGTTGTTTTGATTTGCATTTCCCTGATGGCTAAGGATGTTGAGCACTTTCTTATCTGCCTTTCAGCCATTTTAGATTCCTCTATTGAGAATTGTCTATTTAGTTCTGCACCTCATTTTTTAATTGGATTGTTTGGTTTTTTGGAGACCAACTTCTTGAGTTCTTTGTATATTTTGGAAATTAGCCCTCTGTTAGATATGGGGTTGGTGAATATCTTTTCCCAGTCTGTGGGCTGTCGTTTTTGTCTTGTTGACTGTGTCCTTTGCCTTACAGAAGCTTCTCAGTTTCAGGAGGTCCCATTTATTAATTGTTGATCTCAGTGTCTATTTGTAATAGCCAGAAACTGGAAGCAACCTAGATGCCCCTCAGCTGAGGAAGGGATGGAGAAAATGTTGTATATTTACACAATGGAGTACTACTCGGTGGAGGAAAAAAATGGAATCTTGAAATTCACAGACAAATGGATGGAAATAGAAGAAACCATCCTGAGTGAGGTAACCCAGTTGCAAAAAGACAACAAAATGGTATGTACTCACTCGTATATGGATTTTGGACATAGAGCAAAGAAGTAGCAGCCTACAATTCACACCACCAGAGAAACTAGGAAAGAAGGAGGACCCTAAGAGAGACAGGCATGTTTCCCTGGAGAAGGGAAAGAGACAAGATCTCCTAAGCTAATGGGAGTCATGGGGGGAGGGGAGGGGAGAGGAAGTTAGAAGAAAGAGAAGGGGAGAAGAAGAGGGGTGAGGAGGACTTGAGGGAACAGAAAGATCAAGTCGGGAAAGAATAGAGGAGAACAAGAAAAGAGATACCATCATAGAGGGAGCCATTATAGGTTAAAAGAGAATTCTGGCACTAGGAAATGTCCAGAGATCTACAAGGTTGACCCCAACTGACAATCTAAGCAATAGTTGAGAGGCTACCTCAAAAGCCTTTCTCTAATAATGATATTGATGACTACCTTATATGCCATACTGGTGCCTTCATCCAGCAGTTGAGGGAAGCAGACGCAGACACTCACAGCTGAACACTGAGGGGAATCTTGGAATCCAGTTTCAGAGAGGGAGGAGTGATGAGCAAAGGGGTCAAGACCAGACTGGAGAAACCCACAGAAACAGCTGACCTGAACAAAGGGTTGTCCATGGACCCCAGACTGATAACTGGGAAACCAGCATAGCACTGTTACAGAACCCCTGAAGGAGGAAGTCAGTTTGGAGGTCTGGACAACCTATGGGGCCTCTGGTAGTGGATCAGTATTTACTCCTAGTACACAAATGAACTTTGGGAGCCCTCTCCTCATAGAGGGAATACTCTCTCAGCCTAAACACACTGGGGAGGGTCTAGGCCCTGGTCCAAAAGATATGACAGACTTTGAAGTTTCCCCATGGAAGGCCTCCCCTCCCTGGGGAGCAAAAAGGGGTTGGGGTGGGGAGGCCTGTGGAGGACAGGGGGGAGGGGAGGGAGAGGGAACTGAGATTGACATGTAAAAGAAGCTTGTTTCTAATTTAAATAAATAAAAAAAGAATAAGTTCAACAACAAGGGGAGCTCATGGACCCCAGATTGATAGCTGGGAAACCACCCTGAAGGTGGGTGTCAGTTAGAAGGCCTGGGCAATCTACGAGGCCTCAGGGAGTGGATCGGCATTCATCCCTAATGTACAAATGGACTTTGGGAGCCCATTCCACATAGAGGGATACTCTCTCAGACACATGGGGGAGGGTCTAGGCTCTGCTCCACATGATATAACAGACTTTTGAGGTCCCCCATGGAGGGCCTCACCTTCCCTGGGGAGCAGAAAGGAGATGGGATGGGGGATTTACAGGGGGCATGGGAGGAGGGGAGGGAGAGGGAACTGGAATTGACAAGTAAAACAAGCTTGTTCCTAATTTAAATTTAAAAAGTAAGAAAAAAAAAGAATATGTTCAACAACTGGAAAAGCAACATGGCACCACCAGAACCCAGTGATCCTACAACAGCTAAACCTGAATATTCCAATGCAGCTGTAACACAAGAAAATGAATATAAAAATTACTTTATGAAGATGGTAGAGGCTCTTAAAGAGGAAATGAAAAATTCCCTTAAATAAGTACAGGAAAAAACAAACAAAAATGGAAGAAATCAATAAAACCTTTTTTTAAAAGCCAAGGGATTAAAAACAATCAAACAGGTGAAGGAAAGGGTTCAAGACTTGAAAAACTGAAATAGAAACAATAAAGAAAAAACAGAGGGAATTCTGGAAATGGAAAATTTGGGGAAACAAACAGGAAGTAGAGATTCAAGCATCACCAACCGAATATAAGAGATGAAAGAGGTAATCTCAGGCATTGAATAAATGATAGAGGAAATAGATTTATCAGTCAAAGAAAATGTTAAATCCAATAAATTCCTAACAGAACATCCAGGAAATCTGGGACACCATGAAAAAACCAAACTAAGAATAATAGGGTGTTGAAGGAGGAGAAGAATCCAAGCTCAAAGGCACAAAAACATACTCAACAAAATCGTGGAAGAAAACTTTCCAAACCTAAAGAAGGACATGCTTATAAAGGTACAAGAAGCTTACAGAACACCAAATAGGCTGAACAAAAAAAGGAAGTCCTCTTGCCACATAATAATCAAAACACTAAACATAAAAAAAGAAACACTTTTAAGAGCTGCAAAGGAAAAAGGTTAACATCCAACTTCTCCATGGAGACTCTAAAAGCCAGAAGGGCCTGGACAGAATAACAGAAAAGTCACTATTTTCAGAAACTACAGAAAAGCAAAAGAAAACCTGAGGTGGTGAGAATTGTTCTATATTTTGATAGGACTCATAAAATCCATCCTTTAGATCTATTTTGCTACAGCTAGGGATATATTCTCAGTAGTAGTGTGCATGTTTCCCTTCTTTTTGTTTTGTTGGTGTGAGATTTTCTTTTGCCTGTGTTTTTGTAGATGTAACTGAGTTCCTTGGGTTGGAGTTTTTCCTCCTAGTACTTTCTATAGTACTGAATTTGTGGATAGGTGTTGTTTAAATCTGGTTGTGTCATGAAATATCTTGTTTTCTCCATCTATGTTGATTGAAAGTATTGCTGGGTATAGTAGTGAGGGCAGGCATCCATGGTCCCTTAGTGTCTGGCATATAAGAACACTGTAAGTCCTACCCTCAACACTGCCAAATGAAAAACAATACCTACATATATTTCACTAATAAAATGCAAACAAAATGTTCTGCATCAGGAAAAACTAGAGAGATAGAACTTAAGACAGCAGTTATCCAGACATAGACCTGTGACTCAACAAAGGCCCCTGTAGGGCTGATGAGGTCTTGTGTCCTGACCTGGGTACTGGGTGTGCTGTTGCAACTGTTTTATGGAATATCATCTACATTTGCTATGTGCATTTATTTAAATTACTGCACTTTAGCATCATTAGCATCTTAAAATTTTGACGTGGGGACTCGCAAAGGTCTCTCAAGAATTCCTAAGCAGAAATTCACAGACTGTGTCGCTGACACAATGGGATGAAAGGGAGCTGTTCACCGCACCACCCGACAGTGCATACTCATCTCCTAGCAGAGAGGCTTTAACCTGTTACTATGACAGCATGCTTTGACTATAGCATTCACAGAGAATAAATCATTTCAATTGAATCTGTCCGGTTGCTTTGTGATTAAAGATGACAGGGAAGCAACAGCAAGTATCGCTGGAGAAATCACGGCAATGCTCTTCTGTCACATTATAATACAGTGGGACTGGAGATCACCCGGGAGTGTCACATTTGTAATTTCAGGAAACCAGACACTGTTTATGGGATAGAAGGCACCTGCATCTTTTTAAACTTGTCTTTTTAATCTACTGCCTGTTTGTATCTATTCAAACCTGAAGCACCATGTGTCATTACATAGCATATTATAAATAAGTTTGGTGTGACCGTAAAGGATCAGAAGCTAAACGGAAATCTTCAGTATCTTGGATCAGAGATCCTATTTTAACAATACCCAAATGGCCTTGGAGACATAAGTATCTTGATAGATGTGCCAAGATTTTACTGCAGAGATAGGCCTTACTGCTGAGGAAGCTGTCACCCAATGAAAGACAGCAAACTAAAGTACAAGCCAGTGAAGGCCCTTCAGTTGCAATTTATGGAAACTCATTCTGGCTAGCACGAGCAAATAAATGATTATTCCACAATCATCTTGGAATAGCTTACTGGATTTAGATGAAGAAGGACACAAAGGCACGAGATTGGAACTGCCAGAAGTGTGCAGTGATGCTGGCTTGGCCTCATCTCCCATATTTTTGGATCAGTTTTTCTATTCATTGCTTCCAGAAGCAAAGACAGGTACAATGTGACACACATTCTCTACAGGAGCCTTGCTGGCTCATGGGATGCCTCTTGATACTGACGTGCACAAAAATCTGAGGTGTGAAGCAGGTAGATATTCATGTTTTAACCAGTGGGACATGAGTCAGTGATGGAATAATGACTCTGTCCTACCCTAAACAAAATAAGACTATGATGCCTAGAAAGATCAAATCCTCAGGACAGAGCTGAGCAGGAGAACAACATTCTAGGTGGACTTTCCTACTGTCCTTGCTGTGTACTATACTCTTGTTGTTTGAAATCAGTTCCCAAAGTCAACATCCTACCCACAATTCCTTGTACCAGACTCCGCTTTTAGGAGAAATCTAAGCAGGAATAGAAGTTCTGTGCAGGATCCTTAGCAGCCTGCATGGATAAACTGCAAAGCCTCTGATCACAGTTCAAATCCTAGGGTGGAGCATGCAGTACAGGATCTGATTTGGCCTGTGTTCAACTGTGTATGGTAGAGGACCTGATGAGTGTTATTTTCTTAGAGTTTTTTTTTTTACACTTTTTTCATTGAAAATAGATTTTTTTTCTCACATAATTTATCCTGGTTACAGTTTCTTCTCCTTCTACCCCTCCCAGTCACCCCTACCACCTCTCCTCCCATCTGGATCCACTCATTCCCTTTCAGTCCCTCCTTAGAAAACAAGCACACTTCTAACGGATAATAATAAAATAAAACGCAATAAGATAAAACAAAAGCCAACACATCAGAATTGGACAAAACAAACAGAAAGAAAAGAGCCCAAGAGAAAGAATAAGAAATAGAGACCCACTCATTCATGTACAGGGGTCCCATAAAAACATCAAACTAAAATCTACAATAGATATGCAGGGGACCTGGTACAAATCTGTGCATGCTGCCTCAGTTTCTGTGGGTTCATATGAACTTTGATTGTGAGGGCCTTGTTTTCTTGGTATCCTCAATCCCCTGTGGCTCTTAAACTTTTGCCATCTCCTCTTTTGTAGGGTTGCCTGAACCCTGAGAGGAGGAATTTGATTGAGACATCCCATTTAAGGCTGAGTGTTCCAAGGTCTCTTACTTTCTGGGTAATTCTGACTATGTGTCTCTATATTCCTATCTGCTGTGGGAGGAAGCTCTCTGATGATAGCTGAGCAAGACATTGAACTATGAATATAGTAAAATGTCATGAGTAGTCATTTTCTCACTGTGTGTGGGGGGGCAGAGGGGTCTTCTCTTTTTACACCATCATTATCCTGTTTTACCCTAGGTCCCCAGAATAACTAGTGTCTGGTTCTTGGTCACCCAAGAAGTGTCAGGCAGGGTTCCATCTTGTGGAGTGAGCCTTAACTCAAAACATATATTGGCTGGTTACTCCCACAAGATTTATGCCACCATTGCACTAGCATATCTTACAGGGAGGACAGTATTGTAGATCAAAGGGCTTGAGGCTGGGTTAGTGTTTATGATTCTCTTTTGGTAGTGTGTAGAGTACTTTCCTGCACCAAAGATGCTAGCATGCAGGGGTGAATTCTAATGCAAAGAAATGAAGAAAAAAGAAACTATTTTTTGTATATTTGTATGCCCAAAGGATTGTATTATGAGCCCAAGAAGCTTATTTAAGTAAAATCAGATAAACATTATAAGCGTGAATTAACAAATTTATGACTTCATATTTATATGTTTCTTAGTTTATAAAATGTTTGAAATTACGGTTTGCTTTTACTTTGGATAATTAATTTAAAATGAATAATGAGTGTGAAGATGGTTAAGTTAAAGCCTCGCATTCCACTCATTTCTTTATAAAGATTGACATAACCTCAACACCAAAGAAGCCATTGCTTCTACACAGACACTGCAAGAACATTCCACTCCAGTCATACTAATTACAACTAAATATCCAGGTCAGAATATAAAAGCTAAGTGCAGATCATTATTATCAGAAGACTATAAATGATGGAGAAAAGAACTGCAAACTGTCTAGGGACCTCTAGACTAAAGACAATTGTGTATAAGGATGTCTTAGTGAACAACAGACAAGATACAAAATGGTCTCCCATGAGATTATCACTAACTTGCTGCCTGTTCCAAACCTGATACCACAACACCGGGCCCTAAGGAGACTGAATCCAGAGGAACAGAAGTCAGGAGCCTGAAACTGCCTGCACTGCAGGAGAGGTACCCCCTGCTGTGAGCCTATTGTCTGTGGTTCTTAGGATTGTTTGCTTATGCTTGTGTGTTACTTTGACATAAGTGTGAAGTAAAACTTATATACTCAACACCAAAAAAAAAAAAAAATCATTACTAACCTGACAAATCTCTCTCACCTAGTGACACTGTAGCCATTCAATGACTAAATACCAACAATGTCATAAAGAATCTCTGCCAACCTACACAGTGCATATAATTACATACTGCACATACATCACAACAATAGATGACCACACCATTGGTTTATGTATTTGTAATGCTAGATTTTTTGTCATTATTTTCAGATGTACCACTGCTTACATTTTCAAAATGTTGACTGCAAAACAGTACATTGTGTTACACCAACAGCAGCTTCATACATCTCCTCTTTACTTTTCTTGATGGCTTCATAAGACCACTTCAAATCATTGACTTAAACCCTGTAAGTCTGTGGAAGTATCTGCCATGATACACACACAAGGACAGAATTGCTTAGCAATGCATTTCTCAGAATATATTCCCATTGTCAAGTGATACATAACTGTATTGGAGACAATAACTGAAAAAAGTCCTTAATTAGCTAAATAAAATATAAACCCTGAGGAAAAAAATAATTTCAAATGAAATTAACGCAAAGAAACACATGTTCTGCTGTGTCATAACCAAAAATTTGAAAATGGAAAATTTAGAAAATAGTCTTCAAAGCAAAACAGAAGCAGCATACCATTGACAAGCCATGGCAATGTTGACTGCAAAGGACTTCTCACTCAAACTGTTTCACAAAAAGCAATAAAATGATCCTGTGCTTGACGTCACTTGGTACCTTCCCACTGGGCTGCAGTCTCAGTGAACAGCAGCAGTCTTGAGGGTGCTCTACTTTGACAGAAGTATCTCTTGCTTCTTTTTGTACTGTTTCTAACCATTACTGTGTTAATCTGGATGTCACAGACATTTATAACCCATTTACAAATATATGACACCCAGACTATGTTCTAAAATTTCCCAAACACCTGAAATAAAATAACAGAGTCACAGACCCCCAAAAGTACCCCCTGCTAACACCTTTGTGTATAGTGTTAAACTTACTCCTATGATCCAAGTCTATGTCTCCTTTAAGAGACACTGATTTAAAGGCCAGAATATAATTCTAACCCTGTCCACATCAAAGTGACTGGCAAGCCATGCTTTCTTGTGTTGACTTTGAGGAGAAATGCCTCTTGGGTTTTCATATGTAGTTGCTGTATTACTTAGGCATATTAGATAATTCTCTGGATAAGAAGAACAAGTGTGGTAGTAGGAACATAGACCTGTTTATGAAATACATTGACTGGAGGTAACATAGGAAGGGTCTATATATAAAAGAGAAGAAAGACCACACAGCCATCAAAGATTCACAAAGCACCCAAGAGTTTCTGTTCTCAGATTTGAAGAAGGAGTTCATGATTGGAAAGCTCAGCTCCTCCCATTTTGTGGCACCCACCCCTTTCCTACTGTAATTGCTGCCCTTATTCATTAGGAAATCTGAATTAGAACAAAAAAAAAAAAAAAACGGGAAGATACACACCTACATCAGGTCACCTTTTGTACTCGATTGAAATGATGAGTAAGAAAAAGACTGTGCGCATAGAGTATTGATCCCCGAAGTTTGGGTATGGCACGGTTACCTGAGAAGCCTGTGTAAAAGGCAGGCATCTGGAACTTGCCCCCAGAAACTGACTCTGAATAAACTGAGAGATGTATTTTTAAATGTGCATCTTTATGGTTAGTATGCAATTGGCTACACCAGTCCTCATCCCAACAGCATTTTCAATAGAAAACGATCATGCTTATCCAGTGGCATAAAGGGTGTATCTCTTTGCACTGAATTGCATGCTCATTGGAGACCTGTTTTATTTTAATCACGCATATGTCTGCTTTTGTTTAGTGGTTCCTTATTCCTTTCCTCATTTTTCCTATTGGATTATTTTCTCTTTTTAGTTAGTAACTTTTTATTATTATACTGTTGAAAGTATCTTCTCTGGCTCAGCAGTTAAAAGTACTGGCTGTTCTTCCAGAGGACTCAGGTTCAATCCCCATCACCCACATGGCAGCTGGAAATTGTAACTCCAGTCCTAGGGGACCCGACACCCTCACACAGATAGATATACATGCAGGGCAAACATCTGTTGGGCCTTTCCCCCATAGGGGTCTGCTGACCAGCTTGTGACTAGGAGCTTACCTAGCAAGTACATCCTGTTTTCTTGCTTCCTTGAAGGCCTGAGTACAAGTTCCTGTTATCTTGTTATTCGCCCATTCAGGATTGCCTGATGGGCCTGGGAACCTGAACTTGTGACTTTGGTAGTTTTCCACCATGCCTGCTGACCAGTATATAAGCCTCCACTCTGGTTGGAATAAATGGCATTCTCCCTGCAAAAAAAAAAAAAAAGTATCTTCTCCAGTTTGTTGCTTACCTTTGTGCTTTATGTTCTATTATATAACAAGGTGTTTGTTTTTGTTTTTTGTTTTTGTCTTAAACATGTTGTTCTTTCATTTTACAATTTAGAACTTATATAATATGAATTTCCTTATAGAGATGTCATAAAACTAAAATAAATAAAATGTACCTTTTTACAAAAGCCTTTGCTACTCTGACATAAGTTCTCAACCAATAATCCACTAAAAATTATTAAACTTGGGAACATAGGTAGACTGTCATTGTGAAATAAATAAAAATGGACCTAAAAGCTTCCTAAAAGGCCCTGAGACATGCAGATATAGTTCTTTGATAATACTATAATAGTATAATGGCAGTGGGTTGTTGTCTAGAAATTATTGCTATATGTATAAGAAAGACATAGAATGAAGAAAGGAAGAGAAAAGTCTCTATAGAGTTGGCGCATATCTTGTTCAGTCCTGGTTGTTATTACTGCCTATACACCAGAGACAATGAAGAAGTCACAACTGTCACTTAGTTCCTGAAGTAAGTGTACAAATTTGTCACCCTAGGCATTCAACACTCTACTTCTTATCTGACTGATTTCAAGATAATTTGCTCTTTCAATGAGCATTTATTACATTCCTATTGTTGAGTTTCACTGCACTGAAATTTTAAATTAATATTTAATTTGTTTTAAATTAAGTGTCACTTTTACACAATTTTGTGTTATTGAAAAGGCTTGAAATCATTTGCTGAAGGCTTAAAAAAGTAAAAGAGGCACATTAAATTGAACAATTTCTTTCTGTGTATACTCATCGTAATTGACATAAGCAGGTTACTTAGTCTTTTCTATTTGAGTTTAACTTTATAAATGAGAATTCATGTAGTGCTCTCCAAACCTGCTACTATAATATGAGATTGAAATTTACTTATGTCAACTAAAAGTTCCTGAAGAAGTCATACCTATATTAAAGGCTGTAGGCTTACTAAATAGAACCTGGTGAATAAGAAGAGCTACAGATCAAGAACCAAAATTATCTTGGGCTATCTTTAATCTCCTTAACAACTATTGAACACTAGCCTCTGTGTCCAATACCCTTTGATTGCCAAATGAATCCTTTGAAGTATGTTAATTTGGCAGACCACTAACTTCTACCCACCCACCCAATAGCTAAGGATGATTAATCCAGCATCCATAGCCTATAACACAGTTCCCAGCTTTGCTACCCACCTACCTGATGCCCCAATCGTTGTATTTAATAACGTATTGAGTTTTTCTGTTATGTTTTGTGAGGATTTTTGTGGGTTTTTCTTTTTTAACTTGCTTTTGTTCTATGACTAATGAAAGCTTATTATAAATATCTTCTACAATGGCCTGGCCACTGTCATTCATATTTGGCTTAGATTGAGCTATGTCTTATCCCCTTTGAAGCAGGAACTCTGTTTCATATTGATACTTATTTATAGGCACTAGCCCCAACACAAAATTATTAGTTTAAATACTTGAACTTTAATTTCTGGGACATATACTCAACAGTTTGGAATTTGTAATATTGTCTTCAGTAAAATGAATTAATTAATTATAATTCTTTTAGCAAATTTTAAATTATCTGTTTGCTATGCCATTAAATCTATGAGCAGTTTGAATTCAAATCCAAGTTTTCTCAGGTCTTTGCCATTCAAAGAATTCCACAGCTAATCCAAAGTGCTGTAATCATTTATATGCTAAATAAAAGCAATTGTCTTCTTGCATGGGTCTTATTTTCCTGAATTTTGAATAGCAGCTTACAAAGAGTAGCTAACTTAATGATGAGACAGATGTAAAATTTACTGTCTTCCTTACTTTCCACATTACTCCAAGGAAATAATAGCTGATATCAGCATAAAGGGATATTAAAACATAATAAAAATATGCAAGGAAGGTAAATATGTTCCGATCCAGGCTTGCTTACATGGAAAATATAGGATACAGAACTTTGATTTTCCATCTAACAAACTACGAAAGAATCAGGAGGGGTAAAATGTACACCCATAACCAATACTGCACTGAGCCTGACACAAGCAGTTATTTGAAAACTCACAATCCCAGCCAGGCATTGGTGGCGCACGCCTTTAATCCCAGCACTCAGGAGGCAGAGGCAGGCAGATCTCTGTGAGTTTGAGGCCAGCCTGGTCTCCAGAGCGAGTGCCAGGATAGGCTCCAAAGCTACACAGAGAAACCCTGTCACGAAAAAACAAAAAACAAAAAACAAACAAACAAAAACAAACAAACAAACAAACAAAACCTCACAACCCCACCTGGTTTAATATAGTATGTCAGTGTGAGTTCTTGCTGAATAAGACAAAGGAAACAAATAGCCACCAGGAAATATTAACTTCTTATCTTATAGAACTACTCAAAGACAATTATGTATAGACTAACAAAATGCCTCAAGGCCACTTTTGATGACCTTAAAGGCAATCCATGTCACTATCCCCAGAAAATACAATAACCATGGGAGGCCTCACCCTCTTTGAGGAGTGGATGGGAGGTGGCTAGGAGAAATGGTGGGAGGAGTGAGAGAACAGGAGGAAGGGAACTGGGATTAGCATGTAAAAAAGATTGTTTTTAATTTAAATAAAAAAAATAAACAAATCTTTTAATTCCCCTCAAAAGAATGTGAATAAATTGGAAAAGTTAAAAATATTACCACTGTTAGCCTGATTTTTTTTTCATTTATTTTGGGTGGTGGAGCAGGGAAAACACATGCCAAGGCTCTCATGTAGAGGTCAGAAAAAAAAAATAAATAAGATGCTCAGGAGACCATTTTCTTCTGTCACATGAGCTCCAAGAATTGAACAAAGGTCATCGGGCTTGGTGGCAAGCATCTTTATCATCTTACAAGCCCCACTGTTTAAAATCATATGCAATTATAACATATGGATAAGAGAGGAGAAAATTAAGTCAAAGTCCTTGGCTACCACAGAATAAAGTTGGCTGAGAATAAATCAAGAATAAAGTCAGCTGAAAATAATGAATCAAGAATGACATGTATATCTTTTTTAGACATATGGAAGCAAGGTCAGAAAGAAATAATTTTTCATTTTTCTTCTACAAAGAGGAAAAAGAGGGCAGGAGGTATACAGGAAAAATGGGGATATAAAAAAAAGAACAAAATATTCTTGGTTTTATTGTGACGCTTTGGAACTGCTAGGTTTTTACAAAAACATGTAACCTTAGACCTAGTACACATTAGTTTTCAAGTAGTACAGCAAAACAACCAAACTAGACCCCAAAAATAGTTTATTTGGGCAACAGTCTGTTATTTGGGGAACAGTCTGCAGGACTGTCTGGCCGAAATAGAGAGTAGCAGCTTGGCGGGAAAGCAAGCTGATCTTATATGATGGTCAGCAGGGAGGGTTCTCTGAGCTGATGCAGACTGTTCTGGTTAATGGAGATCTAAATGCATTTGCCTGTGGTCATTGAGCAGCAAGGGCAGAAGAGAAGTAGTGAATTTCCTGACAAACAGCAACCAGCAATATGAGGTTTCACAGAAATGCTGAGGTTAGGTTTCTGTTTCCATGGTAAGAATCCCACCCAGGTTGTGCCCCTCAGCCATCTTAGGGCATTGTCTGTAGCACTGCCATTTTGGGGTCTGTTTAATAAAGGAGTTCTTAAATTCCTAAAAATTTTTAAAAATAATAGTTTGCCACAAGTTTTTTTTCTATTGATTTGTTTTTGTGTTATCATGTTTTAAAGACTTATGGGAATGGAGGAAGACTAAAGGAAAGTAAGAAATGGGATGAGGACAAGAAGATCTACATTTAACACATTGCAATTAGCACCACTGCTTGATAAAACCATATTTTTAATCTTAGTGTTCTGAGTCAATACACATCATCACAATTTGCAGACCAAAACCCCAACCCATGGAGTTATGTCACTGTCTTAATCACTGTTCTATTGCTGTGGAAAAAAGCACCATGACCAAGGCAGTACTCATAAAAGAAAGCATTTAATTGCTTTAATTGTAAGCCTTGCTTACAGTTTCAGAGGTGCCAGCAGACACGGTGCTATAGAAGAAGCTGAACATTCTATATCCATATCTGAAAACAGCAGGAAGAGAGAGAGCCACTGGGCCTGACGTAGGCCCTTGAAACCTCAAAGCCCACCCCAGCTGGCACACTTCCTCCAGTGAAGCCACACTTCCTAATTCTTCTCAAGTAGCACTACAGTTACATGCACACAATGTAAACCTTGCTGGAAGTTCCCTCACTGATATGCTTCAAAGTGTGTCTCCTTGGTGATTCTAAGTCCAATTAGGTAAATGGTTACATTATTGCATCATTAGATGCTATAATTAATACAGCATTGTACTAGCTTTAAAAATAGATAAATAAACCCACTGAAATGCACGGAAATGAACCCAATTGTTTGTTGTCAATAGAGTTTCAACAAAGGTGACAAGAATACACAACAAGAAAAGGGACAAACTCCCCAATAAATCATGTTGCAAAAATTTGAATCCATATATGGAAAAACGAAACTGTATCCTTATTTCACATCGTGTTGACAAACAGCTCACAATGAATAAAAAATGTAAACTTAGAACATTGTCAGTGGAAGAAAGGAGTGAAAAATCCTTGTAACATGGGCCTGGACAATGGCTTCTTGGATAGGACTCCCAAAGAACTGGCAACTAACCCAAAAGTAGATCAGTAAGTAGGATTGTATCATACTAAAAGTTGTACAGAAAAGGGAACCAAGTGTAGAGAGAACCCATGGGCTGAGAGATAAGGTATCAAATATCCAAAGCATGAAAGGAACTCAACTCCATTTGGAGAAAACACCCAAATGAAAAATAAGAAAATGATCTGATTTCTGGTCATTATGGAAATGCAAACTAAAACTATAATAAGCCAGCACCCCCAGGTCTGTTAAAATGGCTGTTATCAAAGACTGTTTAAATTCTTGATTGGGAAATAAGACAAATTTACAAAGGATTGTTTCTATCTATAATAAAGGACATGAAATAAGTGTGAAATCTGACTAAATCCTATCATTTAAAAGAATTTCACTAAAGTTAATCCTTTAGTCTTGGCTGTACTATGATTACACATGATGTTAACACTGAGCTTAGTAAAAGATATTTGAGGCCTTGATCATCTTTGCAAAGTCTATTTTAGAACAAAAAAAAAGTTATTTTAAAGACTTCCTAAAAGCAAACACACACCTATCTGTCATAAGCATTTGGTTTGAAAAAAAAAAAAAGTCTAAGTGGCCAAAAGGAAACAAACTGCTGACATAAATAAATCTCCCAGCTGAGAAATGTATGGGAATTATATCACATTGATACAAGACTAGTTGTTATAACATGTGTTTCTAGAAAGATTAATATGGAGTACCCCCACTAGATCTGTCATTTTCAAACACCATCAAATATTAAACAACCAGGAGAAAGGATGCCTGAGATGACTTCTCAGCTCAATGGCCATGTGAGTTCTCATCACAAATATGCAGAGAGCATGTCAAAAAGAAATCTTAATGGCCTCTCCCTCTCCGAAAATTATTCAGATACTTTTTAATGATTTCTAATAATCCAGTTCCCAAAATGAACTCAGAAATGCTAGTTCAAATAAGCTTGAAAAGGAACAAAAAGTAGTTTCTCTTAGTTGAAAAGGGCAAAAGCAATGCAGCCTCCACTGAGGTTTAGAGTCAGAGCCCAGGGCTGTCATCACAACCAGCCTCCTCTCCAGCTCTTGGCTGTTCCTCTACTGAGTTGGCTTCTGCTGTTGGCTTTATATCATGGCCTTTAGCAGGGTTAGAACCATAGCCTCTAGAGATTCTCCCTTCCTGGATAGGCTAGCTCGGCTGCATCAGAGAACCCTGATCCTGATTGCCATGAAGACAGACTACTCTGAGAGTAGCTAGAGTTCCATAGGCCTGTGGCACATGCTGACCCTCTCTTGAAATGTGACATGTACCCCTACTACAAAAATTGTTATTTTCAGCTGAGTGCATTTCAACTAATACAGGTATTCACACAAGGCAACAAGACACTATAGAAAACAAAAGCAAAGGGTGCAGAGAAGACAGCTTTATTATTTTCTTTACCATAAATTGGCACTCATACCCAATTGAAGATCTCGAACTTTGGCCTCTTTTCTATTGTAAAACTCATCTTCCTGAAAAAGCTATATAGGTCGGGAGCTTGATAAGAAACATGTTTAATTGAAGCCATGAATGAAATACTATAAATAAAAAACAAATGGAATAATGTGCCCCACTGTGAGCACAAGGGCAAAGAAAATTAGCTTCTGTAATCTAAAATTATGAAATTGCATATGCTAAGCTTTCAATTATTTACCTTAGCAAATTTTAAAGCTAACACTAGATGGGGAGGTGGGTGACTTGCAAGGATGTACTGAGATATAAACACAGAATCAGATAGCTCACTTGATGCCCTAAAAGGAATTCAGAGCTGTTTGCTATTACTTGAGAACTCCTCCAGGAACTGGCCAAATATAAAGAGAATCCATTAAACTAAGATTCTAAAAAAGAGAAACTTGTTGCCAAGGAGACCGAAGTCCCAAACTCAAAGGTCATGGCCACAGTAATATTTCCTGGCATGGTTACTATATAATGTAGATTACAAATACATGCCTCCTAAAATTGAAAGGACATCACAAATTAAAGGAACCCCAGGACTATCCCTGAAGAGCTCAGACTTAATCTTAAATCCCTCTCTACACACCACAAAAAGGAAGTTGCTTAAGTTGGGTTTTCAGAATAGGCATCCCTCTTGCATGAAAACCATGAAAGCATGAGGAGGAGAGATCTCCGTAGGTATCAGCATATGTGGTGATAGAGGAGATTGGAAGAATAAGTTTATTCCACAGAACAAAACTATATGTAGCTGTCTGTGGTACAGAATGCCAGTACCCTGCCAGGAAATCTTATATGTTGTCAGCACACTATGCTTTCTGTTACATACTAGTAAGTCATTTGTGCTACTGCCCTCTTCCCCAAAACCGCTTACCTGTGTTTACACTGTTTCCTTCTCTTCTACGATAGGCAAGTTGAAAGCAGATAAACTCACAGAGTTAGTAAAAAAAAAAAAAAAAAAAAAAAGAGAGAGCATCTAGATGAGAGACTCAGCAACCCAGTCACAAACCAGTGTCATGACAATGGACAGTTTGAGGTGTCCCAGCTTATCTGAGAAAGTGCTAAATTTGGATATTGAGGAACAGTATAGATTTCATCTAACATCTTCAACACCTACCACAAAATTTCTCATTATTTAAAAGCGTTAGAATCTGAATATTGATCCTCATTGTTCTCAGTTTCCCTAGTAAATGAGGACTTGCTGTTCCTACTTGTGGTTGTTAGTTCAAATCCCAGGATCAAACCACTCAGCCAATTGTCCCCAAGCCAGTGATTCATTTAAGTCCCTCACTGTCTCCCCAAGAACGAAGAAGAGCTTGTATGTTTAATATTCAATGGAAAGGTGCTTTTGCTCCCACTGAAAACAAACAGGAAAGAAATCAAAAGACAACAGAATAAAAGCAGGGAAGGCACACCAGTCACTGATGCCCTTTCTTGACCTTTGGAACAAGTGGTCTTGGATGGGTGTTTCTTTATTTGCAGCAGGAGACACCCTGACTGATAGTTTAGTGTTTGGAATTAATGAGCCACAGGGAATGCAAGCTTCTCTAACAGTGGCCTAAACTCCTTAGGAGCCCAGCTTTTCTCTGGAAACAAAACATTTAGAAGTAGACACAGCCCAGCGATGACACAGAAGCACACAGTCCAGGTTTCCTGCCTTTCACCCTCCTGTGACACTCTTTTCACCTTGTTGACAGCAGCTAAGTGGCACCTATGCCTCCATCATGAGGAGAAATGAATAGCCCAAGGGCAATGACTATCTTCCTCACTAAAAGAACACTCTTGTAAGTACCATACAACAGTCCATAAATACATTGCATTGGTCAGGACTATGGATTTTCAATCTGAACCCTTTCACGCTACTAAAATAGAATTGTTCTCATAGGTGTCCAAAGAAAAGAAGATACTCAGCTGCAGTGAACAAACGATCTCTGCCACAGCCCTACATTTATGCCTCCGGCTCAGATCTTTCCTTTGATCCTTCAACTTATACACAAAACACACAGTTCAAACTCTCCATGTTTATCAAATATCAGAATCCCCAACAGAATTTAAATACAAAATACCAGCATATATAAAATATTGAATTTTAGAGCCACAGGCATCCTAACGTTTGCCACACAAAATCCATCCCTCTGTGATAATTCGTTTCATATCATTTTGACTGGGTCGAGGGGTACCCGGGCATTTGATGACACATTATCCTGGGTGTATATGAGGATGTCTGGGAAACAGGTCAACACATGAACCAGAATGAGTAGATTTCCCTCCTAATGTAGTTAGACATTACTTATTTAGTTAAAAATGTATGAAAGGAATCTCACCCTTGCCTGGCTTTTTGAATGAGGGAATCACTCTTGTCTTGTTTTATAGTGGATTTAAGTACCAGCAGACAGTTTGCCTTTAGCTTGTCAGGTGCAGATCTTTTGATGGAAACCACAATACCTTATATCAACAGTGTAGTGTACACCAGCGCTGTATTCTCTGGAGACTCCCGCCTATTACAATCTCCCCCAGTTATCCCATCTTCCTTCCATTGCACCATAGCCATGCCAGTCTTCTATGCTTCCCACACATCTCCATTCTATCTGCAATGCCTACCTCTAGCTTTTGCACGTGACTGGTTTATTGTGATCATTTAACGCTCTGTTTGGCTTTGACCATTCCCTCCAGTCAATATTTCATCATTAATCATATCCCTTCATAACAGTTAATCACAACCTATACAGCCAATCAGTGTCTTTTATTCACCACTGTCTCAATTCCCAATGTTGCATCAGAGCAAGGAATAACTCTTTTGAGCCAATTTATGTATCTACAAATGAGCTCAACAATACCACAGAATTCATGCTAAGAAACTTCCTGAGACATCCACTCATTTACTCAACAAATACAAAAGTCTCACAGGAAACTGTTTCAAACACTTTGGATTGAAAGAGCCATGGTGACCACCTTTACGGAGTTTACCATGTAAGGCAGAAGATACAGGTTAAACAACAGTATGTTAGAAAGTGAAGGTCATTTTTCATGAATAGACTCACTGGATATCTGCTCAGAGTAGTTTTTCCCCTTCTCGAGATTTAGTCAAGGGCTGGATATCAAGAAAACATTATAAAGTCCAGTACATAACATCCTCCACTCCAAATGTGCCCACAGAGCTTGTGAATCTCTGGGATGCGGATTTGTGAATCATGCATCTTAGGAAACATATTAAGGTGTCAGTTACCCTGACATATATACCACACAAGAGGCTAATATCATCTATGGACCACTGGGGCTAAATGCCTATTGGCTGCATTAATGAGCAAAAAGACAAATACATAGCAATCAAACTGCAGAGTCATGATTTTGATTCTACCAAGACCAAAAGTCAGCAAAATGAGATGTGATGTACTGATTACAAATGCCAAAGTGTTCAACTAGTCAGGAGCTAAAGTTATATTGAGAACAGAAAAATAAAATGCATGGGTGCCAGCTTAAAGTACTTGTCAACAAAGCTCACTGGCTGCTGGCTAAGGAAACACACGGTGTGCTATAGACCATCACATGCATCCCTTGCCAAAACTATCTACGCACACCCATTCATAAGGAAAAAAGGAGGTTGGGGGGAGGGAGGGAGGGAGGGAGGAAAGAAGGAAGAAGACTTGGATAAACAACCAAGAAAGTGAAATACACAATGAAAACTTTAACACGCTAAGGAAAGAAATTGAGGAAGACTGTAGAAAGATGGAAATCTATCATGTTCATAGATTAGAAAAATTAATATTGTGAAAATGACCTGCATGTTGAATACAATGTTCATCAAAATTCCAGTTCCATTTCTTCATGAAACTAGGAAAAACAATGTTAAAATTCACATGGATACACAAAAGACCTAGAATAATTTTTTTTAATCATGAGTAGTGAGAATAATACAAGAAATATAACCACATCTTATATAGTTGTTGTGGGTGACTCTGCTTGGACACCTCTTGAGGGAGGGGGTGAGAAGACACAGTACCAAAGACTCAGGCACTGGGAGTCATGCTACAGACTTATTAAGGAAGTTAGGCCTGCCTTTATCCCCCCTCCCAAGGTCCTATTGCCTCAGGCAACCAACTCTGCTGCGTTCTCCTTTCCTCATTGGTGTCTCTGGGTCAGGTGTCTCTGAGTCAGGTGTCAGGTGTCAGCAGTCTCTGGGCAGAGAGGCAGGCTTGTCTCAGGGAGTAAGTGCCTGCTGAGCATTCTCATGCAAGCTGGCCTGGGCTCCTGCAGCTTGGGTAGGTTGGCCAGAAGTTTCTCCTACATATAGTCATACTGGAGCCATGGTGATAAAGGTGTGTGTGTGTGTGTGTGTGTGTGTGTGTGTGTGTGTGTGTGTATGGGTGTGTGTGTGTATGGGTGTGTGTGTGTCTGTGTGTGCGCATTTGTGTGCGCCCACAGAGACCAGAAGAGGGCATCATATCCCCACAGCTGGAGTTACCAGCCTTCCCTCTTGAGTGCTAAAATCAAACTTGGATCTTCTGCAACAGGTAATATGTACTCTTAACTGCTGAGCCATCCCTTCAGCCCCAAAAGAAACTTCTCAGAGTGACAATTCTGCTGGTTCTTTTGGTTGCCATGGTGGTTTTGTACCTACATCCTCATGTCAAAACATGCCAAGCTGTTTACTTATACTGTTTTCTGTGAATCATGTTTAATTGCATCTCAAAGACATGTTTTAAAAAAAATCAAGAAACTTCTGCCACAAGCCCTCCCTAAAGCCCAGCAGCTCACTATCTAGCTTCACCCTGCAAAGACATGGAAAGATACCTACCACAAAGCAGCAGTACTAGTGCTAACCTGAGTTGACCAAAGACATGCTTTGCTGACATTATCTGGTTAGTATGTGTGTCACACATACATAGACGCACATGCATACATGCACATACACACACTTGCAAAGATGCACACACATGCATCTCTGGATCACTGATGTGTCACCTCATTGATTTTCATCATCCCCCTGGATTCCAAATTCACCTCAAGCCCAGAAAGCTGTGAGTCTCAACAGTGGAAGGTTTTGCATTAGATATTAAAATCTGTGCATCACAAAAACATCGCCACCGAATGCTAGCTTGTTCTGCAGCTTTCTTTACTGATACTGAGAGTATAAACTGCAAATCAGAAGATCTGCATGCATGGCATTTTGCAGTGGGTTTCCTAAACAGCCCACACCGCCACTCTTGCACCTGGCGAGTAAGAAGGGTGGACAAAGGCTTTGCGGCTGCAGATTTGCTGAGTTGGGCTGTGGAGCACAGGGCTCTGCTCACTGTCTGTATATGGGTAGAGACTTTGTGTCACTGAAAAAGCAGGAAGTGCTGGAGAAAGGAGAGATGGCTCTGTCATAGTGCCTGCTGTGCAAGCAGGAAAACGTAAGTTCAAACCTCCAATGCCCACATGAAAAGCCTGGTGCTGTGGTGAAGGTTGTCTGTAGCTCTGCCCCGTTACTGAGGGAGTACACATAGATGGACAGATTCCTTGAACTCACTGGCTGGCCAGCCTAGTAGAAGGGGTGAACTAAAGGTTCTGTGACATACCTCAAAAACCAAGGTGAAGAATCATCAAAGACTCTATCTCCAGCTGCCTGGGTAGACACAGGTGCAATGTACATAGAGTGTACAGAAAGTATATCCCCTCGCTTTAAGCTTGCTATTGCTGCTGTGGGTCAGAATAGTATTGCCTTTCCCCTTACTCAAGGATCAGAACCTTCACTCCTGTGACAAAAGACCAGTTAACAAGGAAAAACAGCAAGCCTATTTATCTAGGTTTTTATTGTTTGGTTTGGGGGGAAGTTGGTGTTTGGTTTGGTTTGGTTTTAGTTTTGTCTGTTTACTTAGAAACAGGATCTTCCTCTGACCTCAAACTTATGGCAATCCTCCTGCCTTGGCCTGCCACAAGCTGGGATTCAAGGAAAGAGCCACCAGTTCTGACTTAATTTAAATATTATCTGGCAGAGGAGTAACCAGAGATAAAGACTCAAAAAGCCAGGATGCACATGTATTGTGTTTGGATTCAGTGAAGAATAGGCATCTATAGAGAAGGGACCAAAATGCGGATAGCTCCTGGGACACAAAGACCGGCAGGGGCTTTCTGTCTCAGTCCCATGCGGCCTCTAGGGTAAGGTCTTGCCCTGTCTGAAAGCAGGGCCATATTATTTTCTATGGTTCAACTTTAACAGCTAGGCTCACAACCAGAAAGTCAATGATGTCTTCATGGGCAGCTCCTACACAGAACAAAACATAAGGGTTGGAGGAAAGACCAGTTTCTATGACCTGACTTGGCAAAGAGCAGTGTGTAATTTCAATAACTTGCTTTAGCAGGAGCAAGGGGGTCAGAGCACAGCAAGGCAGGGAAGGTCAAAGTGGCTTTGTGACAACTTTCCAGTGACTTTCAGGCTAAAGAGCAAATACCCCCTCCGCAAACACACACGAACACATACAGGCATGCATGCACATATACACTCTTGTAAAGATGCACACATACAAATACACACATATGCACAGGCACATGCATAGACACACAAGCATACACTTGCAAAGATGCACACACATGCATGCATACATGCGCACGCGTGTGCGCACACACATGCACACACACACACACAAGACAAAGCCTACCTAGGATACCCTTGAACTTATGGTCCTCTTGCTTCTAGAGGGATCACATTCTAAGCACCAAAACTGCTTGGACTTTT